>NC_083315.2:97108509-97461485 GCF_963455315.2 Globicephala melas
CAGTAATTTTACTTTGGACACAAGTGATTATTTGTGGAAGACGCATGTTAGCCTGAAACTCCCTCAATCAGTTGTTCCAAAAGAGGACAAAGAAATTTAACACAGATTTAGTAATAATTTCATGAAACATTAAAAGTGCAAGTGTTGGATATTATTACATAAATCACAGCAATTGAGCATGGAAATCAAGAATATACACCCACAGGGGAAAAAATCGGTTTCAGTGTTGTGAATAGGTGTTTTGGATAAAACAGCGAGTATCAGCATTTTATGTGGATTGAAATAGGCCTGTATCTCACAGACCCAGGCAGAAGCAAATGGAGAGAGCTCACTGGAGAGCTGGGTCAGATGACTCAGGCCCTGGCCCTGGTGATGACCAATAAACTGATGTTAATTAAAGACGCATGTGAAAAGTTTAAATAAAATTATTTTGTGGGCTTCCCTGGTGGTGCAGTGGTTGAGGGTCCACCTGCCGATGCAGGGGACACGGGTTCGTGCCCCGGTCCGGGAAGATCCCACATGCCGCGGAGCGGCTGGGCCCGTGAGCCATGGCCGCTGAGCTTGCGCGTCCGGAGCCTGTGCTCCGCGACGGGAGAGGCCACAACAGTGAGAGGCCCGCATACCGAAAAAAAAAAAAAAATTTTGTAAAATATGTGATATTTTGCATAAATAGATGAAGCAACAGTCCCAAGTAACATATTTAATATAGACAATTTAAGTATGAAAGTATAACTAAATTAATAAATGAAATAAGTAAATATTTGACAATTTCATCTATATCCCTAAAAGTTTTATATATATATATATATATATATATATATATATATATAAAACTTGGTCATAAATGATTTTGGTACATTCTCATTAGAAGTATAAAGGCTGATCTTATATTCAGGGTTGGTCTTATATAAGAGAACGTAGTTTTTTTTCCAAAACAGCGTTAAATTTGATTGTGCTTGCAATCAGCCACCTTTTATTGTAGAGGGCGATATAGGGTTAAACAGTTGCAAAAGGACAATAACATATGGAGAGCGTTTTATAAATTCAACATAAATATAATACATCTTAATCATAAATGCCTCCAGAGTTGTATGAGCCATTCTGTACAATTTAAATCTGAATTTTTACTACTAGGAGACCTGAGGTAGGAAAGCTCATTGAACTGTCAAACCCAGTCCTTGAGATACAAACCTACGGGATCTTTTGCAGCTGCCCTGTGGGTGAATCCAAATCACTGCCCGTTTATTTGCATGTGTTAACAATTGTGAAGGGACTGGAATGTATTTTGTAGCAAGTAGCTGATGTTACTGCTCATTATTTTTATTTATTTATTTTTTCAAATTAAGACTTAGGTAACCAAGCATTATATAAGGGTAAGAGTGACAGTTTTCTGTATTAATACAATAGCTTGCATCTTTTTTTAATGACAATTTGTCTATAATCTTTTGGTATTTAGAGAAAAAATTATTTTTGCTTAGTACATCAAAAAAACTATTGGAGCCACAAAAGTTGAATTTTACAATAATTCATCAGGTCCAGAAAATAAGTAACATCTAGGTTATTACTATCCTGTTTTCTTTAATTCAATATAAACACCAATATAGTCTGAACCTTCATCTTTCTGGAATTGAGCTGTGCAGTCTGTGAGAAAAAATCTCCTTTTTCATCTAGGTGACCCGATGTTAGTCCACAATAAAAGAGCTTCTGGGGCTTTCCCTGACCAATTTAGTAGAACCTGCAAACTGGAGAAATCATACCAGACCAGATTCTAGAATCTATTGTCTAAGCCTCCTAAGACCTCTAATCTGAAAGCAAAGCTTATCTTAGAAAACTAGTAAATGCCACATACTGTCTTTCCTGGGAAAGCCAGGAACCTGTTCTCTTCCTTAATATGACTTTTAAAGAAATCTTTGACTAGTGTCAAATTGCTGTTTTTGCATCTTGGGAAGCAGTCTGAAAACTGGCACTGAAATAGGTAAGGGAAGCCTGAGGGTGCCCTAGAAGCTGGAGTATTATTGATTAATATTTGGTAACATTATGAATTTACATTTTATCTATTACTAGGCAAACTCTTGGGAAGAGACTGAAGTTTAAAAGTTACCTTAGCGGGTGTTCAGTGTAAGCAGTGAAAGTTAGCCACTAGTCCATCTTACAGATCAAAAAAATTGGCTTGATATGTGTTATAAACAACAACAAAGGATTTGCCTTTTGTTCATGCTGCAAGGCAGTTTATAGCAAAATAACTTGCTGGAAGAATAGGAGAGTTGAACTAGCAACATACAAAGTCAGGTTATTTGGGAATGCCACTGCTTTGGAGAAGCAGTGTCTTCTGCTGAGGCTAATGATCTGTCTTTTGTGCACAGTGTTCCCTGAAACCAACTTCAAGTAATGGACAGTGACTTGGGACAGTGCTTAAAAGATACATAGATACATGGAGCAGTGACACGGCCCAGATGGCCAGAAAGAGGAATGCCACCATGGCCAAGCCTTCAGCATTTTCAGAAGTGCCCATCCTGATCCAGCCTGACTGCCCAGAGTATAGAGACATGAAAGTGAAGGCTGGGGAGCCCACTGCTCTTGAGTTAGTCACTCTGACCTAAGTCCTTGTGGAGAGTGAGCCCTTGGTGTGAGTGACTAAGCTGGCACCATGTATCAGTCTCTGTTTACGGCAGCTGAAGAGAGAGAACAAGAGCATGAAAGAAGCAACATGAGTCCTACATGGTTTTATAGGTTTATTATTATTATTAGTTAACATTGGTCTGGCAGTTTCTCTTTGTGGAATACTTTTGTTAGTTAAAACATATGATATCTTTGAGAAATGGCAAGAGGTGAGTGAAAATTATGTTTCACCTGTAATTTTACACAGACGAGTAAAGCACAGGTAGGAAACTACACATGAAGGCTACCATAATGCCTCTATGAGTATCAGATCCACTGATACTGAAACATATTCTATCCCCGGTAGCACAAGTGGGATCCATGCTAGCCAATTACAGTGGATCAGTACGAGAGCCCTTCTCTCTTGGTCACTTTATAGTGGCTATTTGGGCCTTATGCCTGGCTTGTCAGGTCTGTCACTATGAAACCATCATGTTGTTTGGATTTAAAAAAAAATTTAGTCCTGATATTATTAAAATAGAGGACAATATTGTTTAAATGTAGAACTAAAGTATATATATGTGAGAGGGGGAAGTGTTGGTTCACAAACCTGGGCATTCCCTGAGTTAAATCTGAATCTGGCCCCTATACACAGAGGGCCAGGAGAGAGCAAAGAAAGAGGCAGGTCACTCCAGATTGGTAGGTAGCAGGTTTAATCAGCAAGGGAACTTACATATGAAGCTTGTCTTGGGCGACCACAAGATGAGCAGATCTTTGCACCTGCCCGCCAGAACCTTAAAAATTTATATGGCATCCTTAACAAGGTTCAATCACATATACCACCCAGATGGTGTCAATAACACATTGCTCTCTCAAGGATGCATCCTTGAAAACAGCTGCCACTTTGGGAATGGTGGGCAGAATGCACGTTCCAAGGACAGGGGAGGGGTGAGGAGCCTCTGATTGCCTGGGTCCAGTTCCTGGCTCAACTGGCAGTCACGTTCTCTCTGTGACCTCCTCCAATGGGTAGGGAATAGAGTTGTAGAAGAATACAGAAGGAATAATGGAAATAGAAATAGCATATCTCCAAGAAACTGCTTCGAATTAGAGATATTATACAGTTAATTAGTTGTATTAGTTTCTACTGTTGCTATAACAAATTACTACAAACTTGGTGGCTTAAAACAAAATAAATTTTTCTCTTATAGTTCTGTGGGTCAGAGGTCCAACACAGGTCTCAGTGGGTGAAAACTGAGGTGTTGGCAGAGTGGTGGTCTTTTCTGGAGGCTCTGGGGAGAGTCCCTTTCCTTGCCTTTCCCAGATTCTAGAGGCTGCCCACATTCCTTGACTCATGGCCCCCTTCCTTTACCTTCAAAGCCAGCAGCATCCCACCTCTTTGACACTTCTTCCATCATCATGTCTCTTTGTGCAGCTGGGAGGGATTTTCTGCTTAAGGACTCATGCAATTAGATTGGGCCCACCTGGATAAAACAGGATACTCTTCCCAGCTCAAAGTCCATAACTTCGTCCCTTCTGCAAAGTCCCTTTTGCCACATAAGGGGACAAATTCACAGGTTTGGGGGATTAAGACGTAGACATATTTGGAGACTCTTACTCTGCCAAATTTGTTAATGTGTTCTGCTTTTCCTTCCCCTTAAATTTTCTTCCTTTTGCTTAATCACACAACTTTACCTTAAGACTTTTATCAATTCAATCTCTGCTCACTTTTTTGTTCATTCATCCATGTCTTTTAATCTATTTATCTATTATTTATATAAGGAACAAGTATTTATTTATGTCAGATTATTCTCTAATCTCTTGGCAAACATATAGGAAAGGCAATTGTTTTATGACTACTATATCAAATAATATGTAGTCATCTTCACCCTTGTTAAAAGGGAAGTACTAAGTAGAAGACAGAACATTCTTATAGACTGAATACATGGAGTACTGCTGGTCCTGAGTGCTCTGCAGCATTCATGGGTCAGTTGGCTGAATAAGAGTCGTGTGACAGAAACTGTTATGTGTACCCCCAAATCTGTCCAACCTAGGGCTGGCCAAAAAGATTGTATCTCAACAGACCTAAGTTCACATGAATTCATCTAAGTCAGGTTGGCCAACTACGGTCCATGGACCGAACTAGCCCCCTGTTTTCATAAATAACGTTTAATTGGAATACAGCCACACACTCGTTTACATTATGTTTATAGCAGCTTTCATGCTATAACAATAATGTTGAGTATTTGTGACAGAAACCATATGGCCTGCAAAGGAGAAAGTATTATCTGGCCATTTTACAGAGAAAATTTGTCAACCCCTGATATAAGCCAACAAGGGACTCAATATCAGTTAGGATGTTTTCAGCATCAAGTAACAGTGTTTATTGGTGGCTTAAATAATGAAGAAAATCTATTATAGCACGTAAAGATAGTGCAGTGTTTATTAATTATATGGCTCAGAGGAGTCATCAAGGAGCTGGGTTCCTTCCATCCTTTATGCTCTGCCAATCTCGGCATGTTGGCTTGGTGTGTAGGCTATATTCATGTTCCTAGGATGGCTGCTACATTTCTAGGCGTCGCATGCTCATGCAACCTCATTAGAGGTAGAATACATGTGATAACTTCCTTCTATGTCACTTTTCGTGAAGGAGGAAGATTTTCCTTGTATCCCTCCATCCCCATCCCAAAACAGACTTTCACTGGACAGAACTTACTTTTCATTGGACAGAATTGGCTCACATAATCATGGCTAATTCACTGGTAAGGAGAGTGGAATCACCATGATTGACTTAGGCTATTCCCCAAGCACATGACTGCTGGGAAAAATACACATACAAACTGGGACTCTGCCAGGGATAAAAAGGTAGAAAATGGCTGTGTCACCAAAAGTGTCTGCCCTACTTGCCCTAGTAATTATGTGCCAATTCTAATCCCTTTAATCTCAGACCTGCACATGGAGGCCCAATGCATTTACTCAGCTCAGATTTTTTGCTGCTTGCCATTTTAATGAGTAAACTAACCTGACTTTTGATTCAAGCAACTTATTTTGGACTCCTGCCCATGCTCTCTCTGGACTAAATCTCTGCTTTCTAACACAGTGGTTAAACAAGGAGCTGTGGAGTTACTTTGGGAGTCAAATGACCACACCTTGAATTTCAGATCTACCAATTACTTACTATGCCACATTCTCCCCACCCCCCTTAAAATGGACATAATTACAGTACTAATTTCACATGTTATTATTAAGGTAAAATAAAATTATTTAAATAAAGGTTTTTGTACAGTTGCAGGCACATGGAAGTGTTCAGTGAATGTTATCTGTTACTGTTATCTCTACTCCCATCTTTTCACTGGCAGTCCATTGTAGTATTTCCCTGAAATAAGTCTGAAGGAGGATACCAGTCTAATAACTGATTATTTTATATACTCATAAAAACATCAATCAACTCTTTGAAAGAAAAACAGAACCCCAGGACCTGAGATTGTCATACTGATATCCTGAATTCTAGGATGCCAGCTCAAAACAAGCTGCCTGTGAATACATGCAAACTGATCTAGACTGAATTATGCAAACCATTTATTGGTTTGGATATGCTGTATTTAAGCCAAAGAAAGTATTTTGTGTTACTTAAAATAGAGTGCCTTGGTAAACACTTTGATTGAAGATCTATGCCCATAAAATTTAAGATCTTATCATGTTTCACCTTACATATCTATCCTTTCTGTTTTCTTAATCTCTTACTGGGTTTTATATTTACATTGTTTCTTAAATCTGTTTCTTCTTCATCCCTACTACCATAGTCCTCAACATCTGACATCTGGACTATTGAGCAGAAGAAGGTAATCTGTAAAAAATAACCATGCACAAATTCTAGAACCCAAAAGGATAATATCTAAGATTAAAAATTCACTATATGGATAAACTTAGCAGTAGACTGGACATTAAAGAAAAAATGATGAGCAAAACTGAAGAGAAACCATTTGCAATCATCAAAATGAAGTACAGAGCAAAAATAGATTGAAATGAACAAAAGCTCAGTGACTTGTGAGGCAATACCAAGTGGTCTAAGTGATTATAATAGGAGTCCTACAAGAGAATGAGAGAGAAAATAGGGCAAAAAATATTCAAAGAAATAATGGCTGAGAATTTCACAATTTGGTGAAAATAAACTACAGGTTTAAGAAGCTCAGTGAGCCCCAAGCAAAATATATACAAAGAAAACCTAGGCATATCTTAGTTGAAATGCTAAAAATTAAAGTAAAAAGTGATCTTAAAATCAGTAAAAAAAAAAAAAAAGGGATATTACATACAGGAAAATTACACAAATCATGGCTGATCTCTGATCAGAAACCATGGATGTCAGAAGACAGTTGAAAAAGACTTTGACAGGTCCTCTCCCCACTCTCCCCCACCAAAACCCCACTCAATCCAGAGTTCTATATGCAAGAAAGCATTCTTCAACAATAAAGGCAAAATAAAGGCATTTCAGATTAAAAAATGTGAGGAAATTCTTTGTCAGCAGATAGGCACTATAAGATATGCTAAAGAAAATTCTTCAGAAGTGACACTAAATGGAAAATCAGATCTACAGGAAGGACTGAAGAGAACTAGAAATGGCAATATGTGGGTAAATATGAAAGATAAATTTTTTTCTTCTCTTAAATTTTTAAAAGACTACGGACTATTTAATGCAAAAATAATAATCTTTATTGTGAAGTTAGGGCACATTTGGAAGTAAAATAAAGCAACAAAAACACTAATGATAAGGGATGAACAGAAGGGTATTAGGTTAATTATAATGTTAAAAGTTAGTTTCCTATATTTTATTTATGTGAAGAGATACGTTACTAATTCTAAGTAGATAGTGATGAGTTAAGGGTGTATATTTGATCCATAGGCTAGTATTACTAATGAAAGTAATATACAGAAGTTTATAGAGAAGTCTAAGTAAGAGATGAAATGGGATATGGAAAAAATTAGTTTGAAATCAAAGAAGGAAAGAAAAAGAGAGGAACAAAATTCAGATGAGACAAGTAGGAAAGACATAGTAATATGGTACATTTAACTTCAACTGTATCATAACTATATCAGTGGAAATGGACTAAATAATCTTAAGAAAATGGAGAGATTTTCTGACTGGATAAAAACAGTAGGATTTAACTGTGTATAAAGAGATACAGCTTAATACGAGGCATTAAAATTGAAAGTAAATGTATGGAAAATATATCATGTGAAGAGTAAGTACAGGGAAGGTGGTGTGGCTATGTCAATATGAGTCAGATATTTAAAGCATGAGGATTGCCAGAGATAAAGAGGGACATTTCATAATGAGAAAGGAAGCAATTTACCAGGAAGACATAACAATCAGAAATGTGTATGTATCAAATAATAAATCCTCAAAATATATGAAGAAAAAATTGACAGAACCAAAAGGAGAAATAAACTCACAATCCTTTTTCAGTAATACACAGAAAAAGTAGACAAAAAAATTATTGAGAATATAGATTTGAATAACACTAGCAACGAATCTGACCTAACAGACATTTATAGAATGCTAGATTTAACAACTACAGACTACACATTCTTTTCAAGTAAACATGAATGTTCGCAGAGATAGGCCATATACATGGGCTAAAAAAATAATTTTCAACTCATTTTAAAAGACTGAATTCTTACAGATGATGCCCTCTGGAATAAAATTAGAAATCAACAGAATTAACATATTTAGAAATGCTCCAAGTATTTGGACATTAAACAGAATTTTCTAGGCAACCAATGGGTTATAGAAGAAGTTGTAATGGAAATTAGAAAATACTTTGAACTCGACAATAATTCAACATCTCAAAACTTATGTGATACAATGCTCAGAGTGGAATATATAGTTTCATATTAGAAAAGATAAAAAAGTCTTAAAATAATGTAAGATTCCACCTTAAGAAACTAGATAAAGAAGAGAATATTAAACAAAGTAAGTAGAAAGAAGGGACTAACAAAGAAAAGCAGAAATCAGTGAAATAGAAAACAGATGACCAATAAAGAAATGAACAAAACCAATGTGACTTCTGTGAAAATAGTAATAAAATTAATAGATTAATAGACTCCTAATAAAACTGTTCAAGAAAAAAAAGAGAGATAAATATATATCATGACTGAAAGAAGGGACATCGCTATATATGCACCAGATATTAAAAGGAAAGTAAGAGAATATTATGAATAACATTATTTCAATAAAATCAACAATTTAGATGAAATAGACAAATTCCTTAAAAAATATAATATACCAAAACTGGCATGAGAGGAAAATAGAAAATCAGAATAGAACTAAATTTATTAAATAAACACAAAAGAAATGTATTAAGTAAAGTTCATAATAAAAATCTTTTCCACAAAGAAAACTCCAGACTTGGATGACTTCCATGGTGAAATTTATCAAATATTTTTAAAAGACATAAAACAACTATTAAAGAAAGAGTATAATACTTTCAGGAGATAGAGGAGGGAACACTTTTCAATTCATTTTATGGTGCTAGCATAACCCGGAGACCAAAACCTGACAAAGACATTGCCCTTCTTTCCCTGAAAACAAAACAAAACAAAAACCTAAGAAAATAGTTATAGAAGGGAATTGCTTCAATTTTCTAACAGCATTTATGTAAAACCTATAGCTAACACCATTCTTAACGCTGCATGACTGAACATTTTCCCACTAAGACTGGAGAAAGGCAAGGATACCTGCTCCCATCACTTGTATTTAATATTTTACTTGCAATAAGTTGAGCCAAAGCAATTAAAGAAATAAAAATTAGAAAAGAAAAAGCAAAACAGGGCTTCCCTGGTGGCATAGTGGTTGAGAATCCGCCTGCCAATTCAGGGGACACATGTTCAAGCCCTGGTCCGGGAAGATCCCACATGCCGCAGAGCAACTAAGCTCGTGTGCCACAACTACTAAGCCTGTGCTCTAGAGCCCGCGAACCACAACCACACGAGCAGCTAAGCTCGTGTGCCGCAACTACAGAAGCCTGTGCACCTACAGCCCGTGCTCTGCAACAAGAGAAGCCACCACAGTGAGAAGCCCGCGCACCGCAAGGAAGAGTAGCCCCTGCTCGCCACAACTAGAGAAAAGCCTGCGCGCAGCAACAAAGACCCAATGCAGCCAAAAATAAAATAAATAAAATTTAAAAAAAAGAGCAAAACTGTCTGTATTTGCACACTGTGTAAAATTGTGCATATATGAGAATCTACATATAAAATCCTAAGGAATTTACAAAGCAACTACTAGTAGTAACTGCAAAGTTGGTAAGTCAAAGTTTCAGGATACAAGGTCAATATACAAATATCAATAGTAGTTTTACATATTTGTAGCAAACAATTCAAAGTAAAATTTAAAAATACAGTTAAAATAGCAAAAATAAGATAAAATATTTATGAATAAATATAACAGAAAATGTGCAAGAACTCTGCACCCAAAAGAATAAAACATTGTTGAAAGAACTCACAGAAGACTAAATAAATGGATAGGAAGACCCAGTAGTGCTAAAATGCCAGATGTCCCCAAACTGATCAATAGATTCAATGCAATGAAAAAATCCCTGTCTTGTAGAAATAGCTTAGATGATTTTAAACTATGTATGGAACCAAACAAGAATAGCCAATACAATCCTGAAAAAGAAAAATGCATTTGGAAGACTTAACACTACATTACTTGATGACTTACTCTAAAGTTACAGTAATCAGAACATACTTCACTTCATATTACAAGTTTCAACACATACAAAAGGAACTGAATAGTATAATACTGTAATGCTTATGCGCTACCTCCCAGTTTTAACAATTATCCATTTATGGCAACTATTGTTTTGTCTATATACTCTCTACTTAACCTTAATTGATTATTTCTTCTTAATTTATTATCTTAATACATCTAAAAAAAAAATTTCTGCCGGTCACAGATTTAGTTACTTTAAAATACAGCTCATGTAGGAAAGACAAATTCAATTATTTATTTTTTTCCCTTTACTTACCGGTTTTTAAAATAATGAATCGGTACCCTAGCATGCTCCAGAAATGATCAATTTTTGTTTAAGTATTATCAAGAATGCCTGGTTTTAAACATATTTAATGTCTTTCAATATATTGCAGATATAATATTTATTGATGCTCAGTTGGTCTATCTTTGACAAAAGAGAGCTTATTCAAGTGCATTCCTGAGTATCTTTGAAAGCCTTCTTGCTTGTGCCAGGATAATCCTGTATATTTCCTCTTCCACATCTGGAATTGGCAATTTCTTAAAGGATTTCTTTTTCCTTTTTTAGGAAATGGTATTAGGAGAGCAATACTGAGTACTAGGTGTGCTCATTACTACTGAGTTGGTGTAAGTTTTTGTAGTGGAGAAACTGTGTGTGTGTGTGTGTGTGTGTGTGTGTGTGTGTGTGTGTGTCTGTAAATAAAAACATCATTGCTTTATACCAATTTAAGTACATCATTACTTTATACCAATTTAAATTCAAGATATCAATTTTTTTTAACCTAACCTCACTGATCCCGTGTTGTCCTTAACATTTGTTTACTTGTCGCTCTCCCCACTAGAGTGTAAGTCCAGACTTTATGGCTTTTCCTCTCTCGTGCCTAGTATGATTTTATGATTTGCTGTAAAATTTTGTTGAATGAGGGAACAGGCAAATAATTACAAAGTAATGTTTCCCAAAGAGGTTTACACTTTCTGGAGAATGGCAATGGAAGTGTGGTATGCGTGCACATGTGTGTGAATGTGTATATGTATTAGTATTACTGGGTGGGTGATGCACTCTGTTCAAAGGGTTAAGTAGGCTCATATAAAGGTAAATCAGGATGATGCAGATTGGGATAAGAATTTTTCTATAGATTCAAATACTTTGAAACTTGACATTAATAATAAATGAAGACATTGCCATTTTCATATACTTCTTAGGTAGAATGAACTTATCTGGATCACTTAATGGACGAAACCTCAGTCAATTCATTCACTTTTGGTTTCCATTATTGTCTTGTACTGAGTAGTGGATTGCATTACCCTACAGATGTTCTCATCTGGTTATGCTGAAAATGCTGGGTTGATTAACTGAGAATTCATTACAGCAGTGGTTCTTCTGCTACTTGGAAATACCTGTGTGACCCACAGTGCTGAGGGGTGTTAGCCCCATCTGTAGCGTTTCCCAATCGTTTTCTATGGAAAATAAATATTTCTTGACCTTATTTAAACCACTGTGCAAACATTGCTTCAAGACAAATCTCACAGCTGTTTTTCCTACCGCATTTCCCCCACCTACAGAAACTCCTACAAAGACATTCTGTAGCTGCCACTGTTGGGCAATAATAAGTAAATGGCAAAAAAGGATGTTAATGACAGCATAAGAGGAAAGCAAAACTTCTATGTCCCATGGTCTATGCTAAGTATTTTCACATGAATTAGTAACAATAATACTGATTCTTGTGTCAACTTACTGGAATCCAGCATTATTTTAAATACTTTCCATATATTAACACCTCACCCCATAACTACTGTTATCTCCATTGCACAGATAAAGAAACTGAGAAACAAAGACATGAAGTAAGTTGCCTGGGTCAGTTTCTATACTCTTAACTACTGTCTTGGACTGCCTCTCAGAATGTTATCTAACCTTATTGGCCACTGAAGATAATTGTTTTTTGATGTGGATATTATTATTCCCTTTTTACAGATAAACTGAGGCCCCAAAAGACTAAATGACTGGGTTAAGTTCATACAACTTATAAATTGGACCTAAGGGTGTTTGAGTCAAAAGCCGCTACTCTTTTAGATAGAGGTAAACAGAATAATTATTTATGTAAACTAGCTTATCAACAGTATATTATTTGTCTGCCTAGTTTGTATTTTATGTATAAGAAAATATTAAAATGTTATAAATTAGAGCACTGTAAAACATATAGTTTTGTATTAAATTGCATTTAGCAACTTGATTTATTAAAGAGATAAGTAGAGGCAAGAATTTGGATTTCAGTGGTTTGTTTTCATGCAGGTCAGTGTAACCAGTATGAGATGTTATCACTGTGCCTGCCTGTTTTTTTCTGATGTAAATAAATTAATAAAATCATGCAGTTTTTTGTGCCATATCTAGCTTTTTGCTGGCAAATTAGTTTAAAATTTGGATACATAAGAAAAATGGAAGCAGTGAAATAGTTTAGTTTTACATGAAGAGAAAACAAAATTCCTCCTGGCATAATGACTGCCTAGAGAAAAATATCCTACAGTTACCCCAATGGAAACATTTGCCCTTGGAAATAAACTCAAAAGAGAAAAGTTTAGAACTAGTCAGAGTTGTGTAACCATATCAGATACAATAAAAGTCATATTTAAAAGGTCATTTACAGACATTAACACTTCGTGGCCAAGTGTATCCCCAGTCAGGAGATTTAGTCCTCCAAGACAGTCATGACATGCTAATTATTGTATGGATCATTTACTGATATCTATGCATATGACTTGTATTACTCTGTGAAATACCATGTTGGATATATTTTTATTTAAATTCTGTAGTTTTTTTTCTTGGCTGTATTGTAGTTATTTATTTTTTCAGACTTGTAGTCTTCAATAACAATTAATTAGGAGGGAAAATTATAGAACCAACTTTCTCTTCTAGCTATTTTTCATAATAAACAAAACAGAGATGTACTTAAAGACCTATAATGTAAAAAGCGTTATTGAATTGCATTTTAAGAAGATGCTTGCTATTTCATAAATGCCTATAATAAATACAATCTGTAAAATATGAAAGGATTAAAAAATTTTAACTATAGTCATCCAATCTCTGAGAGCAAAAGGGTGAATCAAACCAAAGGAAAAAAGGGATGAAGCAGTAGAGAGTAAGGGTGAGGAAAATTACAGATGACTGGAGGCCAGCTCCCTGACCTTCTCCTACCCCCACTGCTGCAGCCAGTGGTCGGGGGAAGTAACACTGACACTAGCTGTTTATCATGCTTTAAGACCAGAATGTAAAATGAAAACCATTACTACCTCTCAGGATGCAAGGAATGTACAAGAAGGGATTAAATCAATTGAAGATGTTATCTCAATGGGAGAAGGAATTCTAATTAAATTGAAGTCTTAAAAAAAAAAAAAGACTGCCTGTTTCAAAAGACTGATAGAGACATATATCTGATGAGTCAACTTGGTCTTTTCAAGGCCTTACCCAGGCCCCTCTTCTATTTATGCTTATGATTAGAGGGATAAACAGCTCATGAGAGTTGCTGTCTACCAAATCCAACCATGCAGTCTTAAAAATCATTTTCTGAGTCTACAGATAATTCTTGCATCAAATAAGTTGATACAAGACACCAAGAGTTAGTAGGATTGGACTAGAGTCAAATCCACTGCATTCACTAAAACATTACCAGACTGTGTCCAGCATGTGTTGGGGTTTAAGGGACACTTAAAAATATATGGCAAAATCAGTTCCTCAGGGAACTGGCAGAATGGTGTGCTGGCAAGAGGCAAATACAACAAAGAAGACAGAATATAATTAATTGAAAGGCAGGGGTATAATGGACTCATTCTGGAGGCAGACAAGCTTAGCTTGCCTCTGTGTGACTTTGGGCTAATTATTGAGTCAGAACTTGAGTTTTCATATCTGTAAAGTGGAAAGAAGATGATTAACCTTATGTTTGAAATGATAGACATCAATTTCCTAGGAGAGAGCCTCATACACACTAAGCATGGGCTGTGATGAGAATGCTGCTGATGATATAATAATGTCCCCAAGTGAGAGGCAGAAGATAACTAGATTAATAGGAATACCTGTACAGGCTGGAGTATTCGAAGACTGTACCTCAGAGTTCAGAGATCAGAACCAAGTGGACCTTGAAGTACGAGCAAAGGTGAGTGAGGCAAAAATGTGACACATTTAAGGATCACTAAGGGAACAATCCTCAGACCCTCAGAGTTGCAGGCAGTTTGTACTTTGGCCTTGGGGACAAATGATGATACTTGAATTAACACATTTGTCCACATTCTCCAGATGACTCAGCCATGAGCCTCAGTACTTATGATTACTGTGGAATTGGTGCCAGCTTTGCCTCATCAAGAATGCCAGATGTAATGTAATTTTAATGACTTCCATTGTGTTTGAGGCTTCGTTGCTAATATCCAGCATCTCACTGCACATTTAAACTGACCTGAGTATACTAATGAAGATTAATGGTTCATTGATTAAGAAAAGATGAATCACCCTATTACTGATGTGAACTTTCTGTCCTAACGTAAAAGTGTATTGAACTTCAAAATTACTGGCTCAGGTATGGTGGGAAGCTCCATTTAATGGTCTTCCATTTTACTTTGATAGTAATGGTAACAAAACATTTGTTCCTTTTGGAAAAAAATATCAAATAGAAGTTTTATTAGTTTTCTTTAGAAAAAAAGTTTACACATAGTGAATGAATATAGTAGAGGGGTTTTATCAGTACCTTTAAAATTACTTTTTTGTCAGAAACTGAGAGAACTTGTTCCTATGAATCAAATTATCATTTAGGATTGCATTAAGCTGCAGGTAAACAGAAACCTGAACACAGTGGCTTAACCAAATAAGGGATTAATTTTTCTCACCTAATAGAGATGGTAAGGAACTCAGGAAGCAGTTTTTTCTTTTTCTCATTTTGTGAATCTGAGTGTGATATTTGGCTTCATGGTTGCAGGATGGCTGCTGTACCAGTGGGAATTATGCCTTCATTCCAGGCAAGAAGAAGGGGAAGGACAAAGGGCAAAAATTCCTGTGCTATCTGAATCAGTTTATTTTTGTAAGGAAGGCAGTAGCTTTTTCTGGGAGTCACATAGGTACATATATCTCCAATATACTTTTGCTTATATCTCTTTGGTTGAACCTATGCCTCATAGCCATTCATTGTTTCCAGGAAACCTGGGAAACTTTATTATTATTTTTTATCTGGACACATTGCTTTTTCAAACAAACTCAGAGTTTATTTGTTGATGAGCATAGTTGATGGAATTGGTTTCCTCTGATGGGTTTCCCTACTAGGCGTCTCCTTGAGCAGAAGGTTCTATGAAAATGGGCATGACACATCAGGACTCCATGCAGAGTTACGGGGAAAGAATTGGCAAGGAAGGTGGAAACTACATGATTACCAAGCACAGAATGCTTGACTGAGGTTGGAGAACTTCTGAGCTTCAATTTCAGCTCTGTTTCGCTCTTAGGTGTCAGAAGTCTCTCCATTGTCCCCAGGCAGATTTCCTGCTTACAGAGTATAGCCTTCTTTATTTTAACAGCATGGTTCCATGGCATATGTGATATAGACATGGAATCTACCTAGTAAAGCACCATGTAAAGAGTATAGCCTCTGGAGGTGGAAAACCTAGGTCTAAATTGCAACTTTGCCACTAATTAGCTGTTTGATCCAGGGCAAGTTGTTTAATCTTACTGGATTTCCATTTTCTTATCTGTCAAATAGTAGTAGCATCCTTTCTGATAGTTTAAATGAGTTAATACATGTAGAGGATTTAGAATGGCATCTGTCACATAGTAAACATATAGTATTAGCTATTATTTAATTCAATACATTTTCTTTTAACCTCAAACAAAAAAGATGTGATTTCTAACATTTGAGAATTTATCTATTGGGAAGAAAGATAATATAAAAGTTCTTGAAAACAATTCTAAGATTTTAAGGAACTGCATGTTTGGGTTGTTACCTCTGAGGACACTTTTTGTCTCTTTGCATTATTTATTTAACTTTCTAGATAAACGTAAATCTCCCTGAGTTTGAGCATTGGATCTTCTGCCTCTTTGTATAGGGTCTACTGTAGGTGTCCTTCATGTGATAGACACTCAATACATATTTATTGATAATTATTACAGGAAATCGAAGTAATTAAAAGATCATTGTGAATTGGGGTAATCAAAAAATTCTTCTTGAATTATGAGAGCTATGACCTGGAATAAATTCCAAGAATTCATTTAGAAGAAAAGGAAAGAAAAGGTCACTTGGCAGAGATGGGTAGGGCAGGGTTTGATGGAATGGTGTATGAAAAGGACAGTGACAGAATGTGTACAGTGTATACAGTGCATGATACTGCTTTGTTTGACCTTGGTTGTGATGGGAAAGTGAAGAAGCTGGTTTTACCACTTGGTTGAAGACCTTAATTATCTGCTAAATAATTTGGAATCAGATTTGATCCAAGAGGCAGTAAAAACAATTTCAGATTCTTTCACAGGAAAACATGAAGAATATTGTATTTTAAGAAGATTAATTAAGCAGTGGAATGCATAATTAATAAAATTTGAAAAAGAACTGGAGGTAAAAAGACCTACTAGGAGATGATTAAAGTCCAGAGGGAAGGTCTTAGGGAGGGCAGCTTTTCTTCAAAGGCCTCAGATGAGAAGTACAGTCTCAATTTCTTTTTGAGGGCATAATGGCAGCTTCAAAAGGCATCCTAGTCTCCTCCTAAATTCCCTAAGGAATTCTAAGCATTTTTCTAAACACGTAAAATCACTTAGGAAAGAATTACTCTTCTTACAGAAAAATAAATCTCAAAGTAGGAAAAAATCATTTGCTAGTGTTTATACATTTTTTAAAACCTAACTTTATTTTTAGAAGTATTTATTTGCCAGATTTTTTTTAGTGGTACCAATATTTCTTGAATTTTACGGAGCTGCGTTTTTGTTATCTGAAAATTCTTAAAGGATTTTGTATCCTTCGTAATGCATTTCATCTTCCCTACTAATCTGTTGTCCCTTGAAGTAAGATAACTGCTGTGTACTTTTTCTTCTTCTACATTGTTGATAGTGATGCCTTTAATTAATATTATAAAAATTCAGTGGAACCTATCAGCAGAAAATCTTGCCAAATCTTTTTTAAGGTACTGCCAATTCAATAAGCATTTATTTGATTGGCTTATATTTGCTAAGCACTCTGCTATTCACTGGTTATATAGTGATGAATGAAATAGATATAATCTATGCCCTCATAGAATTCACTATCTTGATTATTAAACTGACAATATAAAGTAAGCAGATAAATAATAAGGAATTCTGATAAGTTATGAAGAAATTGGACAAAATACTGTGATGCAGAAGCGTAGGAATGTGGTTAAGTGTGAGAGGAGTTGGACCTACTTCAATGGAGTGGTTGGTCACCTCTAAGGAAGTGATATTTAAGTTGAGGCTAGAAAGATAAAAGGAGTTAGTTTTGTGAAGAGTTGGCATACCTAAATATAGTGACTGAAGAACTATATTGAATATTGAATGACAGGACAATTTATAAAAGCATGGACAGAATTAAGAATAATCAACAAGAGAAGGTGAAATACAACAACAGCGCTGAACTATTACCACACATTGGCCTGAAGGGGCAAGAGCTGGAGGACTGCCCATAATCCAGAATGAATGTAGCTGTAGCTATAAGAAATAGCTGAAGAAAAAGGAACTATGGCTTTGAGAAGAGGAGAGCATCACTGTCAAAGTGCAGCCCAGCATACAGTAGCCAAGAAAGTAAACCCTGCAATCTTTCTCTCTTCTAAAATATATGGAAGTTCAACTTAAAGGACTTATAATAAGAAAACAATTTAAAAAAACAAAGTTGGGATATTTATTTTATTTCTAGACTGTCTATAAAGTGATATTAATCAAGACAGTATGGTGTTGGTGAAAGGGTACACATATAGGTCAATGGAACAAAATAGAAAGTCCAGGAAAAAAAACCTCACGTATATATGGTTAATTGGTCAATTGATTTTTAACAAAGGGGCTAAGACTATATGTGGGGAAATGATAACCTTTACAACAAATGACCCTGAACAATGATATACAGGTGTTCCAGGATTATCTGTCTATGTGTGTGTGTATATATGTATGTATCTCTCTATCTGTCTTTCATATCTTTCTATCGAGTGAGTGCGAGGGGACAGAGAGACAGACACAGCGAGAGAGTAATCTCTATCTCTCACCACACATAACAGTAAATTATTTGAGGTGGATCATAGACTTAAACATAAAAACTCAAAAAATAAAACATTAAATGAAAACTTGTGTCTTACTGATAGGCAAATCTCTGCAAGCACAAAAAACAATAATCGTTTAAAAAATGTTAGACTTCTTCAAAATTAAAACTTCCGTTCATCAGAAGTCATCATTAGGAAAACACATAGGCAAGCCAAAGACTGGGAGAAAGTATTTGCAAAAAAATATGACTGGTGAAGAATTTCTATCTGGAATATATGTAGAATAGCTCCTAAAACTCAAGAATAAAAATGCAACCAACCCAGATAAAAACAGGCAAAAGACTTGGATAGATGCTCCCCAAAGGAAGGTATATGAAAGACCCATAAGTACATGAAAAAGTGCTCAATATCGTTAGTCATCAGGAAAGTGCAAATGAAACCAAAATGAGATCCCATTATATCCCCACCAGATTGTTTGAAAATAAAGAGGAGAAAGTAGTGCTCTCATACATTTGGTGGGAGTAAAAATGGTATAACCACTTTGGAAAAATCTCTAGTAACTTAATATAAAGTGAAATATATGGCTACTCTTTGACCCAGAAATTCCATTCCTAGATATTCTCCCTAGATAAATGAAAGCCTAGATCAACAAAATCCTTGTACAAAAATGCTTATTATAGCTTTATTCATAGTAGCAAAAAATTGGAAACAGTCCAGTATACATCGACAAGAGGATAGAAAAATGAACCGTGGTATATTTGTGCAATGGGAAGATATTCAGCAATAAAAAGAACAGACAACTGATTAAACCACCAACGTGGATAAATTCTTCTTAAAAACATTATGCTGTATAAAGGAAGCTTTATACAAAGAGTACATATCATGTAATTAGTTCATATGATTTTAAGAACAAGCAAAACAAATATATTGTGAAAATAACCACTATAGTAATTGCCTCTGGAGCTGTTTGCAGCGGAGATTGACTTAGAAGGGACATGAAGGAATTTTCTAGAGTTACATTTTGTGTATTTTGATAGGAATTTTAGTTATCCAAGTATATGACTTTTCAAAACTCAAAAATGGCACACTTAAGATTTATGTAATTCATGGGATGTAAATTTTACCTAAAATAAAAAATGTTAATCATGTATTAAACTCTGATTAATAATATGCATGCTGAAATGTTTAGAGGTGATATATACTGATGTCTGCAACTAGCTTTGAATTACAGCAAAACATGAATTGATAGATAAATAGAAGGACGGATTGATGGATAGATATGTAATACATCAAAATAGCAAAATGTTAACTGTAGAGTATCAGTGTTGGCTATATGGGTGATTACTATACAATTCTTTCAACTTTCTTGTATGTTTGGAAATTTTTATAATTAAATTTTGGGAAAAATTTCAGAGGATCATTGGAAGATCCTAAATGAATTCTTCCCTTCAGTTCCAAGCCCACTTCCTATCCCACTTTACAATGATATGTCAAAGTTGGAATTAGGAGAAAAGCAACCTCCCATGAGAATATTTAATAATCATTTTAGTGAAACATGTAAATGACTCCCCCGTTCCACGCTTGACCTGCCCAGTGTACTGTTTTTAACCTATGGGATTGGTAATGGCAAAGTGGCCTAATTGTATTTGAGCTGAATATGTGGGTAGGCTGAAAGGGAGTCAGAACTGTCTGTTGTATTTAGATCTGGAACTAGGGACTTAAACTCCTAAGATTAACCACATTAATTCCTCCAGATTAACAGCATTGAGGCAGAGCAACTCTTCAGGTATAGAGGTATAGTTAATAGGCCATTATTGGGCCAGTACTGTCACTCTTTTAGGCTGTATATATCTCCCTGCCTGTCGGAGGCATACTTTCAACGACTGGACTGTTTAAAGCCTACCTTTAATTTATAATGAATCTAGTAGCACTTGATATAATCGCATAGAACACCTGAAGTTTCTAGAAAAAAATATTTTCAATAATAAAGTTTTATGGGATACCCATGTGTTTTAACCTTCAGATTCAGGTTTGCTGAGAGCTGGTTCCCTAGCCTACCCTTGACGCTATTTGCAGGGATAATAGAACATTTCTCAGCTATTGCTTTCTAGGAATTTGTTTTTCCTTCCAAAAAAGTGGGCTTTAAAATGGAGCACATAATTTTACTGAAAAGATCATACTTGAGAGATCATTGTACTAAATATGCTTTCATCCTCTCACACCATTTTTTATTAAAGCCACTATTCCCTTAGGGAATGGGGCAAGGGAACTCAGAGGGGCAGAAACCTAGAAGACAGCACAGGAAACAGACTACTATCACCACTTCTATAACTCACAGCATTTTCTGGAACTTTGTCAGATTCCCTATCCCTCTGTTTTGCAGGTGTTTAGAGTCATAATTGGAGCCTAAAAAAATGTTGTGGCTGGAGATCAAAAGTTGAAAACTCTATTAATTATTAATAGGCCTGAATTCTGGCAAGAGCATCCTTTGGGTCAGAGATGAGTTAAGAAGCACTTAACAAATAAGCAGCCTAGCAGATTCTTTTTACAGTTCCTGATGGAGCTAAAGATATAAAAGCAGACAAGACTTTATTATCTAAATGTGCATATCTTCTATTTTAAAAAATGATTACTATATTTTTATAAAGCATTGTCTCATGGCCAAACATTTAAAATAAAAAAAATTTAGTGACCCCATAAAAATAGAGGTGATCATTTGAACTAAGAATGCATCCACATATTAAGGAGAAAGTAAGTATTTTTGTTCATCTCAAGCTATATTCCTTTTGGCTGTTGTATTAAGAGAAAACGTTTTTGTTCTTCTCAACCTGTATTCCTTTTGGCCATTGTAGACAAATCCAAATTTCTCCTGAGTAGGTTACAAGTAAGTTATGATGCTGCTTGTTGTGTCTATTTGAACAGCAGCACAGGCACAGACAAGCCATATCTTAGAGGGAGAGGCTTCTGGGTACCAGTTAGAGCAACTGTAAGAATCCAGACATGATGCATTCTTACTTTATTCTTTACCCCCCACATGAAAAGTTCTTCGCCCCCAGCCTTGCCTCAGGCCAAAGCCATGAGGCTATAGCCTAAAGCTCCTGATGGATCCTTGTAGACCTCTGTGGTCAGAGTTTCTCAGGCAAAATCAGCGCAGAACAAATGCTTTACACTTGATGTCTGACTCTTGAAAGCTTAGGGCAAAGATATCTCTTGGCAAAAATAGAAAAAAAATTTTGAAATTATGCTTATATGTCCATTGTTCATTTCTTCCCATTTGTGTACATACACTAAATATTGTATTGCTTAGCAGGAAGTCAAATACAAGTGCCCAACGTGTCTTAAATAAAATAAGAGGCATGTTCATTTAGAGATCGTGAGTGATAATTCAACATGAAAATCTGGGGGCAAGGAAATGATCTTGGGAGCCCGTGGGCAATCCTAGAGAACTGGCACGTGGGCAGTCAGCAACCTGGCTTGCCTTCGTTACCAGTGGGATGTACATTGCCTTTTTCCTCCTGTCTTTATTCATTTTTCAACAGCCTGCCACATGCAATACACCAAATCTCATATTAAAAAATGCCCTGTACACACACACACACACACACACACACACACACACACACACACTGGAACTAAAGAACTTTTACACACACACACACACACACAGGAACTAAAGAACTTTTACACACACACACACACACACACACACACACTGGAACTAAAGAACTTTCAGCAGATCCAGGCATACACAGTAAAAACAGCCATCTGCATTGAAGCTCAGGGTTTATTCAATTACACTTGCCCAACTTATTTGTTTGGCTTTGCAATGTAAAGAGTTCTGTTTTATTGTTGGAACTTTTCATACTGTCAAATTGTTTTCAAAACTCTTTCCCCAGATGCATTTGGCATTTATCAACAGCGAGTAAGCACTAGCAATGGAACCCAAAAACGTGTGTGCCTCACATGGGCATCAAAACCTTTACCCAGGTCACTTGCCAGAAGCAGACTAAGATTCCTGGTATTTAATGGAGAGGTTAAAAAAAGTTTACAGGTTTAATGCCTGTGGCACACTGATCATTTTTCAAGGTTGTGAGGATTAAAGTATATGAGATTCTTTCGAGCAAGTTTGAACAGGGTGTGGGGAAGCATGAATGGCAGGTGGCTGATCTACAAAATGTCAAGCTTCTGAACATGATCTTATCAACAGCCAACTCACATTTCATGTTTGATCCTAAGGATTCTTGTGTTGCTATAATCAAGTCTGGTAGTGCAGTCAACTCTTCACTTTTATTTAAAGTAAGCCTTTTTAGTAGTATGTATGCTTTCTGTTAAACTACATAACTGCTTTAGTATCGTATTATTTGCAAATGTAACTATTTTCCCCAAATGATCATTAACTTTCATGACAAAAATGTAAAATATAATAATCATTGAGATTCTCTGTTGTAAAGCCTCTGTTCTTATCTGTGGCCATAATGCTGATAGACTTTAGATCAAAATGGAAAGATTCTATCTCAGAATACAGTATTATATCTCTATAAGTCTATCTCATGCAATCTTAAGTTTATGTACAAAGTGCATAAAAAGTGCACAAATTTTGGAATTTTCATGACCAGAGATGAATCCAGTATTTTGGGTGTAAGCTTTGCCAACAAAGGTGTAAATCAAAATATACATCTGCTGTAAATGTTTCATACATAAACACAGATTGATGTGTATGTACGTATATGCGTTTCTGTAGCTCTACCTCTGTATCTAGTTTGGAAATTTGATCACCTTAGTAGTAGCTGGGCATATTTTATCCTGGATCTAGCTTATAATAATTATGGAAACTCTAGTTTTTCCTCCAGAAATCTTATCTGCATTTGAACATTTTAAACATCCTTTAATTTGTTCCAGGCATAAACACTTTACTATATAAAAGAATCAAGCAGAAGACTACTTACTTATAGTTTCTCTAAAAATTTAAAAAATTTAAACATTTAAAAAGATCTTTTCTTCCTCCCTCCCTCCCTCCTTCTCTCCCTCCCTCCTTCCCTCCCTTCCTCCCTTCCTTTATTCTTTCCTTCCTGGTGCCAGTGCTTGGCTAGGATTTGAAAATAAACTACCCTTTCACTGTTTCCAGAGAAGGATGCGAAAGGAAATTCAAAATATAACAAATAAAAATATATCTAAGTAAAATCCTATACGAGTCACATGAGCATAAAAACTAACGTTCCTAACTGTAAAATTAGGCAAAATGCCATGTTGATGTGCGTAATCATGTAGTCAACTGACTGAGGTTTACCTTCTCGGTGTTTTTCCTTCCTGAATTATTCAATGTCTCAGATTCAAACAGAAAAAGAATTTTGTTTTCATTTGTAAGTTTCACCCATAGGTGACAGACCATAGATGATCCTAATATATTCTTGTTTCCCCAAACGCTAGCCAGAGGGATAACTACCTCTGTTGAGAGCACTGGCAGGTTTTCTTCTGGAGAAATCCTGAGAAGCTTGGTCAGTTCTGGTGCTTGGTTAGAAAGCACACTGTGGGCTCAGAAAGTGCTTTTCCTTTACAAGACAATAGAAATCCAGGAGACTCTTTTTATCTATGGGAAGGAAATGGGAAAACAGCCATGAGGAGCAAGTCTTAGTTCAGTACAGTGTCCCCGACTTCCTCTCTGTTTCCTGTTTCCTCTATTTCTTTTCCAGTATGAATCTGAAACATGGTGGGTTATGTCTTGTCTTGCAGGAGTTTCTTAAGTGACTCTTTGGTATCAATAGGTGTGTGGAGCTGAATAGCCAGAACTATCCCAGCCATGACTTTGGAGTCCTAGCAAACTGCTGCAAATATTCAGAGTGCAGGACCCAGATTTAAGTAAGAATGGGATGCATACCATATGCATCTATGAATGCATTGCTTTACGTCTGTTCAGCTTTGCTCTCCTATGAGTAAAACAATGACCATTGCTAATTTACATGCTTTCTGAAAATATTGCTTTGTTGGATATAAGATGTGACTTCGTGTCATAACCCTGCTGCCAGACAGGTGCATAGTTTGCATGTATCAGTGTAACATTTAAACCAAGAAAGACAGTGAATTAATTGTATTTTAGACAGATTAAATTAAGGAAACTGAAGCTGGAGAGGTGGCTATTTGGAATGCAAACAAACCCCCAAAATCCTTTTTCTTGTTGTTCTTAATTGATTTGTTGTTTAACGCATACTGGAGCATCTATCACGTAGCCCCTGATATTTATTTACTCAAAAACTATTACTAGATGCCTGCTATGGACTAGGCACTGTGTAAGCTGTTTGGGTTATAATGATGAATATGCATAGTAAGAGAAATGTGGAAATACCAAGAAGATTTCAGGGAAAAATAAAAACAAACTAAAACAAAAAGATTGGGAAATTGACCCTTCACTGTGCCAAAAAATACTAGGAGACTTTGAATTGTTCGACAGATAGAAAAAGCTAAGGATTGGCTTTATAGATTCCTCCAAGTGTTCGAAGTATGTTTATAGAGGACACTTCATGTTTACAGACAGTGGTGTGAGGCTAAGGAGGTCAAATTTGTTGCAAATAAGAATTGAGTTTTACATAACAAACTTCTTAACTTTAAAGCTAGCACAGAGGTTTTAAGGAAGGATATGAATTCTCCCTCCTTCAGCTGGAGAAGTGAGCAGTGGGTTACCTTCCCACTCTGTCTTAGGTGATTTAGGATTTATCTGCAGACACAGAAAGACTGGACCAGATAACCCCTCTTCGTCCTTTCCAGCTTCACTGTTTCTTTGATACATATGTTGGAAAACAGATTTTGCCAAAAAGTAACTTGACATTGCTTGGTTCTTTATGACCTTTCTTTTCCACTTGGTCCAGAGTGAAGTGAGGCTTCGTCAGAAAGGAAGGAATGGAAGATGACAGTGAATTTCATAAAATACACACAACATTCTGTTGTCAGTGAGGACCTGAGTTATTGCACCACTTCCTTTTGAGTGATTAGGCCAGATTTCACTCAGAGATTAAGCATTTCATCTTAGGGGCAGTTCCTTTTTATTGCAGCATTGCCCTTTGCAATGGCATAATTAAGTTTCTGTCACCGTTTCCCTTAAAAACTCCTATTTTCTGGAATTTATAACTTAAAGCAAAAAATTCCCACTAGGCTGAATATTGGAAACTACAGTCTGATCTTTTTACCTGTTGGCTATTTTTTCTTTCTTCTGAAAAGGAAGAATACGTCCAGCTGAGCTTAAAGAGGGCCAGAGATGGAGAAAATTAGACTGAGGATTTCCCCTCCAGTTTCACCTCACTTTTGCTTAATGAACTTCCCACTTACAGATTTTGAGCCTTTACATCTCAGATGTATGCCTTAGAGGACCGTTTAGAAATAAATGAAGTCTTGGAGGTTATGAGTATCTCATCTTTACCATAATGTCTCACCAAGTACATTCTAAGGAAAGGCTATGAATTAACTAACTAGAAGTCCTTTCCTGAAATTAGCAAGTTTTTGTAACTAATTTCTTAGCCATTTTTGAGCTGTTATACCCATATAGCTTTATGCCATACCTCTAGAAGTATGGGCCAAAGAGCATCTACTAGCTGTAGTAGACAAACAGACATAAAAAGAAACAAAAAATAGCAAAGGAGAATCAATTTATACCTATGTTGTTCAGTTCTGGTAGAGGAGACTGGGAATACTGAATTCATTGAATACTGCATTTCAAAAGCAGAGAAAAAGCTAAGTAGAAATGCTACCTTAGTCCTATTGATCTTTGGGTACACAAAGCAAAATTGAAATCAATTGCTTCTACTTGGTTTAAAATAAATGATTTGGTGAATCACTGAAAAAAGTTGATTTTTTTCCTCGGCACACAAGTCTAGGCGTAAGAGAAGTGAGCAAAATTCACAAGGCTATAAAAAACCTGAAAGGATAAACATTCATCAATTCTTGTCTCTTACATTCATGTCTGGATGTATCTGACCCCCAGACCTAAAAAACCTCTACGAATATCAGTTCTTATACTTTTCCCTTTTTTCTCCAGCATTAGGTAGGTATCCCCAGCATTAAATGTGAATCTCTTTGCTTCTGAAGCTTTCAATGTTTTATTTTTTACATAAAACATAATATTATTTAAAAGTAGATTTGCTTTTTTAAAAAAATCAATGCATTTTTTTATGCCAGAAGGGAGATGTTTTATGTTTCTTTTATGTTCTCTTCTTTTGACTCCACATGAGTAGGCTTACCAGTTTTATTTTTTATGCTCAGACTAGCACAATTTCTTGTTAAGCTGGACAAATTTATTCAACTCTGGTTCAAGCACTGATTTTAAAAAAATAAATAAAACAAGGTCAGGCTAGCTTTGGCTTTTTTATATTTTCTTTTATAATAAATTCTCTCTCAAATGATGCTTATGTGTATATTTTGACATAATCATGGGTACAAATGTGCAATGCCTGAAATCTGAAATGACACTGGAATATCTTTTCTTGCATTAGCATTATTTTAGCATTCCTACAACAGGGGATGTTTTGGAGAAACGCAGAGGCTTTCAGTTTATACATACACCTCTGATTATTATTCTAGTACCTCGAGCTGCAGATCCAGTCTCACATCGTGATGGATGTATCTCTCAGAGTTCAAAAGAAGTGTTGGCAAAGAGAAGGGCTTTAAATAAGGCAACCATGAGAGCCCAAAATGTGAAATTGAAAGTCGAATGCCATAGTGTTAAACGATGATCTGGTTTTCCTTTTGATGTCTGCTGCAATAATGGAGGTATACCTGGTGTCTTCAAGTGTAGCATCATGTATGAAAATCATACCAGGAATTCAGAACCACAATGACTGTAACAGTCATGTTCCATCTTACCTTGTATTCCATTTTAATCAGTGACTTCAAGAGCCATTTCCTGGGAGAAAGGGGCAGGAGGTGTCATCACTTTAAGAGAAATATATAAATCAGCATGTGCTAAGGAGGTAGAAGAATTAGGCAAAATGCTGGGAAAGGAAGAAAGTGAACCTATGGTTCCCATTTTATTTTAGGTATTGTGATATTGAGGCATAGTCAGAAAGTTGCTGATGATTTTAGCATCCCGGAGATTTGGGGGCAGGTATTGGCAGTTGGTCTGTAGACCATTCTCATAAATGTAGTTTCATCAAAGTAACCAAAGACACTGTCAGTAGCTGAAAACTATTCTACGTTAAACATAAGAAGCAAACAAGAGTCACCTAGTTTTCTTGTTTGGTATGTGACAGAAGTGAGTAGACGCTTTTGGTTTCATCCCTGGTTGAAAACAAAAAAGAAAGAATGAAGAAAAAGGAGATGAAAGGAAGGAGTCATTTATTTGATACTGTGCTTTCAAGAGTCCAAGTTTAAAAAGAGAATACTCTTCACTAAGGTAAAATGTAATTGATTACTAACAGCATTGTGCAAGTTAATTTATTAAAAATGAAGAGGTAAGGAGGGAGAAAACAGGTACTGGTGGGTGTAGGTGTGGCATGAGAGTGCTGTGGGTTGACATAAGGGGTTCTCACTGGGACAAGGGATAATACATACAGGCAGGGGGCCCCACAGGGGGAAAAAGCAAAGACCAATTTTGATTTTGTTCTCAGATTTGCCTAAAGCTGGCCTTGATCACAGTTCTGGTAAGTTCTAGCAAATTGTCCTTAAGATAAATACTCCTTCTTCAAAAATTTGTTGATTTCTTTGTTAGATAAAGACACTAGTTAGTGGAACACTAATGGATCCAGAGACTGGAGGTTAGAGCTTGGCTGCCATTTATGAGCTGTCAGCATCTTTGCATTTATTTTCTTAAATGAGGGAATTTGGTGTCTGACATCTCTTTACCTTATAAAATGCATTGTCCCAGAGGATTAAACCTATCTGTCCACTTCTAAGAACTCCAAATTAAATTGGACAATACCAGGTTTATATCTCCTATAGCCCACAAATTGATAATCATTTTTAATACTAATTTGTGGAATTTTTGGTTAGAATCGTGAGTCAGATCAAAACCATTTTGCGAAAGCTGTTATTACCCACTGGCTCCTTAGAATGGGTCACTAAGTTTCTTCAGTGATTTTCTTCAAAATGTGATAGTTCTAGTGTTTAGGGAGTAATCTGGCTAAAGAGAGGTGAAGGGGATTCTTTCCCTTGAGAGTAAATATTTCCATTTGTAATGTGCCTGAGTAATTCTCAGAGGCAAAACTCTGGAATAAAAACCCAAGGCTTTTGTAGTCTATATCTATGTATCTCTGTATCTATCTATATCTATGTCTATCTATCTCTCTATCATCAGTTTTCTCCCTTTACAGCTGCTTCTTTTTTCATATACTGAAAAAACAAATGTGATCTAACATTTTCTTCCTTCTGTATTCTCCTTTCTCTAACTTGTAGAGTTCTGAACTTGAGAACTTACTTTTCCCTTTCAAAATGTTCATTAAAGCACAAATGAGTTTCTCCCTTTTGAGGTTGCCAGAGAAACTTGAGTACTATGTACTTAAGCTTCTGTTTTAAAGTTTTTCTCTCAACAAACACAGGCTTCTAGGACTACGACTGCATAATAGATATTATTAACTGTACATATAAATAGGAAATGTGTCTTGCAATGTATTATATTTGCTGAATGAGTTTTCCTTATTCCAAAGTCATCTCTTTTACTAATAACTCATGGGTTTTCTTTTCATTATTTAAAAATAATGTAATCATAGGCTATTCTGTAATAATTTGACATAGCTTATATTCATATCTGAACCTATTAGAGACAACATACGTATTTATAATGTGCCTTTATTATTCAAGTTAATCCCTTTAATCCTATTTGAATGGCCAGATAAAAATTAAGCCCTTCAAACATCTTTATAAACAAGCATTTAAATTCACCTATTTCCATCTTTGTTCTCAGCACCTACACTGAAATCTTTGATGATTGGAGTTGATAGAAGCAGTAAACAATCAATCTGGGAAGAAGAATATGCAAATTATTTTCCTTGCAAAGAAGCCGTAGGTATTTAAAAGAGAGTTCTCCCAGTCTACAGGGTTTGAAAATCAGAGAATTATTTTAAAGAGTTTAGTAATGCACTTAGAAATTAATGACGCAATCATTCTGAGGGCTTAGGGTAGTTATAGGTGTCCATAGACTCTTATGAACCTGCATTTCTCATAAAATAAGCAGATGTCTATTTGAAGTCTTCTTAGCCCAAGACAACCAGGGCAGTACAAGGCCTTGAGTTTTATCAGAAGGTCCTTTGGACTAGGCATTTACTAACATAAAAATAACAGGGAAGCCACGTTGAAGGCAATTTTGGATACTTTTTCTGACACTGTGACCTGCACACACACTAGGTCACTGGAAACAGGAGAGGAAGCAATTGTTTTTCCCTGCTGTGAGCAATGGATTTGAACATGCCTCACACTGTTCTCATGCTGCGTTTTCTTTCCCTCTTCGCTTCCCCATAACACAAGTGTAAACAGAGCTCAGGAAAATCCTCTGGGCACTAGAAATAACACAGTCTATCCACAGATGAACTGATTAATTTTATTTCATTTCTTTTCTGAGAATTATGCAGAATGAATTAATTAAGTAATGATAACTTTTTTAGACCTGAGGGAACTGAGCAATGGTTGGTATTCATTTATTTTATTATTATTATTTTTAAATTTTATTTATTTATTTTTGTCTGCGTTGGGTCTTTGTTTCTGCGCGTGGGCTTTCTCTAGTTGCGGCGAGCAGGGGCTGCTCTTCGTTGCAGTGTGCAGGCTTCTCATTGTGGTGGCTTCTTTTATTGTGAAGCACAGGCTCTAGATGTGCAGGCTTCCGTAGTTGTGACACGTAGGCTCAGTAGTTGTGGCACATGGGCTTAGTTGCTCCGCAGCACGTGGGATCTTCCTGGACCAGGGCTTGAACCCGTGTCCCCTGCATTGGCAGGCAGATTCTTAACCACTGCACCACGAGGGAAGCCCAGTATTCATTTATTTTTATTTTTAAGGTATGTTATAACGTATAGAAAATTTGAGAAATGTAAGTAAAGTAAAAATGAAAACCATCAATAATTCTAAAACTAAAAGGCAACCATGTTTAATATTAGTTTTATTTTCTTCCAGGCGTTCATATGGCTTAATGACTGGGATCATGCTATCACAATAGCATTATGTCTTTTTTTCACATTATTAAATAGTCTTTGAAAGCATAGTTTTAATTAACTACATGACATTGCATCTCAGACCTTTCCTCTTCACACCTTTTGTGAATTGCCTGTCCCCCACTCCAACATCTTTTTTTGTCTTTAGCTGAAGATAGTATTTAAGATGGTGGCTCAGGCTATTTCAGGGAGTTTTACTCAGTTTTCCTGGTATCTCCCATGTAATATGAGGTATATATGTTAATAAACTTCTGTTTGTTCTCTTGTTAATCTCTCTTTTATTATAGGGGGTCTCAGCCAATAACTCAGAAGGGTAGAGGGAAAATTATTTTTTCTCCCCTGCAAAACTATTACTTAGGAGCAAAAGATCATAGCAGAAGAAGGAAAAATTTAGGATTTCCCCATATTGATTTATTTTGACCAGGAGAAAATGCAACACTGATGTGAAAAATTCATAATCTCAGAGTTCATTCTCCTCCTCCAAAAGGAGGCTCAGCATTACTGGTAGGCAAGAGTTAAAATCAATGATACAAAGATCTCTGAAAAAAAGGGAAAATGTAGGGAGAGCTGTATTAAGAAGCCCCAGGAAGTTCCTACCGTAAGTCCCTAGTATATGGGCCAAAATATATAACTATTTAATATTGCTCATTTAAAAATTCTTGAAATACTGAGTTCTTGGCTTCAGGACTTTGAATTGAACTGAGGAGATGATTTAAAACTCAAGGATAACCTCTTAGGAGTGGTGTGAGAGAATACATCCTAACTAAGGAGACATAGGACATTTAACAAATTTGGAGAATTTAAAACAAAGCCAAGGTTCATCAACCATGTATGCAGACAATTCCAGCTACATTCTTACATTACGGTCATCTTATTCTTGCTTTACCTTTAAATGTTGGGCTGGAGTTAAGGGTTACCTGACCTTAAGAAAGGTCTGTGCGACATGGAGGAATCCTGGACTTTAGCAGGAAGCGGTATCTGCTGAAAGGAAGACCGTGGCAGAGGCTGTTGGGTGCTCACCAAAACCTGGTCATATAGCTGGACTGTGTTTCTCAGCCTTCCTTGCAGCTTGGTGTGGCCATATGACTGAGTTCTACTCAATAGAATGTGAACAGAAATGATGGAAGCCACTTCTAGGCCTGCATCCCCCAAACCTTCTGTACGTCATCCTCCATGCCCAGGTATCCCTGAAAGCCTGTTGCTGAAGGCAGCAAGACCTTTGACAACCTGGGTCCCTGAATTGCTGTTTGTATCAGACTTCTCCCCACCATCCCTCTCCACACTGGAACCGTCTTCAACTTTTTTTTTTTTTTTTTTTTTTTTGCGGTACGCGGGCCTCTCACTGTTGTGGCCTCTCCCGCTGCGGAGCACAGGCTCTGGACGCGCAGGCTCAGCGGCCATGACTCATGGGCCTAGCCGCTCCGCACGCGGCATGTGGGATCTTCCCAGACCGGGGCACAAACCTGTGTCCCCTGCATTGGCAGGCGGACTCTCAACCACTGCGCCACCAGGGTAGCCCCCATCTTCAACTTTTATGTGAGCAACCAATAAACTTCTATTGTGTTTGGGCTGTTATTGGTTTTTGGGCCTGTTTGTTAGCAGTTAGCTAAATCTAAATAATAGAGAAAAGGTCTTGACAAATGGCAGAAAAGATGACCAACATCTCCAGGCTTCTTCAGGTCTTAATTGCTCACAATTTCAGGTGAGGAGAGAGTCTTCTGTTTCAGCAGTCTTAAGTTTCATGGAGGAAAGTTTCATGTCTTATGTTCATTCCTGTGACATGGAAGGAGGCAAGGCTAGCTTTCCCATTCCCCCGAGACCACATGGAATTGGTTGTCCACTGGGAAAAGCAAATGTGTTACCAGAAGGGGGCACAAAAGGTGCTGAGTAAGCAGAAACAACTTTTGAGCAGTAAAATCTGATGTACCCATATAGATAATATATATTATGTTATATATTAGCCTTCTATATCCCTTTAGTATAAACATTTTTTATTTATTTTATTCTATTTTATTTATTTATTTATTTTGGCTGCCATTGGGTCTTCGTTGCTGCACGTGGGCTTTCTCTAGTTGCAGCAAGCAGGGGCTACTCTTTGTTGTGGTGCTCAGGCTTCTCATTATGGTGGCTTCTCTTGTTGTGGAGCATGGGCTCTAGATGTGTGGGCTTCATTAGTTGCAGCACGCAGGCTCAGAAGTTGTGGCTCATGGGCTCTAGAGCACAGGCTAAGTAGTTGTGGCACACGGGCTTAGTTGCTCCCTGGCATGTGGGATCTTCCCAGACCAGGGCTCGAATCTGTGTTCCCTGCATTGGCAGGCGAATTCTTAACCACTGTGCCACCAGGGAAGCCCAATGTTTTTTAAGGGGTGTGTGTGTGTGTGTTCGTGTGTCAAGCAGGTAATAAGGTTTACTTTCCATCTTCTACTTGTCTGTATTGTCTGAAAATATAAATCTTTATGCATTTATTATTTTAATTATTTATTTTAAAATGTTAACATATATTTTATGACATTGTGGGTCAACTTGTTTCCTACTTTATAATTTTAAGTATGAAAATTAATTTTTAAGACTGTGAAACAAGTGATATTGGACAATTTTTCTTACTTAAGGTAGTGAATGTAGCTTGTTTTTTCCTGCTTCCCCAATACTATGTTGCTGATATAATCTGATGTAAGAGGTTCAGATTATTTTGAAATTATTATTAATTACTATGTAACTATTCCTGGCATTATATATGAAATCTTTCAAAATTACTTATTTTACATTTAATTTTTGTTTGATGAATTTGTAAATCTAGTTCTGATTTAGTGAAATTAATAATCACTATAGTCCTTTATACTCTGACTTCTGTTTCTTCGATTCACTGTGTGATCGTCAGGAGCATGTTTATTGAGTAAGTTTTTCTGGAACATAGTAATAGCCTTCTATTTGAGAATATTTTTTCATTGCTTTTGTACAAGAAGAAATATGTTGGCAGACCATGGAATTCTTGGATCTCATCCTTTCCTACTCAAAACTCTCAAGATTAATCCAGTATCTTCTTGGCACACAATATTAAGAGGAAAGCTAAGGTTGGTCTAATTTTTATTTCTTTATAATTTTTTTCTTTCCTGTTCACTGAGAGAATTTTGTATTTACCCTTGAAATTCAAAAGTGCTGCCAAGATATTTCCAGGTACTGGCTATTTTTTCATATACAATATTTCATCAATTATAAGATGTACTTTTTAAAATAGTTTCAGTGTCTCAGAAATTGGGATACACATTACAATCAATGATTAGAAAGGATTATATCATAGTATAATTGGCAGCATTTTTTCTTTTGCAGTACACTTGAAAATAACAGTATGATTTAGACTCAAATGGAATCTGAGATTTGATGAAATAATAAATTATAATTTCTAACATTGTATTATGTTTGTGTCTGTTGCCTCCCTGCCACTGCCTTAAGGGACAACATGTAATTGAGTGTATCTCTGCTACTGTCCTTTATCATATTCCTCTCTTTGACCTATTCCTCTCCCTTTCCTGTCTCATATGTGAATGCTAATCTTACCATTGGATTCTTTTTTTTCCCCCTGGATATGTTTATATGTAACCCAGCTATTTTCATTTGCACATTTTTTTTTTCATTTGCACATTTTAATTAATATTTTAAAAAACTAAAAATAATACTTGCATGTGGTAAAACTTTCATATAGTACTAAGGGTATGGTATATTAGCATAATGTAACCTTCACATATATAAATCTGCCACATTCTTTTTGAATACTATATACTACTATTTTTAATCATTTATAATTATTTAGTCATTCCTTAAGAATGAACATTTGGATTGTGTCTAGTCTTTTGCTGTTATAAACAGTGCTGCAATGAACATCCTTGTACATGGGGTTTTCACTTTCCACAGATGATAACTATAAAATGATTTCTAGAAGTGAATTGATGCGTCAAAAGCTAATATGTAATTTAAATTTATATAGATGGTGATAGTTGCCCTCCTACGAATTTATGACAATTTTCATTTCTGGCAATGGCCTTTGAACGAGCCTTTTATCCCTGTTATTTGCCAGCATTGTATATTATTAAACATACTTTCTTTTCCTAAAATGAATTTGGAAAACACTATCCAGTTTTATTTATTTCCTTAATTTTAAGGAAGAGAGTTTGAGCAATTTTCATAAATTTCTAATTCATTTTTTTTGGTTCATGTCCATTATGTTCACATTTTTCTTATTAATGTGTAAGAGCTTATTATATTAATTTTTTCATCAAATAAAATGTGGTAATATTTTGTATGTTTCCTAAGCTTTGTGACTTGCTTAAAGCAGTCTTATCCCAAGACTGTTTTTTAAAAATAATGTTCTAGGGCTTCCCTGGTGGTGCAGTGGTTGAGAGTCCACCTGCCGATGCAGGGGACACGGGTTCGTGCCCTGGTCCGGGAGGATCCCACATGCCGCGGAGTGGCTGGGCCTGTGAGGCATGGCTCCTGAGCCTGCGCGTCCGGAGCCTGTGCTCCGCAACGAGAGAGGCCACAACAGTGAGAGGCCCGCGTACCGCAAAAAAATAAAAATAAAAATAAAAAACCATAATGTTCTAGTATGCTACAGTTTGATTTTTTACTTGTATTACTTGATTCCATCTGAAATTTATATTAGCGTAAAGAGTTAGATATAGATTGTATGTTTTTTGTAATGATAAACTGGACCTTTCAATATCATTTATTATGTAATTACTCTTCCTCCACTGCTCTGATTTAAAATATCATATTAATTATAAACTAATATTGAATAATGTATTTCTATTTCTCAACTCTCTAGTCTCTTCAATAGATCTGCTATATATTTCAATAGATCTGCTACATAGTTCAGATGGAATCAAATTACACAAGTAAAAACATGGAACTGTAACAGTACTAGAATATTATTTAAAAAAATAATCTTGGGGCATTCGCTGGCAGTCCAGTGGTTAGGGCTCCGAGCTCTCACTGCCGAGGGCCCGGGTTCGATCCCTAGTTGGGGAACTAAGATCCCACAAGCCACGCAATGTGACCAAAAAAAAAAATCTTGGGGTAAGGCTAGATAAGTATCTGTTTTAATTTCTGTAGCTTTAATATATGTTCTATATCTTGTATGCATACTCTGCTTAGATGCTCTCCCTGAGCCCCACCAAATTTTTTTGACTGCTACCAAGCACCCCTTTTCCATCCAATAATCCTGTTGTTATTTATATTAAAATTACTTTTGGCTTATATGTTGATTTTTGGTGAATTTCATAATTTTAATTCACTTCATTTCATGATTTAGCCTATATTTCTCTCATTTTCATTAGCTACCTCCAAGTTGATGGCATCTTTTACCTTGATGGTAAGAAAAGGAGCAGTCAACTTGGAAGCAGCTAATGAAAATGAGAGAAATATAGGCTAAATCATGAAACGAAGTGAAAATTCACCATGAACCTTCTACTCTGATGAGGAGTAGAAATCTGTCCTGTAAGATAGGAGTGATGTATAAACTATTTTTAAAAAATGTTTTAAAATATAAAAATATATAAATAAATATATAAATAAAAAAATTTTATATATATTAAAATATTTTTTAAAACTGAGCCTAATATTAGGCTCAGATAAGCCATCTTAGGAGGAAGCAGGTAGATGGCTTATCTGAAGGCTTTCCCTTTTGCCTTGCTTTCACTATATAATTTATGGTGTGAAAAAGCATTGTTTGGACAAACTTGTTTTGCCCACACCATCAGATCTATTCTAATTAAAAGATAGCTGGTTGGGCCTTGGACCTTTCATTGATTTGGCATCTAGAACCTTAAAGAAACACTGTATCCTAAGAAAACTGTAGAATTTTGTGCATGCTCCCAAGAACCTTCTTTAATTTCATCCTAAATTCAATATATTTGGCAGCTGTTTTTTATAACCTGAGGCCTGGGGTTGTGACTCTGTCCTGATTTTATAAGGATAGAGATTGTTGTTTTCATCTTTTTATTTTTTTTTTTAATGTGAATGATAGAAGTGAAGGAAAACTGAAATGATGGCACAATCTTCATTCCTAATGCAGCTGGTTTCCTGTGTACTTTATCTTTTAATAACACTCTCTTTCATCTTATCTGGTTTGATAAAGTTTATATTTTCTGATATTTTATTGAGAATACAAAGTAATGCATTCTGAAATGAATATACTCTTAATTTTTCTTATTTATTTTATTTTAAAAATAATTTTTGTAGATTTCTTTCCCTCCATCTCATTAGATCAGTATTTCCTTTCTTTTATGTTATAGATTTTTAAAAATATAATCCTTAGCTAGTTTATTGTTTGCTTTGCTTATACTTAAAAGTAGAGAGAATTTGCTAGGTCCTGCCAAACAACAGACTGTATATAATCTCTTTGATATTTTTTATGGTTAATGTGTGGATGGGGTGGAATGTTAGAATATACTGCGGGTGTTTTTGCTGGAGAATAACATGATGTTCATAGCCCCCAGCTAAATATGTAGGCATTTATCTAATGCAGCTTGGCTGGTTTGAGGTGAGATTAACTTTGCTGTGGAGTGGTATTTGCCTTTTTCTTTACTAGCTGATGCTATAGCTCTTTACATACCAAAGGTCTATAGTAATATATAATTTTTAATTTTCTGAGGCAGAAATTTGACTGTTGGTTGGGTTATTTCAGACAGTGGTTTGGCCCCAGGTGAGTCAACACACCATTTTAACATCCACATCATAAAAGATTTTTTTGGTTCTCTGTACATTGTAGTCCAAACAAAGTAAGGCCACTGAAGTGCAAAGCAACAGCAATATCTTTTTTGTGGTGGTTGTTGATATAAATGGCTATCCTTGAAAAGGATTCCCACTGCTTTATAAATTATTTTAACCCTGTATTTATAGGATTATTAAAGGTTTTGAAAGGCTTACTGTGCTTTATTGAATTTCATGGGGGAAATTACACACTAGCTTGGAGTTAAAAACAATGACTATTTAAAGGTTTGGGGTTTCTTTTCTTCCTGTGTATCATGAATTTTTCCTAAAAAACTTCTTGAAAATTTTCTGTTTATTCAGAAATGAATTATCTGGTTTATTTCTTGGCTCAGTTTTCTGCCGCTTGACTTCGTTAATACTCCTTTAACTATTTTACTGTTCTATAATTTGAATTTACATCTGGGTTGAGCAAAGGAAGCAAGAAGAGAGGAATTTGTAGTCGTTGCTTTCACATGTTGATTTATGGTCTTGCATCAGTCTCACCAACACTGAAATGTTTGGACCTATTTCTCTACTACTAAGAGTAATAAAAGGATCCTCTTATGTTTGCTGGTGATATTTCTATTTCTCAGCAATTATAATACTTTCATCTCGGCTTTGAGATGTTAAAATCATTTACAGAAGTGTCAGAGCTGGCGCACAAATATATTCAACACAACTCTCCTTTTAAATGGAAATTTTCATAACAGTTGAGTTGGTGCCTAATTTGATTCTCTGTCAAATGTCTGTGGTTTAGGGTAACCCATGCCAGGGTATTACCTCTGTTTTCCTAAGTAATCAAAAATTGTTTGAGGGCTTCCCTGGTGGCGCAGTGGTTGAGAGTCCGCCTGCCGATGCAGGGGACACGGGTTCGTACCCCGGTCCGGGAAGATCCCACATGCCCCGGAGCAGCTGGGCCTGTGAGCCATGGCCGCTGAGCCCGTGCGTCCAGAGCCTGTGCTCCGCAGCGGGAAAGGCCACAACAGTGAGAGGCCCGCATACCACAAAAAAAAAAAAAAAAAAAAAAAATTGTTTGAATGTGCAAGTTCGTCTAATTCTATATTCATTCACTGAACTATAATGTCATTCTGAAAAACTCTAACGTAAACGATGCCCTCCCAATGCCTCCCTACTTCTGAGAATTGGATCAGAATGCGACATTCACCCTCTGTCCACACAGGCAAAATGAAGTGCAAAACTGAATGAATTAGTCAGATATTTCAGGTAAAAGTAATCTACAGTTGAAGAGAAAGTAGGAGTTTGAGGCTAGAATTTTTTTTTTCCCCCCAATTGGGTAAATTCATCAGATAACTAACTGTTCAACTCACCAGATAATTAGCAACTACTCTTTGTGGATGCAGGTGTCTAGTCTTTTAAGTATTCAAATTCTTGGAATAAAGTCCTGTTAGAACTAGAGTTACTCTTTCCAAAAACTCTATTCTCACTGAATTTAACTTTTTCCCCCCTGACAGGTCAGTTCTCTTTACTTTCCGTATTACGTAATTCAGCAAGAAGGGCTAAGTTGATATTTAAAGTCACTCTTCCTGAAATGCCTCTCATAATAAAATGTTTTTAAAAAGAGAGAAAAAGAGAAGTTCTTTTTCATTTTAAAGGCTACCTCTTTCTCTTTTCTAGGTGGGTAATGCCAGCATCTATGAACTTCATCGTTGGTTAAGGTTTTTGGAAGATAACCAATTTTTTTCCTAAGTAAACTGGACAAGTTACATTCTTCGTGGGATTAAAATCATCATTTGGACATTTTAAAACATGCCTGCAGTTAGTCAATGAGAATATAAAATATAGATGTCCCATATTTTCTAGTATTTACCATTTAACTGGGATTCAAGCCCAAATGACATACAGCCCAAGAATGTTCTCATGAATATCATATTTGCCAAACTAATTTGAGGGAGAACACTTAGAAAATGGGTGAAATTAATCAGATCCTGTGGACCGGAGCAAGAAAGACTTGGAAATCTTTATTTAAAAGGACAAGTTTGTAGCTTATCTGACAAAAGAAAAGAAGTAATTCTTTGTAAGCAAGGGTATCAAATATAAAATTTAGGAAAGCAAGAGGGCAACCAGGCTATAAGAAGTCACAGAAAACAGAGTTAGTCTGAAGCAGTAGGTTTTACCTCTAGGAAAATAAAGGAATTAGAAAAAGTGTTCAGGAGGAGGTGCTGTCCTGGCTCTTTCATTGATACGGGTTTTCTGGTGGATTTAAGGCACACATTTCCGAGGTGGGCACAGAGCCGCATGGCCTTGTCATTTCCAAGATGCTGACATAAAGAGAACAGCAGGTGCTAAAGTAAAATTTACACTGATCTGGTCATAAATGCCTAAATGACAATTCCTTAGGGGTCATGTTTTCTTCTTCTCTTGGGTCAGCTTGAAACTAAGACACTCTATTTTAATTTCTTTAGGTGTAAAGCTATCCAGAAATGAATATCTTGGGACCCTTTTAAAGCCAATAGCCAACCGAGCACCCAATCTGTTCAAAGATACATTTCCTATGAGATGCATACTTAGCATGATTTACTGAAAAGGACCATGAAAATCACTGTGGCTTTTGAGAGGAAATGATCTACTAACATATTTGTATATCAGGTATTAAAAAGAGAGAAATTTTCTTTTCTGTAATAGGAGCTGTAAAACAAGTAACAAGAATACCTTTTCATTTATTTTAATATACAAATACAAACCAAAATGACATGGCATATTTCAACAGTGGCAAAGTTAATTTTGGGGGACAAATTAAAACATTCTGCTCTAGCCATAGATGGCCCAAAGCTTAGTGATGAGGTCTTTTTGAATCATTGTATTTTTAGGTTTGCAACTCCAGAAATGCTGAAGGAAATTGGTTCTGTTCGTTTCTTCTATGTGCAACTACTAGGTTTAAAATGCTGGGAGGAAATCAAGATGAATCTTATACAAATCCTGCTCTCAGGAGACTTACATAGTAGTAGAAAGGTGAAGGCAAAAATAACTAGAAGGTAATTAAGTGTTACAAGAAAGTAAGTGGGATTGAGGATTGGAATATGTAACAGGCTACGATTTTTTTCAACTGGGTAGATTCCAGGCAATATAATGCAGGAAGTGAAATTTGAGCTACACATTGAATACTAAGTAACTTTTAAACAATCAAATGGAACAGGAATCACCGTGGAGGCTGAGGGAACAAGCATGGTCTCTTGGCTTCTCTCCTGTTTACCATCATAAGTACAGTACTTGCCACACAGTAGGTGTTTAATACATATTTACAGACTGATTGACTGAATAAAGTATACAGTTTACTTAGCAAAAGTATAAAGTAAGCAGAAAGGAGATAAAGAACATAAGATGGGAAACACAGGCCTCCCGTGATATCCCAACATTGATAATTTGGATTTTATTCTCTAGACAATAGAGAGTCATTAAAGATTTTTATTTTTTAATTATATCAAGCAAGAGGAGATGAACAACTGTGGCTTTAAAACTGTCTGCTTTACATGGTGGGAGTATGTATGTAGATAAAGGTGAAAAAATTGCCAGGGAAAGAAGATTCCTCTCTGATGGGTAAACTGTAAAATAATCATACAAAGGATCAGATCCAATCAATCACTGTCTATAGAAGAGGGAGTTTTGGGCAGCAGATTTTAAATATTCCTCTTCCACGAGCTCGCATTTTCCTATTACAGAGCCTGACTTGATGTAATGTCTTTAAACATTCACAGTATAGACTTTCAAATATAGCCCCTATCATTATTAAATTTGTGGTTATATGCCTATGTCTACCTAGTAGACTACACATTTGTGAAGGTCAGGGAATACATCTTATTGTCTTGGTAGCTTATGTTTCTTTACATCCTTGATGTTCAACATCTGTGGAACAACTAAACGAAGAATAGATTCCCTGTATTCCCATTTTGTGATGCCCTGTGTACATAGGAACAGAGAGATGATGTTAGTTAGAGAAATTAGTCATGCCACCGAGAAGTCAGTTTTATGTGTTAATCTCAGGGAACTTTGTTGATTACATCTTCCCATGACCAGTAATTCTCCCCTTGCTGACAAAATCAGGTTCCTGAGCTTTTACACGTCAGAGAACCAGTGGATTATAATAATTTTTCGAAGCAATTGTCATCTTCTATGAGAGAGGGTAGGCCTTCTCTAATTACATCCTGACCTCATCACACCTGACCTTCCAAATGGTTCAAATTAGAAATAATGATTTTGTGTGTGTGTGTGTGTGTGTTAAAGGAGAACAGAATAATAAGCAAAGGTACCTGAGTTCCAGAAGGAACAACTTAGACTAAACGGAAAGAACTCTCCAGTAATTGCCATGCATTTTAACCATATTCTGAGGTTTGCTTTTTGAGATGTCAAGAAGCTATCCTTTGGCTTATAAAGATTTGAATAACCTAAATGAACTGGGGGAGGCTTGGTCCATGCTTGCTCTTTAATTCCATGACACAATATATATTTTTCTCTATTTGATTTACTTTTCATGCTTTACTCAAAAATGAAGGCAAGCTTTACAAATGCATTCATGGCAAAACAGATGACAACTTCAGTATGGGCCCTATTAGCCACGTCAGTACAAACTCATATACTGAGAAAAGAGAGCATTTTGTTAAATATCACCTGAAGACAGCAGAATAGAAAACAACAGAAAAGAAAAATGGTCACTGAAAAATTTAGTGCTGAGGAACACACACTATATTTTTCACTATTTGCCATGTTTATTGAAAAATCAATGGCAGATCTCCTATATTGTGACTGTGATGTGACAAACTCTTATTGTAGGTTAACATCCTATTACACCAGTTCATTTGTATAAAACTTTCTGCTGGATTGGCAAATATTAGTATCATTGTCAGATAGGAAACAAAAGCTGGAGTCTTCCAAGGATGAGAGGGAAAGGGCCATCTCTGAGAATGGTGATATTTAATTATTGGTTTTATTTTGTATAAATATTCTACTCAACACAAGATTTAAGATTATTTAACAAGATACACCCGATCCAACAAAAGAGAATCAACATTTAAAATAGTTGAAGGAGTAGAGTAAAGGAGAAGAATATTAGAAAGATAACAAATTGGAATTGGGAGTAGTGTATGCATCAAATGTTCCGAGTTTTTTATTCTTGAATGAATTGGGCCATGGATGTGTCTCTGAAGTTTTGAGCAGCCAACTTAAAGGAAACTCAATCAGCTTTATAATTCACAGTGTTTAGTGAGATAAAAAAAACAAACCAGGTCATTGCTCATGAATATTCTAATTTTTTTTCCCCATTCTAGGCCCAGGGATAAATTTCTCTTGTGGATTCCCAGAGAGAGACCTGGAACATGGGAGACAATATCCTTACAGTACTTTCACAGTGAGCTTACTTATAATTTTCTGCTACATAGCCTGATAGAATTATACCCCAAAGCAACAAACTAATAAATCTTTGGGGAACTAATAAAATGTGCTTGAGGGGTGATGCTTCCTGCTGGAATGGCATAATGAAAAATAGATTTTAAAATGTACTAAGGACTGGATGGGCTCTGCATCCTCTTAAGGTTATTTCCGACCTGTCTCTCCCTCTCCCTCTCTTTCTCTTTCTCTGTCTCTCTGCTGCGCTCTCTCTCTCTCTCTCTCGTTTTTCTTTTCTCTTTTTCATTAAGCTTGAGATTTTTTTTTCTTTTTTTTGCGGTACGTGGGCCTCTCACTGTTGTGGCCTCTCCCGTTGCGGAGCACAGGCTCCGGACGCGCAGGCCCAGCGGCCATGGCTCACGGGCCCAGCTGCTCCAAGGCATGTGGGATCTTCCCGGACCGGGGCACGAACCCGTGTCCCCTGCATCAGCAGGCGGACTCTCAACCACTGCGCCACCAGGGAAGCCCCAAGCTTGAGATTTTTGAGTACCTGGTCCAGGTAACTGGTTAGCTGGTTAGCTGGCTGAGCCGTATGCTTCAACTGTGGTGCCCCTGGTAACGGGATTAAATACTCTCATGAAATTAAGGAGCAACAAATACATATACCTGAATAGGCCACTCTGCTTCCCCACAGAGCTGAACCCAGGATGTGCCAGCATTGTTCTCAAGAGGAACAATCTCTTTAAGGATATGGAGAACCATCTTGGCCATGATGTTCAGAGGGAACCAAATTAATTTGGAAGCATCAGGCCAGGGAATAAATAAAAACTGATTTATGTTCTCATAAATTTTTCAATGTGAGTTGACAAAGACAAGTCAAATAGAAATAATTTTAATCTCAGAAATTTGAGTCTGAAAAATGATACACAAACTTATCCAGGAGATGTGGAATTTCAGAAATTAAGAACCAGGGGAATGAAAAGATCAGGGTAAGAAAATGTAGTCAAGTTTCCATCACCATCTACTAGTTCTTCTTTTGTGTACCTAGAACACACACCTGGAATCCTCAGATTTGACTACCTTATCATACCCACCATTGAACTGGAGCCCCATGATGGAATGATTCCATTCAGTTTAGGTCTTCACAGCAATTAATATCAGTTTTGCTTGTGTATTATAGTAGGCAAGTCAACGTTGGTTGAATGAATTAATATTGCTGTTTTTCAAGCCCTTCTCAAATAAAAATCACCTTTCTAGTTTAAGAATAACAGATGTTTTAGTCATAAATTGGTTAACAAATGAGATATATTTGCATTATAAATTTAAGATTTGGGATAAGGAAGATAAATTGGGGGAATATTTGACTTGAGTAAAAGTTGACAGAAAAAAACCTTAACAATACATTTTCTGTCTTTGCTCGTCATTTTTTATATACTTGAAAAAAACAAGAAAACCACTAAAATCCCTTAGGCTTTTTTATAATATTGGTTCAATATACGCCATCCAGCATTTAATTCTTGTCCAGCAAAGACAAGAACTTTCCATTTTTATGCTGGTCCAGTGTTGTCAGTGCTGATATGGTTTCCAAGCTGAGAAACCAAGGCTGCAGAGAGTGGAGTTGAGTATTAGACTCAGTGGGTGACGTCTGGGTCTGGGGCAGAGCTACACTGGGAATTAGGTGCATTTGCCCTGATTCTCAGCCGGTAAATGGGTATCCTCCCGACAGATTCAAAGTGGTTCTGGCTGTGTTTAACTTCTCTCCCTGTGGGGGGCTAATCTCATAAAGATTTCAGCCACACAAGCAACAGTGTCTGGGGTGTAATGATTGCTTTGAAGTTTGTTTGCTCGCCAGTGCATTTAACTCCTTTAAATGTTCCAGGAATAGGATTAGATGCCCCAGTGAATTCATTTCATTTACCCCCAGCAGTGGTTTCCTGATGCTAGGAGAGGTTTACATGGTATCAATTTAGAGGCATGCTGCTTTTGAAGATTTTCCTCTTCACCCTCTCAATTTTCTACCTCTCTCAAGGTCTTGCCTAAAAAAATACTAGGGGTCAGGTGTCAGTAGAAAAGGACATTTTTGTTATGCCTGTAGGGCATGCAAAAGATAATTTTCTGAGTCATCTTCTAAAGTGTTATTAGCTCAATGAGGAGACGGAAGAAAATGAGGACAAAATTAAGGCTACTTGAAACCTGTGCAAAGATTAAACATGAACGTTGAACCACTGCACAGTCCCTACCTCTGGATCAGTCACGCCTGTTAGAAGTGGAGAATTTTGAACCTGGGTTGTTGCACTAGCTATGCAGCCAGTTTGTTTCAGATCTCCTTTTGAGGACTTCCCCTTAGGAAACATGGTGAACATATATCTCCTTCAAACATAACCCAAACATTGTATTTGAAAATAAATAGATGACTTGTAATGGGTGATGCCTAGTAGTTCTTATATGCCAAACTGTGGCACATTGATTCACTGTACACGATAACAGATTTAGCCTATGTGTATCAAGGAAAAAAGTTCTCTTGAGTTATTGTGTCCACTGAAAATGATTTCTGGGATGAGCAGGAATTAATGTGGAGGGTATTTAATCTATTACATGTAGAAAATTTTTATGAACATGAACAAAATCTTCATGGTGTAGGAATATTTTATTTTTGTACATTCAGACTCTCCTAGTAGCTCAATGATTTATTTTAGCTAAAGTAATACTTTGATTTCACAAACATTCTTGGGATATTGTCAGACACTTGTCAGATTTAACTGTGTTTCTGCTCTCCTTAGAGGATTAATGTATTTCTTAGACATTTTGGTTGCTGTTATTTTTTTCTTAAAAACAGATTAGAAGTAGCACATGCTTATTTTAGAAAACTTAGGGAAAAAAAGGAAGTTATAAAGAAAAAAATTACAGATAAATTTCCACACTGTTGATATCACCACTGTTAAAATATTGAGATATTTCCTTCTCTTTTTTTCTATGTATATTTTTCCATAATTATAATCATTCTATAAATAAGTGCTTTCTTCACATAGGTTATATCATGAGCATCTTCTCATATCATTAAAATTGTTACTCAATGTAATTTTAGTGGCTGAAGAATATTTCATTAAATGAATACACCATAGTTTATTTCAGTATTCCTTTTTCTGTTAGACATTTAGAATTTCCCCAACCTCTTGGTATATAATTTCTCTATAGGTAGAAATAATTCTAATTGTATTATTTGGATGAATTGCTACAGCTGGAATTATTCAGCCAAAAGTTCTGAATATTTTAAGAATTCTGATATATATTGTCAAGTAGTTTTTTTAGAAATGCTCTATAAAAGTATGAGAGGTTTAATGTTTTAAAATATGCTTATTAGCTTTAGACTTTTTTCATGTTCTTTGCTCATAATCCTGTCATTTGCCTACTTTTCTTGGGGGATGTTTGTGTTATTCTTAGTGATTTTTTTTAAAGTTCCTCATATTGGGGATATTACCTTTCTCTGTATTTGTTACGAATATTATCTCCCCTCCCAGACTGAGAATTATTACTTTTTGCACCTCCTATCACATTCTTATCTTGGTGCTATAGTCTCTAAATAAACTTTTTAAATGACCCATTTTAGAACTATATAGATTACTAAAATAAGAACAATTTTGTACTCAGAAATTATGAGTAATTGCTTCAGTATTATGGAGAACCAATCACAACATTGTTAAAGGTGTGATAAAACATTTTCTAAGGGAGCCAGGTACATTTCAACTAATTTAGTCTTCACTGGATGATCATGATTCTTCCATTTTCTCCATACGCCCCTCACTCCCCCATTACCACCTTCTCTCTGTTCTTCCCTGAAAGAGAAAACTTTGCTTCCTTTAAAGTAGAGTGAGCAATCAATTGATCTTCTCTTCCCACTGTCTGGTTAGATTACCTAGGGACCTGCAGCACATCTCTTAGAGTATGGTTTGCTTACCACACACAAAAGGCTCTGCATGCAGAAAATGCTAATATTGCTCTGCTTGATCCTATTTTAAAGGACTGGCAGCATATTATACTTAGTGTTACAATGCATAATCAGCTGGGCAATGTGGCTTGATACTCTTTATTCTGTTCACACTTCTGTTTAGTTCGCCAGTAGTGAATTGTTATAATCTCTCACTGCAGTTACTTTATAGTTATTATATGCTTAAGGAATATTCTAAGCACTGACCAGTGTTTAATTATTTTTGACCCAGGAGAAGTAGGTAACATACTTTTGGCCTTGAGTTAAGAATTTCTCTTACCCCAAGTCAACAGCAGCCAACCCCGTAGTTAACATCAGTCTTGACCAATTCGTGACCGAGATATTTTATCCTCACTTGAGAACTGGATTTGGTGTTTTGCTAGGCATTTATGGAGAATTAATAATAGATAGCCTAGAAGATATGCTCAGATATCAGACACTTAGAAATATTTGCTGCCTCTCCTGTGGTTTATTAATTTTGAATTCTTTTAAAATGATTATGATATGCTCATTTTACACAATTACAGAAGTACTTTAAATTTATGTTTTAGGGTAAAAAGACTTGTCATGGCATGACCTATGGGAGAGATTATGGAGGTCTTCAACTGTACATGCTGAGGGAACAAACACCACTTAAGCTAGGCTCTGCTTCCTAAACAAGTATTTAATCTCCTCATTAAAGATATATGAAACTAAAAATCAATGAGCTCCGGTGGTTAGGGCTTTTTAGGGGAACTAATGGATACACCTTGTCTAACATTAGAAACTTCATTTGTGGTTTACAGCTGTACACCAGGAGAAAACATGAATCCAAAAACAAGGTCTCTGGCTACAGTCGTAATTGGGCTGTGAGCTCTGGATAAGCAGACCTCATAAATATATAACGTATGGAATAATGTATTCCCAATTCACATTCTCTCGCATTAAATACATATAGTTAACTTTTACTATAAAGCTCAAGGTTAAAGTTGGCAAAATTCTGCTTGAATACATGTCCTATTGAGCCCCGTTAGAAAGACTCCTAATTGTGTAAGTTTAAACTTCCAACATGCTGACATCATGAACTATTTAAACTGAAAAATATTCTGCAAGACTTATTTGGAGGTATAAAAAACAGACTTCATTTCACCAGGCAGATACAAGTAAAATACTGGTATATTTCAAGTAAATAATATCCTAGACATTTGGACACATACCTAGAACCTGAAAAGAATCTCATATAAACTGTTTTATCAATAAAACTGTGGTATCTCTAAGAAAATCTTAGGGCATTCATTACCTACTCATTTTGTTGTAGCTTTCAAAATTCTGTTTTTTGTCTATGTGTCTAAATAACACAAGAAAATGTCATGAACACATAAGATAGATCATAAGCTTTATGAGGCCAGAACCCATGTCCGTCCTTTTCAAAACCTAAATAGGGGGCTCACTGAACTGTAGGCACTCACATTTTAGTTAACTCAATAAATAAAGCACAATGAAGGTAACATAGGAAGCTCGGCTAGATTGTGAATTAATGTGGCAGTACGCTTTGGGTCATGAGGAGTCAGCAAGGCATACTTGCTCAGAGTCCCAAACTTGAATCATTGACAAGTCTTTGTTTCATTAATCTTTGTGTAGACCCATCTCTAGACAGTTCAGCCATGCTTTTGTGGCTCTCACTTAGTAAGGAATGAAATAGCTAAGTGCAAAACTCTGCTAAAGTTGTAATCTGACCAAAGGGATTTGCTTTTTATTCTAAGCATACCGCCAGGTGGCCAGTAAGAATTATAAAACAAATGTCTCTTGGGAAATGGAGAAGAGTATTCCACACAGCGGTTTAGTCCAGAAGATGTCTCTTTTCTCTGAACACTAAGGAAACTTCTACAACTACAGGTGTAGAAAGTGTTAACAGAAGTTTCAGAGGGCATCTTTGCGAAGTCCAAAAGAAAGAATTGAAGTTTTCACAGTTCTAATCTGCACAAGATGTAAAAGGATATAACACAGAATTAGGAAAATGAAGAGAGTCCACACAGTCACAGGACAGACATGTGACCCTCTGCCACACCCATGAAGGCTTATACCAAAACCTAGAGCAGAGTTCACTCAGCAGTTACCCACCGAAGTTCCCCATCTGTACTTATATCCAGAATCATGTCTTGCTTTTTTCCTTCAGATAAATAGTTAATAATTTGTCTATGGTTGATTCCATAGTGTAGGTTCAGTCCTTTTAAATGAATCATTTTGTTGTTTTTACAAAATCCAAACTTTAAAGAACCCCTTTGGCTAAGAGGACTGAACTGGTGAACCCAAATGATAGCTTAATTTTCTTGCTTTCCTGATGGGGAAATACAGATGAACACACCCTTACAATCCACTCATAATGAGTGCACATAAAACTGTATGTAATGGTGAAATATCATTCAAAATAATTCATTATAGGAAAGCTATTCTCAGGATAACCAACTATCTGGGCACAGATGCCACACTTCAGAAAGTGACCAAATGGCTAATAGATCATCAGGTCATTTTTCAATTTCAGTGGGCAAAGTTAGTCACAAAGAGTCATAATTGGATGTTGACTCAGCCTGAGAGAAGTTTTGGAGTTCAAAATAAGGAGCAAGGAAACAGATGAGGTCTGGCTCACTAGAAATTTCTAGGAATTGAGAAGAGCTCTACTTTGTGATGTACAGCAATTGACCAAACATTTGTAACTGAGAAGCCAAGTTCCTTGTATATTGCTTTCATGTTGTGGAGTTTCAGGAGAACAGAAAGCAGAATCTTTTTGTCAAGGACTTGGCACCTCTACTGAAGAATACCCTATCTTCTCCCAATCTTAATGAATTTTCTCTGCAAGATAACCTTTAGAAAAAGAGTGAATTCTGCTTTTGGCTTCCAGATTAGTGGTTGTATTCCTTTTTTCTTTTTAAATAGATCTTTATTGGAGTATAATTGCTTCACAATACCATGTTAGTTTCTGTTGCACAACAAAGCTAATCAGCCATACGCATATACGTGTCCCCATATCCCCTCCCTCTTGAGCCTCCCTCCCATCCTCCCTATCCCACCCCTCTAGGTCATTGCAAAGCATTGAGCTGATCACCCTGTGTTATGCTGCTGCTTCCCACCAGCCAACTATTTTACATTCGGTAATGTATATACATCAATGCTACTTGCACTTCACCCCAGCTTCGCCCTCCCACCCCATGTCATCAACTCCATTCTGTATGTCTACCTCTTTATTCCTGCCCTGCAACCAGGTTCATCAGTGCCATTTTTTTTTTATATTCCATATATATGTGTTAGCATATGGTATTTGTTTTTCTCTTTCTGACTTACTTCACTCTGTATGACAGACTCTAGGTCCATGCACCTCACTACAAATAACTCAGTTTCGCTTCTTTTTATGGCTAATATTCCATTGTATATATGTGCCACATCTTCTTTATCCATTCATCTGCTGATGAACACTTAGGTTGCTTCCAGGTCCTGGCTATTGTAAATAGTGCTGCAATGAACATTGTGGTGCATGTCTCTTTTTGAATTATGGTTTACTCAGGGTATATGCCCAGTAGTGGGAGTGCTGGGTCATATGGTAGTTCTATTTTTAGTTTTTTAAGGAACCTCCATACTGTTTTCCATAGTAGTTGTATCAATTTACATTCCTACCAACAGTGTAAGAGGGTTCCCTTTTCAGCACACCCTTTCCAACATTTATTGTTTCTAGCTTTTTTGTTAATTGCCATTCTGACCGGTGTGAGGTGATACCTCATTGTAGTTTTGATTTGCATTCCTCTAATAATTAGTGATGTTGAATATATTTTCATGTGCCTCTTGGCCATCTGTATGTCTTCCTTGGTGAAATGTCTATTTAGGTCTTCCACACATTTTTTAACTGGATTGTTTGTTTTTCCGATATTGAGCTCCATGAACTGTTTGTATATTTTGGAGATTAGTCCTTTGTTCGTTGTTGCATTTGCAAATATTTTCTCCCATTCTGAGGGTTGTCTTTTTGTGTTGTTTATGGTTTCCTTTGCTGTGCAAAAACTTTTAAGTTTAATTAAGTCCCATTTGTTTATTTTTGTTTTTATTTCTGTTACTCTAGGCAGTGGGTCAAAAAAGATCTTGCTATGGTTTATGTCAAAGAGTGTTTTTCCTATGTTTTCCTCTAAAAGTTTTATATCATCTGGTCTTACATTTAAGTCTTTAATCCACTTGGAGTTTACTTTTGTGTATGGTGTTAGGTAGTATTCTAATTTCATTCTTTTACATGTAGCTGTCCAGTTTTCCCAGCACCACTTATTGAAGAGGTTGTCTTTTCTCCACTGTATGTTTTTGCCTCCTTTGTCATAAATTAGGTTTCCATATGTGTGCAGGTTTATCTCTGGGCATTCTATCCTGTACCATTGGCCTATGTTTCTGTTTTTGTGCCAGTACCATACTGTCTTGATTACTGTAGCTTTGTGGTATAGTTTGAAGTCAGGGAGCCTGATTCCTCCAATTGCGTTTTTCTTTCTCTAGATTGCTTTGGCTATTCAGGGTCTTTTGTGTTTCCATACGAACTGTAAGATTTTTTTGTTCTAATTCTGTGAAGAATGCCATTGGTAGTTTGATAGGGATTGCATTGAATCTGTAGATTTCTTAGGGTAGTAGAGTCATTTTCCCAATACTGATTCTTCCAATTGAAGAACATGGTATATTTCTCCATCTGTTTATGTCATCTTTGATTTCTTTCATCAGTGTTTTATAGCTTTCTGAGTACAAGTCTTTTGCCTCCTTAGGCAGGTTTATTCCTAGGTATTTTATTCTTTTTGTTGCAGTGGTAAATGGGAATGTTTCCTTAATTTCTCTTTCTGATTTTTCATTGTTAGTGTATAGGAATGCAAGAGATTTCTGTGCATAAATTTTGTATCCTGCAACCTTACCAAATTCATTGATTAGTTCTAGTAGTTTTCTGGTGGCATCTTTAGGATTTTCTATGTATAGTATCATGTCATTGGCAAATAGTGACAGTTTTACTTCTTCTTTTCCAATTTGTATTCCTTTTATTTCTTTTTCTTCTGTGATTGCTGGGGCTAGGAGTTCCAAAGATATGTTGAATAATAGTGGCGAGAGTGGACATCCTTGTCTTGTTCCTGATCTTAGTGGAAATGCTTTCAGTTTTTCACCACTGAGTATGATGCTTGTTGTGGGTTTGTCATAGATGGCCTTTATTATGTCGAGGTAGGTTCCCTCTATGCCCATTTTCTGGAAATGTTTTATCGTAAATCCGTGTTGAATTTTGTCAAAAGTTTTTTCTGCATCTACTGAGATGATCATATGGTTTTTATTCCTTAATTTGTTAATGTGGTGTATCACATTGATTGATTTGCATATACTGAAGAATCCTTGCATCCCTGGGTTAAATCCCACTTGATCATGGTGTATGATCCTTTTAATGTGCTGTTGGATTCTGTTTGCTAATATTTTGTTGAGGATTTTTGCATCTGTTTTCATCAGTGATACTGCTCTATAATTTTTTTGTCTGTGTGATATCTTTTTCTGGTTTTGGTATCAGGGTGATGGTGGCTTTGTAGAATGAATTTGGAAGTGTTTCTCCCTCTGCAATTTTTTGGAAGAGTTTGAGAAGGATCGGTGTTAGCTCTTCTCTAAATGTTTGATAGACTTCTCCTGTGAAGCCAGCTGGTCCCAGACTTTTGTTTGTTGGAAGATTTTAAATTATGGTTTCAATTTCATTACTTGTGATAGGTCTGTTTATATTTTCTATTTCTTCTTGCTTCAGTCTTGGAAAATTGTACCTTTCCAAGAATTTGTCCATTCTTTGTGGTTGTCCATTTTATTGACATATAGTTGTTCGTAGTAGTCTCTTGTAATCCTTTGTGTTTCTGCAGTGTCAGTTGTGATTTCTCCTTTTTCATTTCTAATTTTATCGATTTGCGTCCCTCCCTTTTCTTCTTGATGTGTCTGGCTAAGGGTTTATCAATTTTGTTCATCTTCTCAAAGAGCCAGCTTTTAGTTTTATTGATCTTTGCTATTGTTTTCTTCATTTCTATTTCATTTATTTCTGCTCTGATCTTTATGATTTCTTTCCTTCTACTGACTTTGGGTTTTCTTTGTTCTTCTTTCTCTAGTTGTTTTGGGTGTGAGGTTAGATTGTTTATTTGAGATTTTTCTTGTTACTTGAGGTGAGATTGAATTGCTATAAACTTCCCTCTTAGAACTGCTTTTGCTGCATGCCGTAGGTTTTGGGTCATTGTGTTTTTGTTGTCATTTGTTTCTATGTATTTTTTAATTTCTTTTTTGATTTCTTCAGTGATCTCTTGGTTATTTAGTAGTGCACTGTTTAGCCTCCATGTGTTTCTGGTTTTTACAGTTTTTTTCCTGTAACTGATTTCCAATCCCATAGCGGTGTGGTCAGAAAAGAGGCTTGGTACAATTTCAATATTCTTAAATTTTCTGAGGCTTGATTTGTGACCCAAGATGTGATCTATCCTGGAGAATGTTCCATGTGCACTTGAGAAGAAAGTGTATTCTGCCACTTTTGGGTGGAATGTTCTGTACATATCAATTAGATTTATCTGGTCTATTGTGTCATTTAAAGCTTGTGTTTCTTTATTTATTTTCTATTTGGATTATCTGTTCATTAGTGTAAATGGGGTGTTAAAGTCCCCTACTATTGGGTTATTGTTGATTTCTCCTTTCATGGTTGTTAGCATTTGCCTTATGTCTTGGGGTTCTCCTATGTTGGGTGCATAAACATTTATAATTGTTATATTTTCTTCTTGGATTGATCCTTTGATCATTAGGTAGTGTCCCTCTTTATCTCTTGTAACAGTCTTTATTTTAAAGTCTATTTTGTCTGATATGAGTTTTGCTACTCCAGCTTTCTTTTGATTTCCATTTGCATGGCATATCTTTTTCCATTCCTTCACTTTCAGTTTGTGTCTAGCCTGCACTTCTCCTCTTCCCTTGGTCCCCTTGTGCCCTACTGGTTCACTTTGGGGTTCTTCCCATCTCCTTGGAGGAAGAGTCCCCCACCAGCGGCCGGCAGGCGCCCTAATTGTGGGGAGATGCTAACTCTGCATCTTCCCACACTGCCATCTTCAGTGGTTGTATTCTTTTAATGAGTTTATGTGATTTTACATTGGTATTTTTAAATCATTATGCTTACTAATGACTGTTCCTGTTTTATGTATTACAACCTATTCAACTCCATCAATTTTATTTTGGTAATTCACTCTGAAGCAGTTCAAAGCCAAATATATAAACCAAATATATAAAGTAAATATTATGATTGTGAGGGCATGCTTTTTACTACTAAGAAGACACTTTTGAGTATGGTAAATGAGAGCCGAATGGGGTAGAAAGAGAAAACAATTATCCATTTTTAGGAGAGGAGTCATGAAGAGTAGTGGAAATAGACATTGCTTACCAAGAGGTATTGAAAGGAAAATAAAAGTAGCTTTTAAATTACTCAGAGCCTATAAACAGTGAGTTTATTGTAAAAATGCATACAGTTGTCTCCTCCTTTCTCATTCCACTTCAGCGGGATTCCTTGCTCTTCTTTGAGCCTTTGCATTTGTCAAATTCTCTACACTGATATCTGCATTTTGTTCTCAGCTCAGGTGTCACCTTATGAGGGGGCCTTTCCTGACAGCCTAATGTGAAGTAGTAAGACTCCTTCCTACTCTGCGCCTACACCCTGCTTCCTGCTTTACTTCTCCATATAGCACTTACCTGTCAAATGTATATCTATGTGTATATATATATATTCACACACATATATATGTAAGTATAGATATATATGTCTCAATATATAGAACTTATATTGTAAATAATATGTATATATATTTGTAGTGCTTGTCATCTCTTATTATAAGTTTTGTGAGAAAAAGAACTTTGACTTTTGCTGTTGTTATCTTTTTGGTGTGTAAATTTTGCTTGGTGCATGGCAGGTGCTCAAAACATTTTGTTGAATGAACGACATTATGGACAGCTGGCCATGAAGAGTTCTTAAATAACATCTTTTTGTTTAGGAAATAAGTATACATTTTATAATTCATTCACAATAAGCTAAGTCCCTGTCTACTCATATGCTTTGTTGATGCTTTAACACGCAACCTTCAACAGTAATAATTCATGTCATGTAAAATAAAGTGTACGTGCTAATAATAACTTGAAGTTTTTTTGCATTAGTAAAAATAGGCATTTTTCTTCTAAAAAAAAGGGGATCACAACATTAATATTATTATTTAAAGATAAACAGGGAATGGAAACCTCTGAAAATTGAATAATGTTAAAAAGTCATATGCCTCTTCATCAGAATGTAATTATTATTAATTAATTTTTATAAGAGAACTATATATATTATAAAAAATTTAGAAAATATTGGAAAACACTAAGAAGAAAATATAAATTGAATATTATTTCATCACCAGAGGTGACTAATATTAATTTGCTATATAACTCGTATGTTTTAGGTGAGATTTAAAAAGAATTGGTATTATATTTTATGAGTATTTTGAAACCTACTTCTTTTTCTTTCTTTCTTTTTTTTTTCATTTTAACATCTTTATTGGAGTATAATTGCTTTACAATGGTATGTTAGTTTCAGCTTCACAACAAAATGAATCAGTTATATATATACATATGTTCCCATATCTCTTCCCGCTTGCGTCTCCCTCCCTCCCACCCTCCCCATCCCACCCCTCCAGGCAGTCACAAAGCACCGAGCTGATCTCCCTGTGCTATGCGGCTGCTTCCCACTAGCTATCTACCTTACGTGTGGTAGTGTATATATGTCCATGCCTCTCTCTCGCTTTGTTACAGTTTACCCTTCCCCCTCCCCATAGCCTCAAGGCCATTCTCTAGTAAGTCTGTGTCTTTATTCCTGTTTCACCCCTAGGTTTTTCATGACATTTTTTTCTTAAATTCCATATATATGTGTTAGCATATGGTATTTGTCTCTCTCTTTCTGACTTACTTCACTCTGTATGACAGACTCTAGGTCTATCCACCTCATTACAAATAGCTCAATTTCATTTCTTTTTATGGCTGAGTAATATTCCATTGTATGTATGTGCCACATCTTCTTTATCCATTCATCCGATGATGGACATTTAGGTTGTTTCCATCTCTGGGCTATTGTAAATAGAGCTGCAATGAACATTTTGGTACATGACTCTTGTTGAATTATGGTTTTCTCAGGGTATATGCCCAGCAGTGGGATTGCTGGGTCATATGGTAGTTCTGTTTGTAGTTTTTTAAGGAACCTCCATACTGTTCTCCACAGTGGCTGTATCAATTTACATTCCCACCAACAGTGTAAGAGGGTTCCCTTTTCTCCACACCCTCTCCAGCATTTATTGTTTCTAGATTTTTTGATGATGGCCGTTCTGACTGGTGTGAGATGATATATCATTGTAGTTTTCATTTGCATTTCTCTAATGATTAGTGATGTTGAGCATTCTTTCATGTGTTTGTTGGCAGTCTGTATATCTTCTTTGGTCTTCTGCCCATTTTTGGATTGGGTTGTTTGTTTTTTTTGTTATTAAGCTGCATGAGCTTCTTATAAATTTTGGAGATTAATCCTTTGTCAGTTGCTTCTTTTGCAAATATTTTCTCCCATTCTGAGGGTTGTCTTTTGGTCGTGTTTATGGTTTCCTTTACTGTGCAAAAGCTTTGAAGTTTCATTAGGTCCCATTTGTTTATTTTTATTTCCATTTCTCTAGGAGGTGGGTCAAAAAGGATCTTGCTGTGATTTATGTCATAGTGTTCTGCCTATGTTTTCCTCTAAGAGTTTGATAGTTTCTGGCCTTACATTTAGGTCTTTAATCCATTTTGAGCTTATTTTTGTGTATGGTGTTAGGGAGTGATCTAATCTCATACTTTTACATGTAGCTGTCCAGTTTTCCCAGCACCACTTATTGAAGAGGCTGTCCTTTCTCCACTGTACATTCCTGCCTCCTTTATCAAAGATAAGGTGACCATATGTGCGTGGGTTTATCTCTGGGCTTTCTATCCTGTTCCATTGATCTATCTTTCTGTTTTTGTGCCAGTACCATACTGTCTTGATTACTGTAGCTTTGTAGTATAGTCTCAAGTCAGGAAGCCTGATTCCTCCAGCTCCATTTTTCGTTCTCAAGATTGCTTTGGCTATTCGGGGTCTTTTGTGTTTCCATGCAAATTGTGAAATTTTTTGTTCTAGTTCTATGAAAAATGCCAGTGGTAGTTTGATAGGGATTGCATTGAATCTGTAGATTGCTTTGGGTAGTAGAGTCATTTTCACAATGTTGATTCTTCCAATCCAAGAACATGGTATATCTCTCCATCTATTTGTATCATCTTTAATTTCCTTCATCAGTGTCTTATAATTTTCGGCATACAGGTCTTTTGTCTCCTTAGGTAGGTTTATTCCTAGATATTTTATTCTTTTTGTTGCAGTGGTAAATGGGAGTGTTTTCTTGATTTCACTTTCAGATTTTTCATCCTTAGTGTGTAGGAATGCCAGAGATTTCTGTGCATTAATTTTGTATCCTGCTACTTTACCAAATTCATTGATTAGCTCTAGTAGTTTTCTGGTAGCATCTTTAGGATTCTCTATGTATAGTATCATGTCATCTGCAAAGAGTGACAGCTTTACTTCTTTTCCAATTTGGATTCCTTTTATTTCCTTTTCTTCTCTGATTGCTGTGGCTAAAACTTCCAACAGTATGTTGAATAAGAGTGGTGAGAGTGGGCCACCTTGTCTTCTTCCTGATCTTAGTGGAAATGCTTTCAGTTTTTCACCATTGAGGATGATGTTGGCTGTGGGCTTGTCATATATGGCCTTTATTATGTTGAGGAAAGTTCCCTCTATGCCTACTTTCTGCAGGGTTTTTATCATAAATGGGTGTTGAATTTTGTCAAAAGCTTTCTCTGCATCTGTTGAGATGATCTTATGGTTTTTCTCCTTCAATTTGTTAATATGGTGTATCACATTGATTGATTTGCGTATATTGAAGAATCCTTGCATTCCTGGAATAAATCCCACTTGATCATGGTGTATGATCCGTTTAATGTGCCGTTGGATTCTGTTTGCTAGTATTTTGTTGAGGATTTTTGCATCTATGTTCATCAGTGATATTGGCCTGTAGTTTTCTTTCTTTGTGACATCCTTGTCTGATTTTGATATCAGGGTGGTGGTGGCCTCGTAGAATGAGTTTGGGAGTGTTCCTCCCTCTGCTATATTTTGGAAGACTTTGAGAAGGATAGGTGTTAGCTCTTCTCTAAATGTTTGATAGAATTCGCCTGTGAAGCCATCTGGTCCTGGGCTTTTGCTTGTTTGAAGATTTTTAATCACAGTTTCAATTTCAGTGCTTGTGATTGGTCTGTTCATATTTTCTATTTCTTCCTGATTCCGTCTTGGCAGATTGTGCCTTTCTAAGAATTTGTCCATTTTTTCCAGGTTGTGCATTTTATTGGCATAGAGTTGCTTGTAGTAATCTCTCATGATCTTTTGTATTTCTGCAGTGTCAGTTGTTACTTCTCCTTTTTCATTTCTAATTCTATTGATTTGAGTCTTCTCCCTTTTTTTCTTGATGAGTCTGGCTAATGGTTTATCAATTTTGTTTATCTTCTCAAAGAACCAGCTTTTAGTTTTATTGATCTTTGCTATCGTTTCCTTCATTTCTTTTTCATTTATTTCTGATTTGATTTTTATGATTTCTTTCCTTTTGCTAAGTTTGGGGGTTTTTTGTTCTTCTCTCTCTAATTGCTTTAGGTGCAAGGTTAGGTTGTTTATTCGAGATGTTTCCTGTTTCTTAAGGTAGGAATGTATTGCTATAAACTTCCCTCTTAGAACTGATTTTGCTGCATCCCATAGATTTTGAGTCGTCGTGTCTCCATTGTCATTTGTTTCTAGGTATTTTTTTATTTCCTCTTTGATTTCTTCAGTGATCACTTTGTTATTAAGTAGTGTATTGTTTAGCCTCCATGTGTTTGTATTTTTTACAGATCTTTTCCTGTAATTGATATCTAGTTTCATAGCATTGTGGTCAGAAAAGACATTTGATACAATTTCAATCTTCTTAAATTTACCAAGGCTTGATTTGTGACCCAAGATATGATCTATCCTGGAGAATGTTCCATGAGCACTTGAGAAAAATGTGTATTCTGTCGTTTTTGGATGGAATGTCCTATAAATATCAATTAAGTCCATCTTGTTTAATGTATCATTTAAAGCTTGTGTTTCCTTATTTATTTTCATTTTGGATGTTCTGTCCATTGGTGAAAGTGGGGTGTTAAAGTCCCCTACTATGATTGTGTTACTGTCGATTTCCCCTTTTATGGCTGTTAGTATTTGCCTTATGTATTGAGATGCTCCTATGTTGGGTGCATAAATATTTGCAATTGTTATATCTTCTTCTTGGATCGATCCCTTGATCATTATGTAGTGTCCTTCTTTGTCTCTTCTAATAGTCTTTATTTTAAAGTCTATTTTGTCTGATATGAGAATTGCTACTCCAGCTTTCTTTTGGTTTCCATTTGCATGAAATACCTTTTTCCATCCCCTTACTTTTAGTCTGTATGTGTCTCTAGTTCTGAAGTGGGTCTCTTGTAAACAGCAAATATATGGGTCTTGTTTTTGTATCCATTCAGCTAATCTGTGTCTTTTGGTGGGAGAATTTAGTCCATTTACATTTAAGGTAATTATCGATATGTATGTTCTCATTCCCATTTTCTTAATTGTTTTGGGTTCGTTATTGTAGGTCTTTTCCTTCTTTTGTGTTTCTTGCCTAGAGAAGTTCCTTTAGCAGTTGTTGTAGAGCTGGTTTGGTGGTGCTGAACTCTCTCAGCTTTTGCTTGTCTGTAAAGGTTTTAATTTCTCCATCAAATCTGATTGAGATCCTTGCTGGGTAGAGTAATCTTGGTTGCAGGGTTTTCTCCTTCAGCACTTTCAATATGTCCTTTCAATATGCCACTCCCTTCTGGCTTGCAGAGTTTCTGCTGAAAGATCAGCTGTTAACCTTATGGGGATTCCCTTGTGTGTTATTTGTTGTTTTTCCCTTGCTGCTTTTAATATGCTTTCTTTGTATTTAATTTTTGACAGTTTGATTAATATGTGTCTTGGCGTATTTCTCCTTGGATTTATCCTGTATGGGACTCTCTGTGCTTCCTGGACTTGATTAACTATTTCCTTTCCCATATTAGGGAAGTTTTCAACTATAATCTCTTCAAATACTTTCTCAGTCCCCTTCTTTTTCTCTTCTTCTTCTGGAACCCCTATAATTCGAATGTTGGTGCGTTTAATGTTGTTCCAGAGGTCTCTGAGACTGTCCTCCATTCTTTTCATTCTTTTTTCTTTATTATGCTCTGCAGTAGTTATTTCCACTATTTTATCTTCCAGGTCACTTATCCGTTCTTCTGCCTCAGTTATTCTGCTATTGATCCCATCTAGAGTATTTTTCATTTCATTTATTGTGTTGTTCATTGTTGTTTGTTTCATCTTTAGTTCTTCTAGGTCTGTGGTAAATGTTTCTTACATTTTGTCTATTCTATTTCCAAGATTTTGGATCATCTTTACTATCATTATTCTGAATTCTTTTTCAGGTAGAGTGCCTATTTCCTCTTCATTTGTTAGGTCTGGTGGGTTTTTATCTTGCTCCTCATCTGCTGTGTGTTTTTCTGTCTTTTCATTTTGTTTATCTTACTGTGTTTGGGGTCTCCTTTTTGCAGGCTGAAGGTTCGTAGTTCCTGTTGTTTTAGTGTCTGTCCCCAGTGGCTAAGGTTGGTTCAGTGGGTTGTGTAGGCTTCCTGGTGGAGGGTACTAGTGCCTGTGTTCTGGTGGATGAGGCTGGATCTTGTCTTTCTGGTGGGCAGGTCCACGTTTGGTGGTGTGTTTTGGGGTGTCTGTAGACTTATTATGATTTTGGGCAGCCTCTCTGCTAATGCGTGGGGTTGTGTTCCTGTCTTGCTAGTTGTTTGGCATAGGATGTCCAGCACTGTAGCTTGCTGGTCGTTGAGTGAAGCTGGGTGCTGGCGTTGAGATGGAGATCTCTGGGAGATTTTCGCCGTTTGATATTATGTGCAGCTGGGAGGCCTCTTGTGGACCAGTGTCCTGAAGTTGGCTCTCCCACCTCAGAGGCACAGCACTAACTCCTGGCTGCAGCACCAAGAGCCTTTCATCCACACCGCTCCTTAATTTGGGATGATTCGTTGTGTATTCATGTATTCCACAGATGCAGGGTACATCAAGTTGATTGTGGAGCTTTAATCCGCTGCTTCTGAGGCTGCTGGGAGAGATTTCCCATTCTCTTCTTTGTTCTCACAGCTCCCAGGGGCTCAGCTTTGGATTTGGCCCCGCCTGTGCGTGTAGGTCGCCGGAGGGCATCTGTTCTTTGCTCAGACAGGACGGGGTTAAAGGAGCCGCTGATTCGGAGGCTCTGGCTCACTCAGGCCGCGGGGGTAGGGAGGGTCACGGAGTGCGGGGCAGGCCTGCGCGGCAGAGGCCGGCGTGACGTTGCAGCAGCCTGAGGCGTGCTGTGCGTTCTCCCGGGGGAGTTGTCCCTGGATCCCGGGACCCTGGCAGTGGCGGGCTGCACAGTCTCCCTGGAAGAGGGTTGTGGATAGTGACCTGTGCTCGCACACAGGCTTCTTGGCGGCGGCAGCAGCGGCCTTAGCGTCTCATGTCTGTCTCTGGGGTCCACACTTTTAGCCGCGGCTCGTGCCCGTCTCTGGAGCTCCTTTAAGCAGCGTTCTTAATCCCCTGTCCTCGCGCACCAGGAAACAAAGAGGGAAGAAAAAGTCTCTTGCCTCTTCGGCAGGTCCAGACTTTTTCCCGGACTCCCTCCCGGCTAGCCGCGGTGCACTAACGCCGTGCAGGCTGTGTTCACGCCGCCAACCCCAGTCCTCTCCCTGCGCTCCGAACAAAGTCCGAGCCTCAGCTCCCCAGCCCCGCCCGCCCCGGCGGGTGAGCAGACAAGCCTCTCGGCTGGTGAGTGCCGCTAGGCCCTGATCCTCTGCGCTGGACTCTCTCCGCTTTGTCCTCCGTACCCCTGTTGCTGTGCTCTCCTCCGCGGCTCCGAAGCTCCCCAACTCCGCCACCCGCAGTCTCCGCCCGCGAAGGGGCTTCCTAGTGTGTGGATACTTTTCCTCCTTCACAGCTCCCTCCCGCTGGTGCAGGACCCGTCCCTATCCTTTTGTCTCTGTTTATTTTTTTCTTTTGCCCTACCCAGGTACGTGGGGGGTTTCTTGCCTTTTGGGAGGTCTGAGGTCTTCTGCCAGCATTCAGTAGATGCTCTGTAGGAGTTGTTCCACGTGTAGATGTATTTCTGGTGTATCTCCCTACTTCTTTTTCCACTTAATAATATATCAAAATATATTCTCATATTATAATTAAATGTTACTCTACCTGACATTTTAATAGGTTAATAGTATTTCACTTTGTGAATGAAAATTACTAATTTAGTCAGTCCCCTATCATTGGATATTTACATTGTTTATGATTTTTCACTATTACAAACAATAATGCAGTTTATATCCATATAGTGAATTTTTTATACCTACCCATAATTATCTCCTTGGGATGAATTTTTGTAAGTGGAAATTCTAGATAACAGGAAGTATACATTTTTACTCATTTTATGCTTATCTCCAAATTATTATCCAGAAAGATTATAGCAAATTGTTCTTCCTACATCCATATACAAGAGTGTAAGTATATTAATTTTATAAAATAAGAAGGTGAAATGTTGGTATTTTGACAGCTAATATCAAAGTTTATTTTAAAATAAAACTTTTTGTTTGCAAACCACTTTAACACATACTTTCTTCTTGTATAAATATTAATACATGTTTTATTTTTATATTTTTAAATACACCTGGTAGAAGATAAGCTCTCTGAGGGCTTAGAAGTCAATGAGGCAAGGGGAGAAAAAAATTTCATCCTGAGTTGTGTAAGGTGGTGAGATTCCTGGACTAGGTGAATGTAGTAAAACCCCATGGAAGTCGGGAGTTTCAGTGGTACAGGAATATTACATGAGTACTATTATTATTTAAAAAACAAACAAAAATATTACTATTTAAGTTGTTTGCATTGTTGTTATAGAAAGCCATCTTATGTAAAGTTAACTTTACTCTCCTTGTGAAAAATTTGCATTCATGGATATTTTTATTAGAAGTTGAAGGGAGGTTGAGTATTATTTTGGGGTCTCTATGGGGGAGCATTTGAGTTAATAAACAAGGAGACAGGAGCCCGGGGAAGAAGCCATCATGAAAGTCAAGTCCTCAGGAATGTGCTGAAATCTTGGCAAGGAATTTATATTTTCCATTTCATTGGGAGAGTGGAGAGATAGCAGTGATTAAGTCAAGTTCATTAATTTCCTAGAGGCATGGACGCTTCCATCTGACATCTGGCTTATATATTAGTAAATTCTAGATATCATTTTTGAAGATCTTTCAACATGAATGTTGAAGTTGTCAAAGGAGACAATATTCAAAGTCGTCTCTGTTATTTTGCCATTAGATCAAGAACAGTGAGGAGAACATGACCTTTTAATTCATATTTCCTACTGTTTATGATGAGACAGTTAAAAGTATATACAGTAGAGACTGATTAGCATGAAAAAGCTTATGCATGGGTAGAGTTGCCAGATTGAGCAAATAAAAATATTGCATATTTATACCAAAAGATTGTTCATTGTTTCTCTGAAATTCTAATTTAACTGGTGTCCTGTATTTTATCTGGCAACTTTAAGTCTGGGTTTCTTGCATGGATAAGGTGACCCTCCAAAAGATGCATGAAATTATAACAGTTTGAATTCCATTAAAAAATTACAGAGCATCCCATATCAAAATAGTGGATCCAAAGACTTGCAGATGACAGTTCTATGAGATTAGGGCTCAGGTAGCAGTTGTCTTTACTGACTAGTTATTTCATGAGCCAAGCAAACTTGACATAGTTCCTGAAGGGGGATCATAACTCTCTTTATTTGGCTTGTAACTAGTTCAGTTCAGATGTCCAAGACCCTGAGACCAAGGGACATATCTACTTAAAATGTAAACCTACAAGACTTTGCTTGTACTGATTTCTTAAAATATAAAACGCTAAACACACATTGACTCACTGCATTTGTATGTCTTAAGAACAGGAGAGGTGAAAACCTCAGAAATTTCTCTGATATGATTGATATCAGTACCCAAGAAAATCACCTCCCTGGTTTTGCTCAGTGTTTAAGTCTTTTGCCCTCTCTAATATTGAAGAAAATTACTGACGTTATTTAGCATTATTATTTAAAGTGAGTTGTTTTGATATGCCAAGGGCAAAACACAACTTTATCAAAATACAATCTATTAATCTCTATTTCTATTATTTTAATATGGTATATACTAGAAATTGAGTGCCTTGTATTGGTTTTGGAGTTATAGAGACATGGGCTTGAGATCCTAGTTTGCCTTTTCACCTACTAAAAACCCAACAATTCCACCCCAGACATATAACCAAGAAAAACACATGTCTGTATTTCAAAAAACATATATAAGAATATTTATAGCAACTATAGGAATGTTTTTCGCAATACTGTATACTTTAGTAGTAGACAAAAACTAGAAACTGTTAAAATGTCATTCAGGAATATTGAAAATACGTCAGCAAAAATAAACAAACGAGAGTTATACACAACAACATGGATGAATCTCACAAAGACAATATTGAATGAAAATCTAGGTACAAAAGAAGATATACTGTATAATTCCATTTAAATAGAATTTTAAAAACAGGGAAAAATAAACTATAGGGTTTAGGGATGCATACTTAGGCATAAAGTTACCAAAAAAAAAAAACCCTTACCATAAAAATCAGGATAATGACTATGAAAATGAAGGAGTGGTAATTGGGAAGGGGAATGAGGGGGCATGTGTGGGGCACAGGCAACATACTAATTCTTGATGTAGCTCTCAGATGTTCGGTTTATGAAAAATCATTGAACTTTACATCTTTGCATGGGCTTTATGTATGTATGTTATATTTCACAACAAAAAGGTTAAAAAAATTAGAACAAAACCAAACTTCAACCTAGTGTGAGTGAAATGATAGACTCTTAATTTTTGGAGCATAATTAATGGCATTGTGTCACATTCTGCTCATGACTATAAAAGTTGCTTTGATTGGCTTTCTAGAATTAAAGAAATAATATATTCAGTCACAAAAACAACAATTTTTAGTAGGATATCTACTACTTTTTACATAAAAATAAGGAAATAGCAGTATCACTGAAAAATATTATTAATTACATTCATATTTGATTTTAAAACATCTCCTCAGGATTCTTTCTCCTTGGGATTATTCCAGAATAATAAAACTGAATATCTTGCACAGAGCTATTATTTAGCAATTGAGTTTTATAAAGGTGCCCCAATCTAGATTGTTATTTAATATTGTTAGCAGTATATATGCCTATATTCTGTCAAACAAAATGTATTACATGGTTTCTAACAGTAAGCTACTAATTTTAGAAGATGTGCCTAGAACCTTGAAATCATAAATCCTGTTCTCTCTGATAAGGATAACAGATGAAAAGCCTACCCAAATCAATGAACTGGGTTCAAACCCTACATTTGTAAAAGCTTGTATGAACACGTATACATTTAAGTTTTTTTCCTTCCTCCAGTCCTTTTGACCAGGGAAGTACCACCCACAGATTGGCTCAGGCCTTTAGCACAAACTCCATTGCAGAGACAGTGGAAGAGCCCCATCCCAACACTTGACCTTAGTGGAGGGCAGGGGAGACGAACTAAATCCAGGCTGTTGCCAAAAAGAGGAAATAGGTACCAGAGAGTCAAAGAAACATGCTCACTACATTTTTAGGAATCAACCTTCCCTTTGCTTTTTTTTTCAAATTCCTATAAATTTATTTGTTTTTTATTTATTTTTATTTTTTAACATCTTTATTGGAGTATAATTGCTTTATAATGGTGTGTTAGTTTCTGCTTTATAACAAAGTGAATCAGCTATACATATACATATATCCCCATATCTCTTCCCTCTTGCGTCTCCCTCTCTCCCACCCTCCCTATTCCACCCCGCTAGGTGGTCACAAACCACCGAGCTGATCTCCCTGTGCTATGCAGCTGCTTCCCACTAGCTATCTATTTTACATTTGGTAGTGTATATATGTCCATGCCACTCTCTCACTTTGTCACAGCTTACCCTTCCCCCTCCCCATATCCTCAAGTCCATTCTCTAGTAGGTCTGTGTCTTTATTCCCATCTTACCCCTAGATTCTTCATGACATTTTTTTTTCTTAGATTCCATATATATGTGTTAGCATACGGTATTTATTTTTCTCTTTCTGACTTACTTCACTCTGTGTGACAGACTCTAGGTCCATCCACCTCGCTACAAATAGCTCAATTTCGTTTCTTTTTATGGCTGAGTAATATTCCATTGTATATATGTGCCATATCTTCTTTATCCATTCATCTGATGATGGACACTTAGGTTGCTTCCATGTCCTGGCTATTGTAAATAGAGCTGCAATGAACATTTTGGTACATGACTCCTTTTGAATTATGGTTTTCTCAGGGTATATGCCCAGTAGTGGGATTGCTGGGTCACACAGGATACAAAGCCCAGAGATAAACCCATGCACATATGGTCACCCTATCTTTGATAAAGGAGGCAAGAATATACAGTGGAGAAAAGACAGCCTCTTCAATAAGTGGTGCTGGGAAAACTGGACAGCTACATGTAAAAGAATGAAATTAGAACACTCCCTAACACCATACACAAAAATAAACTGGAAATGAGTTAAAGACCTAAATGTAAGGGCAGACACTATCGAACTCTTAGAGGCAAACATAGGCAGAACACTCTATGACATAAATCACAGCAAGATCCTTTTTGACCCACCTCCTAGAGAAATGGAAATAAACACAAAAATAAACAAATGGGACCTAATGAAACTTCAAAGCTTTTGCACAGCAAAGGAAACCATAAACATGACCAAAAGAAAACCCTCAGAATGGGAGAAAATATTTGCAAATGAAGCAACTGACAAAGGATTAATCTCTAAGATTTACAAGCAGCTCAAGCAGCTCAATAACAAAAAAACAAACAACCCAATCCAAAAATGGGCAGAAGACCTAAATAGACATTTCTCCAAAGAAGACATACAGATTGCCAACAAACACATGGAAGAATGCTCTACATCATTAATCATTGGAGAAATTCAAATCAAAACTACAATGAGGTATCATCTCACACCTGTCAGAACGGCCATCATCAAAAAATCTAGAAACAATAAATGCTGGAGAGGGTGTGGAGAAAAGGGAACACTCTTGCACTGTTGGTGGGAATGTAAATTAATACAGCCACTGTGGAGAACAGTATGGAGGTTCCTTAAAAAACTAAAATGAGGGGCTTCCCTGGTGGTGCGGTGGTTGGGAGTCCGCCTGCCGATGCGGGGGACGTGGGTTCGTGCCCCGGTCCGGGAGGATCCAGCATGCTGTGGAACGGCTGGGCCCGTGAGCCATGGCTACTGGGCCTGTGCGTCCGGAGCGTGTGCTCCGCAACGTGAGAGGCCACAACGGTGAGAGGCCGGTGTACCGCAAGAAAAAAAAAACAACAACCTAAAAATAGAACTTCCCTTTGCTTTGATATACATACTTTTTTTTTTTTTCTTGCGGTACGCGGGCCTCTCACTGTTGTGGCCTCTCCCGTTGCCGTTGCCGAGCACAGGCTCCGCGGCCATGGCTGGCTCACTGGCCCAGCCGCTCCGCAGCATGCGGGATCCTCCTGGACCGGGGCACGAACCTGCTTCCCCCGCATCGGCAGGCGGACTCCCAACCACCGCGCCACCAGGGAAGCTTGATATACATGGTTTAGAATGACAAAAGCCACAGTCTCCTCTAGGTCGGAATACTCTGCTTTCAAATTATTTATGTATAAGTATATTCATGAACATCATCTCCTTGTTCTGTAAACAGCCGTGAGGCTGAGGTGATATTATTAACCCCACTTGTACTGAAACCCGAGCTTTCACAAAGGAGGGCTTGATAAAGCAGTGGCTGCCCTGAGACTAGTGCTGCGGACTCAGCCAGCTGGGCCAGCTCCACATGCACAAGGAATGAGTAAGTCCTGAATCCTTATTCCCATTTAGATCAATGTGAATGGGTGGTAGACTAGACATTTGTCCCCAGACTGGCCAGATGAGACAGCACTGTTACCATGGATTTCTACAATTTTTTCTTGAATTCTTAGCCCGGCTGTATCATGTTTGAGAGATATGAACGACATTACAAAGGTCAAGAAGGCACTCTACTTCCAGTACATTAGACAACAAGGACACAAACAAAGTTCCTTTTACCAGCTTTCATTGATGCAAGAAGAAACCCATTATTGGGCCATTTGTATGTTTTCTCTAAAATGGCAACCTTTGGCAGTGATGTTTTGGTAATGATATGTTACACACCCTGCAAAGAGCTCATATAGGAAGAGTCGGTGGAAGCACTGCCTCCCTCCTGTTATGGAGAAAGGTCAGACTCGTGTCACTCTAGCTGACCTGGCACGAGTAGTCATCTTTGCACTTCGTAGTCAACCAGAAATGTAGAGGGCACATTAGACAGCTTGGTCTCAGGGTTCCCAACTGCACTAACTGTAAATTAGATTGGTCTTATGCATGCACAGCAAAAATCCCAGTTTAGACTTTCTTTCCTGAACTACTGTAATGATAGTCCTAAGGCCTGTCATTCTGAAATTACAGTCAAATGGCTATGATTTGGCAGATACCAGAGAATAAAAACTCTTTTGTTGGGGTATTTTGGCTAGATCATTCTGTGCTGTTGGGATGTTGAGGAAGACCACCTTAGAAAGACAGATAAGGGGAAACAAATCTGATTGGAAATGTTTTCAGAGGTTTTAGTTGTTGAACAATGAACAGTTATTGACTTTCAATGTGAGAATAACTATGGGTGTACCTTAACTTAGGTTCATCTTTGTATGATGACTTTTTCTTTGATTGTAACTTGGGAATTCTTATAAGAATGCTATATAGTCCTGGAGAACTAAAGATGCTAAGTTGTCCTGTAAGAATTTTATTCTTTAGATAGGACCATAACTGTAGACAAATGAATAACAATCTACTCTGTTTAAAATATGCTCATAGGTTTTGTTTTCTTTTGCTTTTATTTCTATTACAAATAGTATTCAAATAAAAGATTTATATGCATTTATCAGCCTTTAGGTGTTTTTAAAATCTTTTTCTACTTTGTAACAGAAACAGCCAGCAGTTTTCCTTTCTTACATTTTGGACCTCAATTTTTATTGCTCATACTGCCTCTCTAAAGAAATCATAAATGGTTTTTTGGGGAGTGTGTTTTTATATGGTTATCCATTCATGCAGTTTTAAAGCCATTTTATTCCTAGTAATAGTTGGTATTTTATTTTATACTTTCATATTTTGGGGGAAAATTATAAATACAGCAATATAACAGGTTTTTCTTTCCAACTTTTCTTTTATTCATTTGTGTCCACAACTTACTATTAGTCTCATATTGTGTAACTTTTGGAAATCTGTGTAACCATTCTTTTCCTTGGTAACATATTCCAATGCTCTGCAACAGTTTGAAAGGAGAATTTTGCAGTCTCCCTTATTATTATATCTGTATCACATAATGTTGAATCCTTATTTCAAAGCTGGGTTTAACATACATAAATGAAATTAAACCTTAAAGTTTTACAGGAAAGTGGAGTGTTAAGGGATCAGAAGATGTGGAGAAGAGGCTAGAATTGGGTCCATGGTGAAAAATGATGAGGGAGTATTCACTTAAAATCCATCGTCTCCTGGGTGAGGTATGGAAAAGGAGTAATTTAGTTCTTGGCCATTGTTACTGAGTCTTAACTAATTTAGATATTTTTCAAAGATTAATATAGCCTTGAAAGAGTAAAAATTAAATCACAGAAAAAATGCTCCTGTAAAGGATGAGAGAGAGGAGAGAGGAGGGGCAGGGGGTTCAATCCACAGTTTCTCTTTATCTTGCCATTTTTGTTGCCTACTTGGTTTTATGGTTCTTGATGGTGGCCAGCTTTTTCCTATCTGTGAAACAATAAAAAGGAAACTTTATAAAGCTTTAAGCCATTTCAGAAACTTGTGCCCTATTACATTCAGTCCAGGAGGTACTTTGAGGAAGCTATGAGTATTTTGCTTTTTTGCCCTCTGTCTTTAGGGGCAGTGTAATAAAATGGCTATAATAATAGGGAAAGGAAATGGGGAAGAAATCATGTGACCAAATGACTTATGGAGGAACATGTTTCCCTGGTGTTCCCATTCATTTATCTCTACTGTATAATGCATTTTTCTTGTTTTACTGGGTAATTAAACCTTCAACACTCCCAAGTTTGTGAGGAATCTGAATCCCATTATGGGGAGATGCCAGAGTTTGATTCCCTTGTATTATTATCAGGAGTTGGCCTCTTTCAAAGGGAATGCTTTTGATAATGTTTGGAGAGGTCTCCAAGGAGAGTCCCTACCCTGGGCAAGTTAAGCACTGTCACATGTCTTGGCAAGGTTTACTGAACTTTTAGGTTAATTCCTACAGCTGTTTCTCCCCCTCCCACCTAAATTTTGTTTTAAACTTACTGCCTTGTCTGCCTCTTAATAGAGCAGGATCATTTTTCAGAGGTAGAGCTATTCTTTTCTTTCAAGTTACATTTTTATGAAAAGGAAAAAAGAAGAATCCACATCAAAGCCCTGATGGGAGAAACACAGGTTTTCTGCATGTGTCTCCTCTGGTATAACAGTAGTCTGATACCAATCTTAGAAGATGAATTACTTAAAAGTTACACTTTCCATTCTGACCCTTTGGATTTAAAGCCAACTCTTGTGTCATGTGTCTTTAATCTGAAATGCACAGCAAAGATCATAATTTACATTTACTTGTTTTCTGATCTGGGGAAGAGGGAGCTACAAACTTCCGTTTTGAATGTTTTCTCTCTTTCGGATACTTAGATCATGCATCTTTGTTCAATTTTTTTTGTTGTTTTTTTGGTTATAAATAAGCAAAATAAAGTAGTTCTAAATTTTTTTCTGGAAAAGTCACCTAAATAGTCAACTATCTCTCTCACCTGCCTAAGAATTTACTCTTTTTGGAAAAGTAGGAGACTAGGCAATTTCACAATTGCCCAGTTTTGGACAGAGCTTTGTACCCATAAATAGAAGATGCAGTTTGAAAGACTTAATACTATTTTTGCTTGTTCAAAGAAAAATCAGGGAAATAATACCCTAAGACCTCAACAACTAAATGAAATGATGGATAAACAAGTGAAGGAAGATTTTTCAATCTTGAAGTAAGTTTGTAAAAAACCTATTTATGAAACTACTTGAGTTTTCAAAAATATGCTGGACTTGCACAAAGCCAAATATTTTGGCTGAAAGAAATGAGGCAATATCACAATATTATGGGATTTTAATTAGTGTTTAATGATTTTACAGGTAATAGGAAGACTGAGAAGTAAAATTCATATTATTAATTGTTTTAGTGAAAATTCCTTCTGTACCATTTTAATTTTTAATACATTTTTCTTCTGAAAAGGGCAATTAAGACAATATTGAATTTTAGGAAAACAGGTTTTCTTAACAGCAAGCTTTGTGATTTAACAAAAAAAGAAAAAAAACATTTGACTTTGGGAGACTTGGATTGTGGTGGTGGCATTTCTGTAAATTCTGATCATGGATCAGACAATGAACCTCCATAAATCCCATGTTCTTATCTGTAATATGTCACTTTAGGCTTTAATGTTCTATAATTCTACAAATATATATTTTTTTATGAATATATATTTTCACTGGAAATCTCATTGACTTGATTTATCCTATGAGTGTAATCCTGATTCTAGTTTCCCCCCCTTAAATCTGGGCCTGGACTACATATTCGAACATGAAGAATAATTTGACTCTCACTCTCAAAAAAAAACGAAAGAAAGAAAGAAATTCTCTTCAGGAGGACTAAATGCTCAGAAACCAGATGTGGTTTATGTAGGTATTCATTATGAATTTGCTGCAAATTATAATTATTGAGACAGCCAAACCCAAAGGCACACTTTGGAAGATAGTATTAGGGACAGAGGTTTAAGTAGTCCTGAAACAAAAAGACTTTTTAAGAAATATTTAAATGTCAATTATTTCAGCTTGGTGTCATGGTGATACAAATTAGGAAGAGCTCCCCTTAACCCTTACCCTATCAAGTACTTCTGTTCTACTTCTGGATCCTTTGGTCAGGGTGCAAGGCTCACTTTGTGCCCTGGGATGCAGCGCATCATGGGGTTATGGTAAAGCTCTGATTCCAAATGAACTGGGATTGATCTTGGCTGTGCCATTTGCTAAAAATTTAACCTTGGAAAATTTAAACTTTCTGAGCCTCTTTTTCCTAATTCAGTTATAAATGGGGATAATAACACCTACCTGGTAGGGTAATTGTTAGAATTAGAGATAATCTTCACCTGACAGAAATTATGTGCTGGATAAACCAGAGATGTTAGTGCTATCATTAGAGTAGCTGACCATGTGTGTCCGTTAAGGGATAATTGGAAAGCTCTGGAGATTGTTGATCAAGTAGCATAAATGGGGGTTGAAAACAGGAGGCACTATTTGTGTTGGGCATGACCAAGGAGCACACTCCAGCAGGAAGCTTTGGGAAAGCTTAAACCTTGAAAGGTAGGGAGGTACAGAAAGTGCAAGTAGCAGATTAATTGTAACGAGTCCACTCTTTTATTAATGGCTGGCTCCAGAATGCTGCCTGCCTTGAGAGAGTAGGAAATTGCTTTATGTCCTTCAGATCCAGATGGTGTTGTGAGACAAAAATATACATTTTAACATTGTAACTTCTATTTTTCTAATATTACCGATATTCTGTGTGTTTACAGTAGATGTTTATGTTTCTTCTGCCAGGACCCTTTCCATGTCTTCTGGGAGCAGTCCCTTAATATCTTTCAGAAAATAAATTACCGTCTTTCCTAGTCTCAGCTAAGTGGTTTGCATGAGATTGATGCCACACTCAGCTCCTAGAGATGACCTGGAATACTTTAATCCCATCAGCACATTAGCTGACATCTTTTAACAGAGAGTGGGTTTGGAGTGAGCACTTTAAAACCTGTAAGTCTTGTTGGAGACTCCAACAAGTTGAAATGTTGGGACATGGATTCTCTTTTCCCCTCTGGACTTAAAGAAAGAAGCATAAAGTCTTGGGAATTGCCAGAGCCATCTTGGGATCGCCAGGGTAGAAAATGCCTGAGAAAAGGATCGACAACACAGAAGCAGAGCATAGAAAGGAGAAGGTAAAACAGTTAACATGACTTTCTGAGTTAGCCAGTTAATCAAGCAGACTGAAAAATTTCACTCTTGTTCAGCATATTATTTCACTGTTGAAGTACAAAACCCCTCCATTAATAATAAGAAAATTTGCCTGGAAAGAACCTTACCAGGCTCTTCAGTTATCTGAGCACTCGAATGTTTGTTTTGGGTTTTATTTTTGGTATAAACTAGTTTTGGTTGGGTCTTCTGAAACTCTAAAGATACTAATGGCACACCTGTTAATAGTAGAAAATTTGGAAATAAGTAAAGAAAATACATTCTATTTTTAATCCTAACACCTATACACCATCATATATTTACGGAATATATACATCCAGTCATTAATTTCTCTGTGTATATATATACAAGTATACATTGAAATATTTACAAATACATTTCTCGTAATCTGCTTCTTTGCTAAAATTATAGGCATAAGTTTTCGTATATAATTAGTATACAACAATCCCATTTTTAATGGTTTCATAATCTATTGTATGGATATACCATAATTTATTTAGTCAAATTCCTACAATAGACAAATTATAACTATATTTTCACTATTTTAAGCAATGTTGTAATGAATAAACTTGTAGGTAATAAGGCTTGATGCATATTCTCGAATAGTTTCAGTAGTAAAAATCCTGAAAAGTGGATTTGATGATCAATGTGTTTGCATGTTTTTAAGATATTGATAACATTTTTGTGCCCTCTAGAACATAATACACCAATTTATACTTCTGCTACTAGTGACCGAAAGTTCTTTCATTGGCAAAAACATCATTGTTACTACTATAACATTGTCAATATGATAGATACCAATTGCTAGCTGTAAGGTACATCCCATGTATAGATGTATAGATATGAGGTAGAGCTTTTGCAGATACTGGTGTGCATAAAGGATTTTTTTTCTCTTAAAGCTGCAAGAATGTTGAACTATGGACATGTTTAAATGGTGCTCCAGAATTAACTAAATTGGTGATCTATTTTAGTTGAACAAATGGTTTTATGCATTTTTACTGATTTACTGCTTATCTATATGAACTATTTTTAAAGGTAGGATATTTCAAACTCATTGAAGAAGTGTAATAGAGATGAGAAAATATTTAAGTTACTCTACATAATAGCAGTTGGTTGTTTATAACAATTTCATATGGTTTACCTTGTGAAAATATAAGGTATGTGGAAACTTTTATGCAGTGCTGTGTCATAGGCAACATAGTGTATGTCACCTGGGGTTCTTTTCCACTACTGTTGTTACTCTTCAACTAAAGGTGTTTTTAAAGGTGATTTTCAAAAAGCTGATCTAGTTGCCTGAAATGTTTCTCTTTCCAAGGCCACAGTAGACACACTTTTAAAGATTCTTAGCAAGAGAACACAGAGAATTATGGAGGAAGACAGGGAACGTAAAGAAAGGTAGTTTCAGACTAGCATTAAATGGTATAACCCAATTGTGCCCCTAAGTCACTTTGTTTGGTCAAGGAAAGTGTGCGGGTCCTTGCTTTCAAGCCACCAAACTTCCCTATCTTAAAGGCTGAGTGACTGGGGTCACCACAGTGTGACCCTTCAGAACACTCATCTGTTTTGTTTGAAATATCCTGTTAGCAACTAACTGATTCTCTCAGGTCAGGGTTAAGGTACGTATGACAGTGCTGTTACTGACCAGAGAATTATCAGACCCCAAAAGATGCAATTGCTAGCAATATGATGGGCTGCAGGAAATAGAGATGATTTTTTTTTTAAATCCCATCTCAAAAATGGCTATACCTTTCTCACCTTGACAGGGAAAGTAGATCTTCTTGAAATGCTTCAACCAGCTTCTTTGTCTGGGTGACTGTGAACACTTGAAGACAAAAACCTTCCTGATCCCTACAGCTATTTCCGTTAACTCCTTGAAAACCATATAATGTGTGTGCCCAGCTGCTGAACTGTTTTGATGAGGTGCCACTGATTTTAATGGGGCAAAAAGATGGATGATTTACACCAGATGTCCATAAGGGCCATTCGGGGATTGCTTTGCTGGACACATAGTACATCATGTTGCTCATTGAATTCTTGAGGGGTTAACTTGACCTTTCCCTTTAACACAGCACTAAAAATAATGTAATTTCCATTCTTGGTGTCTCTTTTATTTATGTAGAAAAGCTTCATGACAAACCCACCAGGCCTCTGAGAACAAGTTCCTCATTTATGTCTTCGACATCCATAAACCCTAGTGGGTGATTTTTGAAAGTGAAAATAGACACTGGTGGACGCTTTCCTCATGAGCGTGAGCCAGGCTTTTATTATCAACACTACTAGTGCTGAATCAGTCCAGGATGAAAGGTATTTTCTGAAGATTGTTGGTCAGCGTTATGTGCCTCATTTCTAAAAAAGTTTATTTCAGCTCAGAATACTCTGGCCCCTTGGAGTATGAAAGTAAAATTACAAGTAGGAGAATGAAGCATAAATCTTTTCATAAACGTAACCCTTCAGGCATTATGTAACATTATTATTCCTTAATTTCTAGATTTTGGTGATAGATGCTGAATCATTTATTAAAAACTATCAAATTGTAAGACACCATAGAATTTAAAAGATGGAAACTTGACTGACATTTATCAGGATTCTTAATTCAGAACATTTTCTGTTTAATAACAGAGGACCAGAGGGTTAACATTTTGCCTCCTGTTTAGGCCCAACACCTGGATTGGACATTCTTCCTGAAGTTCTTATGCACTTATTTAAACTCCTTATAAAAATGAAAAACTTACTTATTTGGTGGTTATCATGACCTTTGCAGCAAGTGAAACTTCATCTTTTGCTATATATTTCCTTTAAAAATCAGATACTACACTTCTTTGAAAAAGAAATCCAGAAACTTAAAGGCTTATAACCATCAACCAACAATGGAGGCATTCTTTAGAGGATCTAAGGCATGACCAAATGATAATTCATCCCTTCTTTCTTGTTTCTTCTGTGTTTTTAGGGTTTAACTATCAGTCTGGACTCTAGATGAGGAATTTGATTTTGCTGTAAAGGTTGCATAGTAATAACCACATAGTGAAAAAATAAATCCCCACGTTTTTCTTGTTATAAATTTGACTTCTGCATGTTGGGTTTTTTTTATATCTATGTATTCTTTTGTGATGCCTAAATATTTTCTTAAATATATAACAATTTGTAAGTTATATTGTCTTCTTTAAAATACTACTTGTACAAACAAATAAAACAGAAGAAAAAAAATACCCCACAGAGAAGCAGATAGCCCTCCCCTCATCTTTCTTTGGTATTGTAGGTCATAGGTTTTTGTTTGAGGGATAATAGAAGTGTGATTTACCTTTCTAGTCTTAATGTGATATTTACTTTCAATGTGAGTTAGCCGGTTAATCAAGCACACTGAAATAGTTTGCACTTGCTCACCGTATTATTTCACTGTTTAGGTACAAAACCCTCTCAGTACGTGTTAGCACTTCTCATTTCACCAATTCCATGTTTTTACTCAGATGAAAAAGATGTGATCTTTGTCACCAATTATCTTTAGTGGCCCTAATCTAGTTTTCCTATCTTTGGACTTCATATATCTGTGTGTCTGAGCTTACAATGCTGTGATAATGCAACCTAAGGCTTTGCAAAATTTTGTTTTATAGGCCTACACCTCCCTCCATCTCTTGTTGTAAATTCTTGATCTAATTATAAGTATGTATACGATTAAGTACATTAGGATTATGACCCCAATGTCCACGTGTCCCTATAGATTCACTCATCAAGAGGTAGGGATCCTTTGAATCCGGACTGACCTTATTAAGCTGTGACTTCTATTGATTAAAAGAATACAATAGAACTGATAGTGTATGAGTTCTGAGTCTAAGCCTCTTGAGGTCTTGTATATACACATCTTCTCTTTCTCTTACTCCTCTGCCTTTTCCAGAGGAATATACCTAGACTAACCTTCTAGATGATGAAATACACATAACCCAGTCACCGACATTGTCCCATCAAACATATTAGTGAGCTTAGCCTAGACCAGAAGAACCATCTAGCCAAGTCTAACGTGTTCTCTAACCCATAATATCATGACCCACATAGATGATTATTTTTTAAGCTTACTTAAGGTACGTTTCCCTATACAGCAATAGCTTTAGACTCAAATAGATTTAGATTTAAATAGATTTAGATTCAAATAGATTCAAAGGAAAAGACTGGATATTATTTAGTCAACATTGAACTATCTATGTAGTATGTAAAGCTCTGGGTCCACCGGAGTCTGTGGTTTTGCTCTATAGTGCTCATTTTTGGGTTTACAATTTATCTGCCAAATTCTCTCTTTTAAATGACTGCGTATCATATTCTTTTCTCCAGAGACAGCTATTAGTGTCCGGACAGGATTGGTAAGGGTAAGGAAAGAAGGATTTCCTTCCAAGTTCTTATGCTTCAGTTTGAGTAGTAATTCCCAATATTTTATAATTAAAATATATTTTTTGCTTTCAGTTTTGCTGTGTTATATATTTTCTCCATAATGGCTATATGATATCCTTCTTCTATAAAATTACATGAATTAAAATTAATTTATTTTCTGGAAACACTGAAAGCACTGGGACTTTTTTTTTATATTGAGGAAAAAACTGTTGAGTTTCACAAATTTATTTTAGGGAATTACTATTTAGGAGGCTGAACTAATCAGTGTTATTGGGGCAAATAACAGAAAGAAATCCCAATTAATTAACCAAAATAAATTACAACAATCCTCATGTCATTAATTTATCCCCACAAGATTTCAAATTTCTAAGTGAGGACACCTCTGATTGGCTGAAAGAAGGAATATCTAATTGCTTTGCACTTCTATAATGGGCCTTTGCTCGCATCTATTTTGGAATGTGTTGCAAGTAAGAGGGATTTTAAAATTATAAGCAGACAAGAAACAAATGTCTTTTCCCATCTCTTTTGCTGTCAAACATTCCCATGTACCATTTCCCCCCAAATATCCTTAAAGATAAAATCTTCAGTAACAATGACATCGTTTCTGTGCAATTAAAAAATGTATTTACTGTTTCCCGAATAGAATATTAAATAAAATCATATAATTGACTATATCTAGCTTCAAATCTTAAGAGTATTGGTCATATCTCTTTGAAATTTTTCACAATCTGATCTTAATATTTTGTACCTTATGGACTAAAATATGTTTAACAACCAACATACCTTATCTTCAATGATCAAGGAAAAGAGAAAGGAAAAAGGAAATATTCAGCTTAAATAACTATATATATGAAAAGCAAGAAAAGAAATTTGTGTAGATGCTATAGATCTTGTTTCTAGAGTTGATAATGAGGCCTTACACAAAGTCTATGACTTTCACTTTCCATGCTTTCTTTGCTGTCATCAAATACCTCATCTAATTGATAGTCCTTATCCAGTGAGGTGTCCCAAATCTTTCTTTCTTAGGATCCAGAGCCCTTAAACAGCATTGCATCGAGGCAGTACTGTCAGTAGAACCTTCTGCATTGAGGGAACTGTTCCACATCTGCACTTTTCAGTACCATAGCTACTACATGTGACTGTTGAACAATTGAAATAAGACTAATGAGACAGAGAAACTGAGTTTTTAATTATATTTATTGTTAATTAAATGCTAAGTAAGCACTTATTAAACAATGTAGCTATATAGTTACAGTATCTTTCATTTACTTTTATCCCCAGATATAGAAATACCTGAAGATACTTCAAGGTATCACCTGGATTCTATCTGTATTCCTTGTTGGTTTCTTTGAGAGTCTTCTAGATCCTCTTGGAGGAAATAATTAACTTATTGGAAGGTGCATGACACATGATAAATCTACTCCAGTATTTCCAGCTTCCTAATTCTTTGGATTTGATCTTCTGTTTTAAATCAAGAGACTTATGGCGTTTTGTCTTAATTTAGATCTTTTTTGTTTTAGAATTTAGCTGCACTATCAAGTAATTAGTTAACACCATTTCCAGTCACTCAAAGAAGCACATTTATTCCATAAAATAGTATCAGTTTAAAATCTGTTCTTCTCTTCTTCTATCACACTCTGAATCTATTCCCATGCATACTCTCAACTACCAAATATCTCCAAATAAAGTAGCACAGCTCCAAAATTCATTTGGAGTATAAGCCTTCTTTTTCTGGGTTTGATTTCATAATTTCTCTATGAAGATTGCTGGATTCTGAATTAACTTATAGTTTGGGAGATGGTAAAGGAGGAGTGTATTGTGTGGAGGATGGGAGAGTGGGACATGAGAAGAATTTATTTTCTCTTAAAAGATCACTGCCTCTGGAAGGAAACAATAGAGTCTCTAAGGAATATTCTCATTAAATATGTTTAAGTTCAACTGGGCCTAATAACAAACCCAAGATTCTCTTGTCTGCATCCCATTCTCTGTTACCAATTTCATTAGAAGTCAAGATTTTTATTTTCAAACAACAAAAGCTGACCCTGATTAACTTAGGCAGGAAAAGAATTTACAAATATCAGAATCAACAGAATGGCTGGTTAAATAGTTAAGGCAAAGATACGGCCAAAAAGAAATGAACAAACAAAAGAAAGATACAGCCAAGATCCTATGACCAGCTGCTAGTCCCAATATCATTGGACATTTGCTGTCATCACTGCTGCTACTGCAGCCACTGGGCACCCATGGCCATGGTACTGAACTCATTTTTTTTTTTGATAAACATTTTATTTTAGAATGTTTTTATTTTGGTAGGACAAAGATTTAGTCCATAACAGAGCCTAAATTTAGTGTTTTGAATATGGATGTCCTATTTTTCTAGCACCATTTCTTGTAAGATAGCTCTGCATTGAACTGTCTTTGCTCCTTTATCAAAGATCAGTTGACTATATTTGTGTGGGCCTGTTCCTGGGCTCTCTATTATGTTCCATTTATCTACGTGTCTATTTTTTCATCAATACCACACTCTCTGGATTACCATAGCTCATAGTAAATCTTGAAGTCCTGGAAGTCAATCTTCCAACTTTGTTTTTCTTCTTCAGTATTAATGTTGTCTATCCTTGGTCTTTTGCCTTTCTATATAAACTTTAGAATCAGCTTGATGGTATCCACAAAATAGCTTTATGGAATATTGATTAGTTTTGCATTAAATTTATAAACCAAGTTGAGAAGATGGATATCTTAACAATTTAGAATCTTCCAGTGTAAACACGGAATATCTCTTCATTTATTTAGATACTTTTAATTTCTTTCTTCAGTGTTTTATAGTATTCTGTATGCAGATCTATATATACATATATATTTTAGATTTATACCTGAGTACATTGCATTTTTGGTGCTATTGAAATTATATTTTAATTAAAATATAATTGTTTATTGTTGGTATATAGGAAAGTAATTAACCTTTACATATTGTTTAAGTCCAATGTAATTGTTATGCTTATTCCTATTGGTTAGGTGTTTCTTCTCACTGGCCCTGAACTTCTTTCAAGATTTTCCTTTTTTCTGTGGTTTTCGGCAATTAGAATTTTTTTTTTTTTTTTTTTTTTTTTTTTTTTTTGCGGTACGCAGGCCTCCCACTGGTGTAGCCTCTCCCGCTGTGGAGCACAGGCTCCGGATGCGCAGGCTCAGTGGCCATGGCTCACGGGTCCAGCCGCTCCACGGCATGTGGGATCTTCCCAGACCGGGGCAAAAACCCATGTCCCCTGCATCGGCAGGTGGACTCTCAACCACTGCGCCACCAGGGAAGCCCTAGAATTTTATATGAGTAGGTGTGTGTGTGTATGTATATGTGTTTGGCGTATTCCCTGCTTCGTGTTCTCTGAGTTGGATCTGTGGTTTTGTGTCTGTCATTAATTTTGGAAAGTTCTCAGTCACTATTACTTAAAATATTTCTTCTGCTCCGTTCTTTTTTTAATCTTATATTATAATTATGCAAATGTTACATCTTTTGAAGTTGTCCCACAATTATTGGCTGTCTGTTCTTTTTTTTTTTTTTTTCATTTTTTTTCTCTTTGCATTTTAGTTTGGGAAATTTCTGCTGATCTGTATTCATGTCTGATTCTTTCCTCAGTTGTGTCAAGTCTCCTGAAGAACCTGTTGAAGGCTTTCTTTATTTCTATTACAGTGTTTTTATTTCTAAAAATTTCTTTTCACTGTTTCCTAGAGTTTCAGTCTCTCTGATTACCTTACTCACCTGTTTTGGTTTTTTTTTGTTGTTGTTGTCTACATTTTCCATTAGAGCCCTTAACATTATAGTTATTTTAAAGTGTCTAGTCTGATAACTCCAACAGTAGTGTCATGTCGGAGTCTGATTCTCATACTTGCTTTTTCTCTTCAGACTTCTCTTGTCTTTTGATAAACCTTTTAAATTTTCGTTCAAAGCCAGACATGTTGAATCACATAGGAGGAACTTTTAGGAGGTAATTAGGCCTTTAGTGTAGGATTTGTGTTTTCTGACTGTAACTTGTGTTGTGTTAATATTTGCCATAGATGCCAAAGATCTCAGATTCCTTTTGTGTCCTTGTTTGTGTTTTCCCTTTTGACTTAGGGCTTCCCTAATTGCTTCTCCTCAGAGAGAGAATGTGTCTTGCAGCTTTTTTAGCTGTTATGTGCTGTTTTATTGCTGCGGTTGGGAATTGCTAGGAAGAGGGAGCATTCCATATTCCTCTAATTATCTCTTAATCTTTTAGTGAACCTGTGCCCCAAGGCTGTGACCTTCACAAGGGTTTCTGCAGTGGTTTAGTTTTTTTGTTTGTTTATTTTTTTTCACATCTTTATTGGAGTATAAATGCTTTACAATGTTGTGTTAGTTTCTGCTGTACAACAAAGTGAGTTACCTATATGTGTACATATATCCCCATATCCCCTCCCTCTTAAGCCTCCCTCCCACACTTCCTATCGCATCCCTCTAGGTCATCACAAAGCACCAAGCTGATCTCCCTGTGCTATGCAACAGCATCCCACTAGCCATCCATTTTACATTTGGTAGTGTATATATGTCAATGCTACTCTCTCACTTCATCCCAGCTTCCCCTTCCCCCCCATGCCCTCAAGGTTGTACTCTACATCTGCACATTTATTCCTGCCCTGCCACTAGGTTAATCAGTACTGCTTTTTAAAATTCCATATATAGGTGTTAGCATACAGTATTTGTTTTTCTCTTTCTGACTTAATTTACTCTGTATGACAGATTCTAGGTCCATCCACCTCACTACAAATAACTCCGTTTTGTTCCTTTTTGTGGCTGAGTAATATTCCATTGTATATATGTGCCACATCTTCTTATCCAGTCATCTGTTGATGGACATTTAGGTTGCTTCCATGTCCTAGCTATTGTAAATAGTGCTGCAATGAACATTGTGGTACATGTCTCTTTTTGAATTATGGTTTTCTCTGGGTATATGCCCAGTAGTGAGATTGCTGAGTCATATCATAGTTCTATTTGTAGTTTTTTAAGGAACCTCCATACTGTTCTCCATAGTGGCTGAATCAATTTACATTCCCACCAACAGTGCAGGAATGTTCCCTTTTCTCCACACCCTCTCCAGCATTTATGCTTTGTAGATTTTTTTCATGATGGCCATTCAACCACTGTGAGGTGATACTTCATTGTAGTTTTGATTTGCATTTCTCTAATGATGGGTGATATTGAGAATCTTTTCATGCATTTGTTGGCCATCTGTATGTCTTCTTTGAAGAAATGTCTATTTAGGTCTTCTGCCCGTTTTTGGATTGGGTTGTTTGTTTTTGTGATATTGAGCTGCATGAGCTGCTTGTATATGTTGGAGATTAATCCTTTGTCAGTTGCTTCATTTGCAAATTTTTTCTCCCATTCTGAGGGTTGTCTTTTTCTCTTTTTTTCTCTTGCTGTGCAAAAGCTTTTTAAGTTTCATTAGGTCTCATTTGTTTATTTTTGTTTTTATTTCCATTTCTCTAGGAGGTGGGTCAAAAAGGATCTTGCTATGATTTATGTCATAGAGTGTTCTGCCTGTTTTCCTCTAAGAGTTTTATAGTGTCTGGTCTTACATTTAGGTCTTTAATCCATTTTGAGTTCATTTTTGTTTATGGTGTTAGGAAGTATTCTAATTTCATTCTTTTACATGTAGCTGTCCAGTTAACCCAGCACAACTTATTGAAGAGGCTATTTTTTCTCCATTGTATATTCTTGCCTCTTTTATCAAAGATAAGATGACCATATGTGCATGGGTTTATCTCTGGGCTTTCTATCTTGTTCCATTGATCTATATTTCTGTTTTTGTGCTGGTACCATACTGTCTTGATTACTGTAGCTTTGTAGTATAGTCTGAAGTCAGGGAGCCTGATTTCTCCAACTCCGTTTTTCTTTCTCAAGATTGCTTTGGCTATTCGGGGTCTTTTGTGTTTCCATACAAATTGTAAAATTTCTCATTCTAATTCTGTGAAAAATGCCAGTGGTAGTTTGATAGGGATTGCGTTGAACTTGTAGATTGCTTTGGGTACTATAGTCATTTTCACAATACTGATTCTTCCCAATGAGGAGCATGGTATATCCCTCCATCTGTTTGTGTCATCTTTGATTTCTTTCATCAGTGTCTTACAGTTTTCTGAGTACAGGTCTTTTACCTTCTTTGGTAGGTTTATTCCAGGTAGTTTATTCTTTTTGTTGCAATGGTGAATGGATTGTTTCCTTAATTTCTCTTTCTGATCTTTCCTTGTTAGTGTAGAGAAATGCAAGAGATTTCTGTGCAACAACTTTGTATCCTGCAACCTTACCAAATTCATTTATTAGTTCTACTACTTTTCTGGTGACATCTTTAGTATTTTCTATGTATAGTATCATGTCATTGGCAAATAGTGACAGTTTTACTTCTTCTTTGCCAATTTGTATTCCTTTTATTTCTTTTTCTTCTCTGATTGCTGCAGCTAGGACTTCCAATGATATGTTGAATCATAGTGGAGAGAGTGGACATCCTTGTCTTGTACCTGATCTGAGAGGAAATGCTTTCAGTTTTTCATCATTGAGAATGATGTTTGCTGTGGGTTTGTTATATATGGCTTTTATTATGTTGAGATAGGTGCCGTCAATGCCCACTTTCTGGGGAGTTTTTATCATGAATTGGTATTGAATTTTGTCAAGAACTTTTTCGGCATCTGTTGGGATGATCATAGGGTTTTTATTCTTTAATTTGTTAATATGGTGTATCACATTGATTGTTTCCATATATTGAAGAATCCTTGCATATCTGGGATAAATTCCACTTGATCATGATGTATGATCCTTTTAATTTGTTGATGGATTTTGTTTGCTAGTATTTTATTCAGGAGTTTTGCATCTATGTTCATCAGTGATATTGGTCTATAATTTTGTTTTTTGTGATAACTTTGTCTGGTTTTGGTATCAGGGTGACGGTGACCTCATAGAACAAGTTTGGGAGTGCACCGCACTCTGCAATTTTTTGGAAGCGTTTGAGAAGGATAAGTGTTAACTCTTCTCTAAATGTTTCATAGAATTCACCTGTGAAGCCATCCAGTCCTGGACTTTCTTTTATTGTAAGATTATTTTCTTATTTTTATTTTTTATAGAGACCAGGCAAAAACTTAAATTATCGTTGGCCATGAGTGTAGACATATGCTTTGGGTTTTTTTCTCATTTCTTGTAGGTATCTTTGTTTTTTGAATTTAATTTAATTTATTTTTTATAAAGCAGGTTCTTATTAGCCATGCATTTTATAAACATCAGTGTATACACGTCAATCCCAGTCTCCCAATTCATCACACCACCACCCACACCGCCCACCACTTTACACCCTTAGGGTCCATACGTTTTTTCTATACATCTGTGTCTCAATTTCTGTCCTGCAGACCACTTCATCTATACCATTTTTATAGTTTCGACATATATGCATTAATATACGATATTTATTTTTCTCTTTCTGACTTAACTTCACTCTGTATGAAAGTCTCTAGATCCATCCACGTCTCTGCAAATGACCCAATTTCGTTCCTTTTTATGGCTGAGTAATATTCCATTGTATATAGGTACCACATCTTCTTTATCCATTCGTCTGTCGATGGGCATTTCGGTTGTTTACAGGAAATGACTATTGTAAATAGTGCTGCAGTGCACATTGTGGTGCATGTGACTTTTTGAATTATGGTTTTCTCTGGGTATATGCCCAGTAGTGGGATTGCTGGATCATATGGTAATTCTATGTTTAGTTTTTAAGGAACCGCCATACTGTTCTCCATAGTGGCTGTATCAATGTACATTCCCACCAACAGTGCAAAAGGGTTCCCTTTTCTCCACACCCTCTCCAGCATTTGTTGCTTGTAGATTTTCTGATGATGCCCATTCTAACTGGTGTGAGATGATACCTCATTGTAGTTTTGATTTGCATTTCTCTAATAAATAGTGATGTTGAGCAGCTTTTCATGTGCTTCTTGGCCACCTGTATGTCTTCTTTTTTTTTGCAGTATGTGGGCCTCTCACTGCTGTGGCCTCTCCCGCTACGGAGCACAGGCTCCAGATGCACAGGCCCAGCGGCCATGGCTCATGGGCCCAGCCGCCCCACGGCCCATGGGATCCTCCTGGACTGGGGCATGAACCCGCGTACCCCCGCATCGGCAGGCGGACTCTCAACCACTGCACCACCAGGGAAGCCCTGTATGTCTTCTTTGAAGAAATGTCTGTTTAGGTCTTTTGCCCATTTTTGGATTGGGTTGTTTGTTTCTTTAATATTGAGCTGCATGAGCTGTTTATATATTTTGGAGATTAATCCTTTGTCCATTGATTCATTTGCAAATATTTTCTCCCATTCTGAGGGTTGTCTTTTCATCTTGTTTATAGTTTCCTTTGCTGTGCCAAAGCTTTTACGTTTCATTAGGTCCCATTTGTTTATGTTTCTTTTTATTTCCATTACTCTAGGCGGTGGATCAAAAAAGATCTTGCTGTGATTTATGTCAAAGAGTGTTCTTCCTATGTTTTCCTCTAAGAGTTTAATAGTGTCTGGTCTTACATTCAGGTCTCTAATCCATTTTGAGTTTATTTTTGTGTATGGTGTTAGGGAGTGTTCTAAATTCATTCTTTTACATGTAGATGTCCAGTTTTCCCAGCACCACTAATTGAAGAGACTGTCTTTTCTCCATTGTATATTCTTGCCTCCTTTGTCACAGATTAGTTGACCATAGGTGCATGGGTTTATCTCTGGGCTTTCTATCTTGTTCCATTCATCTGTGTTTCTGTTTTTGTGCCAGCACCATATGGTCTTGATTCCTGTAGATTTGTAATATAGTCTGAACTCAGGGAGTCTGATTCCTCCAGGTCCGTTTTTTTCGCTCAAGACTGCTTTGGCTATTCAGGGTCTTTTGTGTCTCCATACAAATTTTAAGATTTTTTGTTCTAGTTCCATAAAAAATGCCATGGGTAATTTGATAGGGATTGCATTGAATCTGTAGATTGCTTTGTGTAGTAGAGTCATTTTCACAATATTGATTCTTCCAATCCAAGAACATGGTATATCTCTCCATCTGTTGGTATCACCTTTAATTTCTTTCATCAGTGTCTTATAGTTTTCTGCATACAGGCCATTTGTCTCCCTACGTAGGTTTATTCCTAAGTATTTTATTCTTTTTGTTGCAGTGGTAAATGGGAGTGTTTCCTTAATTTCTCATTGAGATTTTTCATCATTAGTGTATAGGAATGCAAGAAATTTCTGTACATTAATTTTGTATCTGGTAACTTTCCCAAATTCAGTGATTAGCTCTAGTAGTTTTCTGGTGGCATCTTTAGGGTTTTCTATGTATAGTATCATGTCATCTGCAAACAGTGACAGTTTTACTTCTTCTTTTCCAATTCGTATTCCTTTTATTTCTTTTTCTTCTCTAATTGCCAAGGCTAGGACTTCCAAAATGATGTTGAATAATAGTGGCAAGAGTGGACATCCTGGTCTTGTTCCTGATCTTAGAGGAAATGCTTTCAGTTTTTCACCATTGAGAATGATGTTTGCTGTGGGCTTGTTGTATATGGCCTTTATTATGTTGATGTAGGTTCCCTCTATGCCCACTTTCTGGAGAGTTTTTATCATAAATCGTTGTTGAATTTTGTCAAAAGCTTCTTCTACATCTATTGAGATGATCATGTGGTATTTATTCTTCAGTTTGTTAATATGGTGTATCCCATTGATTGATTTGTGTATATTGAAGAATCCTTGCATCCGTGGGATAAACTCCACTTGATCATGGTGTATGGTCCTTTCAATGTGTTGTTGGATTCTGTTTGCTATTATTTTGTTGACGATTTTTGTATCTGTATTCATCAGTGGTATTCGTCTGTAATTTTCTTTTTTTGAATATCTTTGTCTGGTTTTGGTGTCGGGGTGATGGTGGCCTCATAGAATGAGTGTGGGAGTGTTCCTTCCTCTGCAATTTTTTGGAAGATTTTGAGAAGGATGGGTGTTAGCTCTTCCCTAAATGTTTGACAGAATTCACCTGTGAAGCTATCTGGTCCTGGACTTTTGTTTGTTGGAAGATTTTTAATCACAGTTTCAATTTCATTATTTCTCATTGGTCTATTCATATTTTCTATTTCTTCCTGTTTCAATCTTGGGAGATTATACCTTTCTAGGAATTTGTCCAATTCTTCCAGGTTGTCCATTTTATTGGCATAGAGTTGCTTGTAGTAGTGTCTTAGGATGCTTTGTATTTCTGCGGTGTCTGTTGTAACATCTCCTTTTTGATTTCTAATTTTATTGATTTGAGTCCTCTCCCTCTTTTTCTTGATGAGTCTGGCTAAATGTTTATCAATTTTTTTATCTTCTCAGAAAACCTGCTTTTTGTTTTATTGATCTTTGCTATTGTTTTCTCTGTTTCTATTTCATTTATTTCTGCCCTGATCTTTATGATTTCTTTCCTTCTGCTAACTTTGGGTTTTGTTTATATTACCTTCTCTTGTTCCTTTAGGTGTAAGGTTAGATTGTTTATTTGAGATATTTCTTGTTTCTTGAGGTAGGCTTGTATAGCTGTAAACTTCCCTTTTAGAACTGCTTTTGCTGCATCCCATAGGTTTTGGATCGCCGTGTTTTCATTGTCATTTCTCTAGGGTTTTTTTAATTTCCTCTTTGATTTCTTCAGTGATTGTTTATTTATTTAGTAACGTATTGTTTAGCCTCCATGTGTTTGTGTTTTTTACGTATTTTTTCCCTGTAACTGATTTCTAATCTCATAGCATTGTGGTCAGAAAAGATGCTTGAAATGATTTCAATTTTCTTAAATTTACTAAGGCTTGATTTGTGACCCAAGATGTAATCTATCCTGGAGCATGTTCCATGCACACTTGAGAAGAAAGTGTAATCTGCTGTTTTTGTATGGAATGTCATATAAATATCAATTAAACCTGTCTGGTCTATTGTGTCATCTAAAGCTTGTGTTTCCTTATTAATTTTCTGTTTGGTTGACCTCTCCATTGGTGTACATGAGGTGTTAAAGTCCCCCACTATTATTGTGTCACTGTCGATTTCCTCTTTTATAGCTGTCAGCAGTTACCTTATGTAATGATGTGCTCCTACGTTGGGTGCATATATATTTATAATTGTTGTATATTCTTGGATTGATCCCTTGATCATTATGTAGTATCCTTCCTTGTCTCTTGTAACATTCTTTATTTTAAGGTCTATTTTATCTGATATGAGTATTGTACTCCAGCTTTCTTTTGATTTCCATTTGCATGGAATATCTTTTTCCATCCCCTCACTTTCAGTCTGTATGTGTCCCTAGGTCTGAAGTGGGTCTCTTGTAGACCGCATATATATGGGTCTTGTTTTTGTATCCATTCAGCAAGCCTGTGTCTCTTGGTTGGAGCATTTAATCCATTCACGTTTAAGGTAATTATCGATATGTATGTTCCTATGACAATTTTCTTAATCGTTTTGGGTTTGTTTTGTAGGTCCTTTTCCTCTCTTGCATTTCCCACTTAGAGAAGTTCCTTTAGCATTTGTTGTACAGCTGGTTTGGTGGTGCTGAATTCTCATAGCTTTTGCTTGTCTGTAAAGCTTTTGAATTCTCCATCGAATCTGAATGAGATCCTTGTTGGGTAGAGTAATCTTGGTTGTAGGTTCTTCCCTTTCATCACTTTAAGTATATCATGCCACTCCTTTCTGGCTTGTAGAGTTTCTGCTGAGAAATCAGCTGTTAACCTTATGGGAGTTCCCTCGTATGTTGTCATTTTTTGCTTGTTGCTTTCAATAATTTTTCTTTGCCTTTATTTTTGCCAAATTGATGACTATGTATCTTGGTGTGTTTCTCCTTGGCTTTATCCTGTATGGGATTCTCTGTGCTTCCTGAACTTGGGTGGCTCTTTCCTTTCCCACTTTAGGGAAGTTTTTGACTATAATTTGTTCAAATATTTTCTCGGGTCCTTTCTCTCTCTCTTCTCCTTCTGGGACCCCTATAATGCGAATGCTGTTGCATTTAATGTTGTCCCAGAGGTCTCTTAGGCTGTCTTCATTTCTTTTCATTCTTTTTTCTTTATTCTGTTCTGCAGAAGTGAATTCCACCATTCTCTCTTCCCGGTCACTTATCCGTTCTTCTGCCTCCGTTATTCTGCTATTGCTTCTTTCTAGTGTATTTTTCATTTCAATTATTGTATTGTTCATCTCTGTTTGTTTGCTCTTTAATTCTTCTAGGTCTTTGTTAAATATTTCTTGCATCTTCTTGACGTTTGCCTCCATTCTTTTTCTGAGGTCCTGAATCATCTTCACTATTATTATTTTGAATTCTTTTTCTGGAATGTTGCCTATCTCCACTTCATTAAGTTGTTTTTCTGGGGTTTTATCCTGTTCCTTTATCTGGTACATAGCACTCTGCCTTTTCATCTTGTCTGTCTTTCTATGAATGTGGTTTTTGTTCCACAAGCTGCAGGATTGTAGTTCTTCTTGCTTCTGCTGTCTGCCCTCTTGCTGTAAGATTTTTAATTGCAGTTTCAGTTTCATTACCTGTGATTTGTCTGTGTATATTTTCTAATTCTTCCTGGTTCAATCTTGGAAGGTTGTAATTTTCCAGGAATTTGTCCATTTTCTGGCATATAGTTCCTTGTAGTCGTCTCTTATGCTCTTTTGTATTTCTGCAGTGTCAGTTGTAATCTCTCCTTTTTTATTTCTAATTTTATTGATTTGCATCTTCTCCCGTTTTTTCTTGATGAGTCTGGCTAAAGGTTTATCAATTTTGTTTATCTTCTCAAACAACCAGCTTTTAGTTTTATTGATCTTTGCTGTTGCTTTCTTTGTTTCTGTTTCATTTATTTCTGCTCTTATGATTTCTTTCCTCCTACTAATTTTGGGTTTTCTTTCTTCTTCTTCTTCTAGTTGCTTTAGGTGTAAGGTTAGATCTTTTATTTTTCTTGTTTCTTGAGTTGAACTTGAATTGCTATGAACTTCCCTCTTAGAACTGCTTTTGCTGCATCCTGTAGGTTTTGGATCATCACGTTTTTGTTGTCATTTGTTTCTAGATATTTTTTTATTTCCTTTTTGATTTCTTCAGTGATCTCTTGGTTATTTAGCAGAGCACTGTTTAGCCTCCATGTATTTGTGTTTTTTACTTTTTTTTTCCTGTAATTGATTTCTAATCTCATAGCATTGTGGTTGGAAAAGATGCTTGATAAGATTTCAATTTTCTTAAATTTTTCAAGGTTTGATTGTGACCCAAAGTATGATCTATTCTGGAGAACGTTCCATGTACACTTGAGAAGAAAGTGTGTTCCTCAGCTTTCGGGTGGCATGTCTTAAAAATATCAATTAAGTCCATCTGGTCTGTTGTGTCATTTGAAGCTTGTGTTTCCTTATCAATTTTCTGTGTGGATGATCTGTCTATTAGTGTAAGTGGGGTGTTAAAGTCCCCCATTATTATTGTGTTACTGTCAATTTCTACTTTTATGGCTGCATATGGCTTTTATGCCATATGTATTGAGGTGTTGGGTGCATAAATATTTATAATTGTTATGTTTTCTTCTTGGATTGATCTCTTGTTCCTTATGTAGTGTCCTTCCTTTTCTCTTGTAACAGTCTTTATTTTAAAATCTATTTTGTCTGATATGAGTATTGCTACTCCAGCTTTCTTGTGATTTCCATTTGCATGGAATATCTTTTTCCATCTCTTCACTTTCAGTCTGTATGTGTCCCTAGGTCTGAAGTGGGTCTCTTTTAGACAGCATATTTAAGGGTCTTGTTTTTGTATCCATTCAGCCAGTCTGTGTCTTTTGGTTGGAGCATTTAATCCATTTACATTCAAGGTGATTGTCTATATGTATGTTCCTATGACCATTTTCCTAATTGATCTGGGTTTGTTTTTGTGGGTCTTTTTCTTCTCTGTGTTTCCTGCTTAGAGAAGTTCCTTTAGCATTTGTTGTAGGGCTGGTTTGGTGGTGCTGAATTCTGTTAGCTTTTACTTATCTGTAAAGATTTTGATTTCTCCTTCGAATCTGAATGAGATCCTGGCTGGGTAGAGTAGTCTTGGTTGTATGTTTTTCCTTCATCACTTTAATTATGTCCTGCCACTCCCTTCTGGCTTGCAGAGTTTCTTTTTTTCTTTTTTTTTTTTTTTTTGCGGTACGCAGGCCTCTCACCGCTGTGGCCTCTCCCATTGCGGAGCACAGGCTCCAGACGCACAGGCCCAAGCGTCCATGGCTCACGGGCCCAGCCGCTCCACGGCATATGGGATCCTCCCGGACCGGGGCACAAACCCACGCCCCCTGCATTAGCAGGCAGACTCTCAACCACTGCACCACCAGGGAAGCCCATGGCTTGCAGAGTTTCTGCTGAAAGATCAGCTTTTAACCTTATGGGGATTCTCTTGTATGTTATTTGTTGCTTTTCCCTTGCTGCTTTTAATATTTTTTCTTTGTATTTAATTTTTGATAGTTTGATTAATTTGTGTCTCAGTGTGTTTCTCTTTGGGTTTATCCTATATGGGACTCTCTGCTCTTCCTGTACTTGATTGACTATTTCCTTTCCCATATTAGGGAAGTTTTTGACTCTAATCTCTTCAAATATTTTCTCAGACCCTTTCTTTTTCTCTTCTTCTTCTGGGATCCCTATAATTCGAATGTTAGTGTGTTTAATGTTGTCCCAGAGGTCTATGAGACTTTCCTCAATTCTTTTCATTCTTTTTACTTTATTCTGCTCCCTGGCAGTTACTTCCACCATTTTATTTATTTATTTTTTTAACATCTTTATTGGAGTGTAATTGCTTTACAATGGTGTGTTAGTTTCTGCTTTATAACAAAGTGAATCAGTTATACATATACATGTGTTCCCGTATCTCTTTCCTCTTGCATCTCCCTCCCTCCCACCACCATTTTATCTTCCAGCTTACTTATCCGTTCTTTTGCCTTAGTTATTCTGCTATTGATTCCTTCTAGAGTATTTTTAATTTCAGTTATTATATTGTTCATCATTGTTTGTTTGCTCTTTAGTTTTTCTACATCCTTGTTGAATCTTTCTTGTATTTTCTCTTTTTTGTTTCTGAGATTCTGGGTCATCTTTACTACCATTACTCTGAATTCTTTTTCAGGTAGCTTTGCCTATTTTGTCTTCATTTATTTGGTCTTCTAGATTTTTACCTTGCTCCTTCATCTGTAGCATATTTTGTCATTTCATTTTTTTTTTTTTTTTTTGATGGGTGAGGCTGTATTCCTGTCTTACTGGTTGTTTGGCCTGAGGTGTCCAGCAGTGGAATTTTCAGGCAGTTGGATAGAGCCAGGTCTTGGTGCTGGGATGCAGACCTCTGTGAGGCCTCACTCGGATTAATATTCCCTGGGGTCTGAGGTTCTCTATTAGTCCAGCGGTTTGGACTCTGAGCTCCCTCCACAGCAGCTTGGACCTGACCTCCACCCTGGGAACCAAGGTCCTGCCAGGCGTGTGGCATGGCCAAAAAAAAAAAAAAAAGAGCAATACAATAACAAAGAATAAAAAACAAAATAAAATTAGAAACATAAAAAATATATTAGGAAAAGTAAAAATATAATTGAAACAACTGCAACAAGGTAACATAAAACCACAACAGAAAGAAAGAAAAAAAAAAGCCTTGGCTTATGGGGGTGGAGTTTAAGCAGAGGTGGAACTTAGGCAGGGGCAGGGTTTAGGGTGGGGTAGGACCTAGGCTGGTAGGGGGTGATGTTTGAGCGTGGGGTGGGGCCTAGGCTCAGGACCCATGCAGCTGGAAAAGGCCCTGTGGGCAGGGACTAGGCAGAGGGATGTTCAAGCATGGAGCAGGGCCTCTGCTTAGGACCTGTGCAAAAGGGGAGGCAGCACGTGGAAAAGGGGGCCTCCGGAGTGTGGAGTTCTGGAGTTTGGAGGTAGGGCCCTGATTGAGGGTGTGTGGGTGGGGTTTAGGCCCAGCATTGGACAGTGTCTCTGAATGTAGAGGTAGGGCCCTGGGTGGGGGTGTAGGGTGGGGCTTGGGCTCTGCGCAGAAGGAGGGAGGCTCTGAGGGCAGAGGATTAGGTGCCTAAGTGGACCGGGAATGCACTGGCTGCATTCCCTTCCGTTTCATCACGACCCTACCCGCATTATCTCCCTCAGGGTCTCCCCTGTCCCTGCTGGGCCCCTAACCGTGGGTGGGTCCTGCTAGGTGTAGGAACTCCTCCCCTCCCCCAGCAACCTCTCAGGGGTGCCAATCCTATAGGTCTGGACTTCACTTTTGCTCCCCTTTCCCTCCCTCCCACTCCCTCGGGACCCATGTGTCTGGAGGGGGCCTTGGTGGGTGGAGGATCTGGTCTAGGATCTCAGCAGGCTCCTGGGGATCCAAGTGGGCAGGAGAAACCTGGCCACGCTATCTTTCGATCCACTGCCCTCCCAATGGTCCCCCAATTTCCCCCTTCAGGCATGGGATCCCTTCCCCTCCCCCAGCCACTCCTCAAGGGTGCCGGTTCCATCCCACCTCCACTTCTCCTCTCCCCTCCATGCCCCACATCCTACCCGGTCACTGGGGGTTCCTCCCATCCCCTTAGGTGTCCATGGTCCCCCACTGGTGCCCGGTCAGTGCCCTAGTTGTGCGGAGACATGAATTCCCCGTCCTCCTAGTCCACCATCTTGACTCTGCCCCCCTCCAGTGGTTTAGTTTTATCCCCTACCCTCTACTTTCTTCCCTGACTGTAGTATTCCCAATCTATTTTCCTAAAGACCTGACTGTTGACTGTACTTTCCTCCTCCCAGTTAGTTGAAACAGGAAGGCTAGAGAAGCCTGGAGTAGGAGGAATTTTCATCCTCAAGGAAGGAAATAAGTCTCCAGCAAAGTCTTTTCTTCTGGAAAGTAGGTCTTTGTTATGGAGAAGCCTTATAGAGAAGGCTCGGGATATATTCTGCAGTGATTACTCTTCTCTCCCTGCCAGAGTCAGGAGGGAATCTTTCTCAGATCTTTACCACGAGATCCTAGTAGCATTCCTGGAGGTAAAGGCAACAAAAGTGTGGGAGCTTCTCTAAAACTGTGACCTCTGAAAAGTTTCTCACTGTCATACCAGCATCAAACTCAGCCTCCAGCCATTGGTGAAAATGATTATTTACATGTTCCTACCAGTTTATGGCACAGCAGCTTCAGTTCTAGGTAAGCAGATCTCAGCTATGATTGTTTGATTTTGGTGTAGCTGTTGGCCCCAAGACTTCAGTTGTCTGATGGATCTGAGAAATATCACTGATTTTCATTTGTCTAGTTTTTTTCTGGTTGTAAAGCTAGAATGAAGACTTCCAAGCTTTTCCCATGTCAGAACTGAAATCACAAGTTCCTCACTGAACTCTTGGATCCATTGAAATAATTTGTAACAGTTCTTAAACTATTGTGTCACTTCCTCAGTATTTATAGTCCTCCATTTCAGGAGGCTTCTCTAGCAACAGAAAACTAAGCTGTGCCTCTAATATATGAGATTTCTCTGAAAGAGCAAGAGTGCTTTGATTCTGTGCAACCAAACAGAAGACTGTCTATCAAATGTTTGATGGCAAAATTTGAAGGATGTTTTTCCCAAATGAATATGTACCATTAAATTTATGTACTTAGAGTTCTGGGTGTCTTATAAATACTGATTGTTGAGAATGTTTTAGATTGTCACACTGCAACCTAAACAATTATAAATTGCTTGTCATTTTTTTTAGGACACAGAACAGAACGTTATTCCCTGGTTTGGTCCTGCCTCCTGCTATTGCCTCATTTTATGCCACTGTTCCCCTCATTCAATAACTACATGCACACTGTCCTCCTTAAGTTCCTAAAACATTCTTTCCAACTTCATGACCTTCAGATATGCAGTTATCTGTGACTATAATTCTTCTCCATTCCCTGGGTAATTTCAGCTCATATTTAAACTTTCGCTTTGTCAGTATTTCAGAAAACTCTCCCCTAGTCCCTAGATTAGATTAAGTCTCCCTAACACATACTTTCACAGAAACTTGTATATTTTTTGGAAGTATCACAACTGTAATAAATTAGTTTATCATGTAATTCTTTGCTTAATCTTTCCCATTTGAATATAAACTCTAGGAGGACAGGAACTGACTGTCCTATTCACAGTCATATCCTTTGCATGAGTCCTGGGAAACATTTTTTTGTATGCATGAGTTATGAATGAATGAAAATTCCACCTCCATCTTTGTTGTATGGCAAACCAAATCCTTGATTTGGGGTTAGGGACCACAGAAGCATCTAGAGGTAGTAATGACACAACTAGAGTTTCTCAAGGAGAAAACTAAGAGCAGAAATTTAGTTCAAGTAATGATATAACATTTCTCCCCTAGGGAAAGGCAGAAGTATTTTTAAGGAGACTTGAGTTCTTGCAGTTGTACAGATGTGGGTATAACTTAATTTCTTTGGATACCAAAGAAAAGGATGAACTCAGAATGCTGCAGAATTCAGGGGTACTCAGATTACAGCACAGTAAAAATATGATTATCTTTATTATCAACTAACTAATCTTTTCTCTTCGAGTTTCTCAATGATTGGAATGAAACATGAGAAAATGCCTCAAAACCACTGATGACAAAATGATTCCCTGGGTGAGTTTTGTGGTGATCTTGAGTCTCCTGAAGTCATCTTAGGACTTCAAGTTTGAAAATGGCCTTCAATGACTGCTTCTGACGAATGTCACAGCTCACTCACTTGTGGGGTGAGCTTGTGGGCTCATAACTGTGCTCTTAGCAACACATAACATAAAGGTTTATTAGATAGAGATTTAAATCCATCAAACTAGCCAGGTAATTATAGTGCACTGGGTTTGTTCTTATATATCATCACAATTAATTTTTGAAAGAACTCCGTTGGGTAGGTTTCATTATTTCCATTTTTTACAAATCACAAAATAAAGTTTAGGATGATTGAGTAACTTAGCCATGATCATATAGTTAATTTAGTGCCACAGAGAAGATATGAACATTAGTTTTCTAACACTCTTCAGGTGGTAAGTCTCATTTTGTGAACAGCTTTATAGTCATTATCAAGTATTATGGCATTTTTAGAATTGTTTTCATTTTTGGTACTGCCTTTCACACTTAATCACTTAAAACGTTGATAAAATTAAACCTGTACACTCACTGAGCAGCAAAAATAGCTTAAGACTATCTTTTTGTGCCAAAGGTTATGAGAATCATTGTCCCACCCTCAATCCAGAGAAAGAATCCCTTACACCCAAAACCAAAATTCTCAAAAAATGTGCATTTAAACAAGAAAAATATGGAAATATGTAGACTATCAAGGTTCTTAAAGCAACTGTTATAAGTATAAAGTGAGCATACTTTATGGCAGTTTTTAGTGTCTGTTCCAGCTGCAAGTGTGTAATATGATCTGAAAATTATACAGAGTAGTATTCATTTAAATGTGTAAACTTTACTGACAAGAAGACAGCTTCCAAAGAAATAGCAGAGCCCATTTTGTTAATTTTGTTTGGAGGGATTTCTTGTAAATAAGGACAGAACAGAGCATGATAACTTATATGACACTTTAAATTGCATTTCAGGGCATCCAGCCAATTTTATAACCTGCAAAGTATAAATAAGAAAGCAATATTGTTTAATTAGAACAGTAGACAATCTTGATAAATGTGTTATATATTGATATTCATATATACGATGTGTATGTGTATTATTATACACACTTGTTACACAGATACACACATACCTCTACCCCCACTCACGCACAGTTTTCATTGTTGTTGTTACAGGAAAAACCAAGTGTTAATGAGGTGACCCAGGGCAAACCATTACTGGAACATTTCGTGTTGTAGGATTGTTCTTTGTATTGTGGCGCATCCGTATCTCTGGCTTCTGCCTACTAAATGCCAACAGCGTCTCCCAATTATTGAGATAGACAAAAGTACCCTCACAAATTTCCAAAATGCCTCTTAGGAAATGCATGACTCCTGTTGAGAACAGCTGCTTTGAGAGGTGGCAAGGAACTCGAACTAGGTCAATGGGAGTCTTTCCCCAGGGATTTTCAAACTGGTAATGTTCAAACTGTGAGAATGACTATGGAAACTGTCAGTGGGCATGTGCTTGGCTACATGGAAGCAGTTCGCCTGCAATAAGAGAGATTGAAACTGATGCATAGAGGGAAGGAGAGACAACAAATGGACCCAGACTGTAGTGGTGTTTCCCTGTCCTCCCCTTGATTTGGTGACATTCCTCCTGTAGCTAGCCCTGGTTGGGTTTCTGTTGCTTGCTACTAAAAGAGTCCTAAAATAATATAAGTACTTATTTGCACATTATTATTTTATGTCAGGTGTAATCAGTAATCATTATAATATGAAAGAAGCTGAACAAGGAAGATGTTCAGTAAAGCCAAAAGAATGAGGAAAACAACAAATAGAAAGTTATTTAAGGTTATGATACCACAAAAATAAATTCCCCAAAACGCTTGGTGAGATTGAAACTTTTAATATATATTTGAAAATAAAAATAGAGTGAGTGCAGAGATTGTGTGCTAATTTTAAATATTAAGGAAGAAAAGGTGTCCAAGGATAGCTAAAACATTATATCTGTTCCATGTAAAATCCTTTCTTGAAATGCAAAGCTAGGGCACTTACTTCTCCTTACATAATCTTTACTAGGTATTATTAAGTGCTCTCTGGTAAGGCAAATGTTTTCATTGGAAATGGCTATCTTATTAATATAGTAGATGTTTTCAGGATACCAGTGTCTATCAAAAGTTTGTCTTTGGTCCAACTTTGGTATAGATGTTCTTTGGAAAGTCTGCACATGAGATTTTCATTATAATAGAATGTTTAGTTACATAGAGATCAGCTATAAAATGTGTGCTAGGATGTCTAAAGAAATATAATTCAAAACAACAAAATGTTAAGAATGGTAAATATTACTATGTCTTGTGTTGTTTCTCCAGTAGAGTATGAAGCACATACTCTTTGGCAGATAATCAATTGTAGTTAGAGATGAAGGACATGGATATTAAGATTTAAGAGGAGAATCGTTTAAGGAAAACTTCAATGAATTCATATCATATTTTTAGTTTTTAAAAATATCCATTCAGACACATGCAAATATTGATTTGTGGAGACTTCAAAGTAAAAAATAAAGGCTAACATGTGTTTACTTTTTGGCTAATTTCCATTTATCCCTGTTCCTCATTAAAATTGCTCTTTATTGTTAGGAGAACTACCAATCTCATAGCTCTTCCCAGTTCTCCTGACCCATGATGATTCTTCTGACTTCATTTGCTAGTCCACCTAGCCTGAATCCCTAGGTCAAAGTTTCTAAAATTGACACACCTAGCAGCAAAAGAAAAGTCACATAAATAATAGGTATCAGAATGGGAACTCAGAATCGAGTGCCCTTGCTTCCAAGGCCTTTGTAACAGCTGCTACTACTGCCGTTTCCTTCCTTAATGATACAATGTATTAGGCTCTTCAAAGATAAGAGCTGAATGTTCATTTTTATCTCTTTTATAGAGCAGAACAAGATATTGGACATATAGTAGGAAGCTATATGTATTTTTATTAGTGCAAGAGAATATTTTTTATGTTCTGTTTTATATTCACATTTCATTAAATTTTTTGATGTTGATTGATAATTAAACTTCTGATTAAGTACACACATTTACTTTCATTTTATCTACCAGCAAATTTATTATTACTGTTAAATGAAAGCATTGGATGATAGGAAAAAATTTGTTCATTTATTTGGCAGTTGATTCTGAGAGCTGGAAAGAATCAGATTCTTAGTAAAAGTTCACATTTAAGCTTTTAACAATGTCATTTAAATAGAAAGGAAAACAGGGGTACTGTAGGATCTATTCAGCTCAAAAATAGTAAAATGATTGGATATTATCAAATTCAATGATCAGAAAGTAAAGCAAAAATAATCAGTTTGAAATCATTTGCTTTAACAAAAGGTACTAATCTCTTTATTCTTCACCTATTTGATCCAACAAAACCAATCTATCTTCTCTTTATTGTGTGTAGCACAGACATTCAGGTCTTGAAACAAATTTGGAATTCTTGAGTATAAGCTGTAGGTTATGGTCTAACTGTAAACAAAGAGCATTAAGTCCCATTATGTATTTCACAGTTTTGTTAATTAGCTTTTGTAATTTTATTGCTATTATTAAGGGTAATAAACATTTATTTGTACTACTTCATTGTAACTCTATTTGCTATTAATAGTAGGAAACCTCTATTGTTTGCATGTTTACATTATTTAAGTTGTAATAAGAGAAAATTATAGCAGTGAAATATATTTGGTAACACAGCCAGAGATATGTTGGAAACCCAAATGTTTGGGTCATGCAAATTAGATTAGAAAAAACCTTTAAGGAATAGATGTTATATAAAATTAAAGTGTCTGAATAGAATGACAAAATGACCAACCCAACTATCTTCCCATCTTTAAATTTTATGGGATTTTTAAAATGGATTGCTATATCTTTTTAAACTAGTTTTCATTTAAGCTACTATTAAATGTTTAATATTATATCTGAAAATATAATCAGAGCACTGGAAGCAACACCTTTGGCAAAGCTCCTAATTTTGTAAGAATATTTTATATAAAGATGCATACTATATCAATAATATGACATAAGTAGTTGAAAATCTGTCTGAAGTATGTGATTAATATTGGCCAATAATCTGAATCTTTCAATCCCCCAATTTTAATCATATTTTTCCCTTCAAACTATTTATTTCTGGAATCATCTAGATAATAATTTTAAACCCTACACTCTGTTTGAATAAGTACTATCTTACTATGTTGAACTGTGGTTGTTTTGGTTTGTTTTATCAAAAAGAAAGCTCCTTACAAATATTCTTAGCTCTATCCATCCCTTTCACATGTTCTTATTTGATTCATTTTACTCTAGAAAAATAATGAGATAGAATTATATTTCACTGGTATTTCTTTTGAAAAGTTTGTCAGAGGTATGAGAGAAGAGTCTCAAAAAGATTCCAAAAGTCTTACCTTTCCATCTCCAAAACATCTCCATCTCCTTTACATCTAATCTTGATTTTCCACATCAGCTTCTTCTGTGCTTCTGTCACACCGCCCTTGTTTCACACATTCACACTCTCTACCTGCTTTATGTTATGTATGTATGTACATGTGTATGTATGTATTTACTTGCTTATTGGCTATCATCTCCATTAGACTTTAAGTGCCATAAGGGCATAGATCTCATTTATTTATTTAATAGAAGTATAGGTTTTTTTACAATTTTTCAGGTGTACAGCAAAGTGATTCAATTATACACACATGCACACACATATATATTTTATCAGATTATTTTCCATTATAGGTTATTAGAAGATACTGAATATAGTTCCCTGTGCTATATATTAGGTCCTTGTTATTTATCTATTTTATATACAGCAGTATGTATCTGTTAATCCCAAATTCCTAATTTATACCGCCCCCTTTCCTCTTTGGTAAGCATAATTTTGTTTTCTATGTTTGTGAGTCTGTGTTTTGTAAATAAGTTCATTTGTATCATTTTTTAAAGATTCCACATATAAGAGATATCATAGGGTAGTTGTCTTTCTCTGTCTGACTTACTCCACTTAGTATGATAATCTCTAGGTCCATCCATGTTGCTGCAAATGGCATTAGTTCATTCTTTTTTATGGCTGAGTAATATTCCATTGTATAAATATACCACATCTTCTTTATCCATTCATCTTTCAATGGAGATACATTTAGGTTGCTTCCGTGTCTTGGCTATTGTAAATAATGCTGCTATGAACATTGGGGTGCATGTATCTTTTTGACTTAGAGTTTTCATCTTTTCCAGATACAGGGCATGGATCTCTTTTATTTAACTCACTACTGTGTTCTCAGCATCTCGTCTAGAGACTAGATTGTAAGGCATGGATTTTTGTCTGCTTTGCTCATGACTGTAGTCCCAGAATGTAGAGTAGTAAATGACATTAAAAAATATAGTTACAGATTGCATCTGGATTTTGGTTTTTCAGATAATAGCAATATACTAGCTTTGCAAAGCAGTGCTGCAGTCTTGCCCATCTTTAGGCTTGTGTGCTTTTGCAAAGTATTGAATTCAGAATTCAGAAATTCTCTATTTGTTTTAGATACTTTAAATTATGCTGTATAGAGGTAGAAGATTTTTCCAGAAGAAAACAGTACTACCCATTTTTGGGGGGAGGCTGTCAGTGGCCCTTGATTCCTTAACTCAAAGTTAAGAAAACCAACCACATCCAATATACCCTGCTTACTGATAAAAAGGAAACAGTTCACATGACCTTATCTATTGTCTAATGTCCTTGAGAGAGTCTGAGGGAGGCGGTGGGGAAAAATAAGTGATGGCTCTTTCTAGACATTGAGTTTCTACGTGGTCACCTGGTATTTTCTGTATTCGTGGAGAGGTTATAAGCTGTCATGGTGGGCATAATTATAACAATTCTTCTATTTAACAATTAATTTTTCTGTGAGAAAGAAACTCCAATTATTTGGTGATGATAGGATAGATTTTCTAAGAATATACTTACCTCTTTACAGTCATATTTGGTGTTAATGCCAGGTAATAGATTAGAAACCTCACCATCGTAAAGTTAAAATTAACCAGTTAAATATATGCCCACATTGTCAACAATTATTGCTTCTTTGTGTCTTAATAATAACATGGCTTGAAATAGTAATTTGGAGTAAAAAAACCACAGTTGTCTGTTCCCCCCCACCCTCCTTCATACATTTTAACTTTTAAATATGCCCCACATCTCCTTTCTTTATTTTAACTTTAATGATCTTTTCTCTCCTGCACCAATGTGTCTAGAAGAGAGCAGGTGAATGGCTAGAAATGAGAATGGTGGCGGGGTGGTGGTGGTGGGGGAACGAATGAGAAAGGAGCAAATACTAAAATGAATTTCTTTCCAGAAAAGAAAACAGTGGAATAATTTAGGTCCTTTCACTAAATGATGGTCTGTTTGCCTTCTTAATCCCACCTTCCCCCAGCTCCCAGATTCACTCACACCCATGAACATTTTTTGAAAATGAAAGAAAAATGCATGCTAAATATATACCAAGTCAATTTATGTTGGTGTTTTCCTTTCTTCATTTCTGTAACTGATTTTGGCACCTTAATACAATGATGATAGAATGCAAATCTTTATACAGTAACCTAGTTAGGATTCCTACAATAAATAATTCCCATATCCATCACTTTTAAAGCATCCTTGCAAAGAGTAGAGTGCAGCAATGTGCTCCTATGTTTCTTATTTTCCAGATCAATCTGTTTTTCTTAATTTTAATTTATAATCAGCACAACTGAAGCTTCCTAATCATATCAGACATGCCAATCCTTTCAGAAGCAAATCTGATTTAACATCAAGGAGCCTGGCTTGTGTTCATGGAGTAGGGGTTTTTTTCCCACTGCTTCCCAGAAGTTTCTAGCTGGGACTTAACACATTTACACAGCTGAGATCCAAACCAGTTTCCTAATATTTGGTGGACAAAAATCTCTCTCAATTGAGCCAAGTAATCTACCCTCTGGTCAGCATAGCAGAGGATGTACCCAAGCGGGTGACTCTGGAGTTTCTTGTTTGTAGTTTTGGTGGAGAGGAAGAAAAATAAAGGAAATTGCTCTTGAAAAAGTCTGGAATAAATTAGAAGATGCTTCTTTTAAGGTGGAGTATTTACCTTAAGCTTTTAAAGAGATGTATGGAAAAGGATAGAATATAGCCTTATTGTCTTATTTTGGTTTGCATCTCAGAACAGTTTAATCTAACAGACAAACACCACTGATCCTATCTTAAAGGATATACAGTTTTCCAAGGAGGAACTTTGTGGGTATTTTTGGCCTATAAAACAGATAGCGGATGAGCTTTCCTTGCTAGCTGCAAGCTGGAGCCTGTGTCAGGCTTCACTAGGCACACAAGGCTCTGATTTTGTATGGTTAAAGACTCATTATCTCTTTTAACTACTGTTGAAAGCATTCATCCATGACTCTAGCTACTACTGAAACAATAGAGGCTCCTAGCTCAGTAATAATGCTTTCTTTTTTTTTTTGCCAGCTTAAAGAGCCTTTAAAGGATGGATTGCCTTTCACAATGCAGAAACAAAAAGCTCCTGCTCAGGAAAATATAAAAGCTTATTTCTGTAAGTAACTTCAATTTTAAAGATTGGAGGAAAATCATCTGACGTGAGTTTCTCCGATCTGGGAGTCTGAGTATACCTGAATGTTAAATTCCTACTGGGGGAAATATTACATTTTCCAAAGGAGAATGACATGCCTTACTTATGCTTAGTTTCAAAGAGAAAAATACTTTAATAAGAATGAAACAGGCTTGGTGTATTGATCTTGCCAATTTGTTTGGTATTAATATATATTTGGCAGGGAGCTAAAGTCTCCATTGAATTCAGCAGTGGATTATATGAACAGTAATTTTTACATTTACCCGCTTTGTTTACACTTTCATTATACCTCTACTGCATTATCTGATGCCTTCATACAGTTTTCAATCTTATAGCCACTTTAATCTCCTCTTGCACTCAGCATATCTGAGTGAGTTTGTTGGCATAAGGGAATTTTGAAGGTTATATTACAGTACATGAATCAACGTAAAATGAAATGCACCGGAGACACGATCAGCCAGTTTTAATTCATTGCAGAAAGTTATAGATACCAAAATGCATTTAATGTAATCTGATCTCTTTATTCAGTCCTGAATTTACGAGGAATTCACCAGGAGTCAAATGACAACTTTGTTTTAAAAATAGTAGTCTATATTGAATGCCATTTTAATATATCTCTGACATATTTACATTTAAAGAGTAGGGAAAAGTGGAATCTTTGAACATAAATTTCTCTTTTCATAGAAAAGCAAAGCCTGAGAAAGATAATACTTTTGTTCATTAAAACATTATCTGTCATTGTAACATAGGTCAGGTTGGTGATAACAGTTAAATAAATCTAGCTCATCAGTACGGCTGGTAAACAGATTAGAAGCCCCCTAGATTACTGAGCATTTCATTTTAAAAAGGAGGCAAATAGCATCATTGTGCTCAGGTCTATTGAAAATGTTTTATGTCAACAAGCCTGCTCTTTCCCTGGAATGATCAAATGTTCTCAGTTCAGGCTGGTCAACAAGAAGACACGGACAGTGGCTTCCCAGACAACTTCTCTACCAGCAACACATATAGATGTTAAACCTCAGTCAATTATTGTTTGGTTATAAGACATGATCCTTCATTTGGGGTCCTAAGTTGTTTTGGTAATGCTGTCCCCATCAAAATCACTCATCTTACCTGGGAATTTTTCATATTTCTCATATTTGAGAAATCTCCTTTTCTCACAAACCATAGCACGGGACTTTAGGTTGAAGGGCAAATGTGGGAATACTACTTGCTATTTTTATTTCAACACACAGAATTTGTAATCCATTCCAAAACAAACAAAATTTCCTTTTTGTGTCTCTGAAAATTTCCTATTGTTTATGTAGAAAAGCTATGTAAAGCCCAAGGAAATAACACAGTGTGTTGTAACTAATACATTGATAGCATCTTAGCTCATTAAATGTCAAAATTATTATCACTATTATAAAAATAATATTTAAGACATAGAGACTGTAAGTGTATTTTATATATTATGCTTCTATTAGCTATAAATAAAATTGTATAAATAATAAATACTTTTATTAAGTATGTGAAATAAAATTTTAGGTTTCACCACAAATGTTATGTAATAATAACAGCATTTGGATGGAGGTCTTTCTGAGTGATTAGTTTAATAGATGATTTTGTAACTAGAGCTGAATTCTATATCGCTTCAGCATTATATTTACGGTAATAATAGTCAAATGTCTAGTTTTTATTTAATAGACGTAAATTTTCATTCAAAGAGTATTCCAAAGCAAAAATGCACCACTTTCAAATACTTTTATTTATTTGGTTCATTTTACTCTTGGAAAATAATGAAATAGTACTATATTTCCTTTATATTTCTTTCAAAAGTAGATCATGGGGATGGAGAAGAGATAAAAGAGTTAACATATTGAAGGAGAAATTATTTTTGGAATCAATGACCAGACGCCCTAGAATTTTTGGTTCAGATAAATCAGGAGTAAAAACAATTTATGAGAATCATCTACCGACAGTCTGTCCAAATAGACGTATATCCCCAGAGGGAAAGCTTGATCCAATCCAATTTAAATGAGGTAAGAAAAAGGGTTTCCACCATTTCCTTTGAAAGAGTAATTTTCCCAGAGTCCAACAAACATCAGTATTAGAAACAGTGTTAGAAAATACCTCTTAATACACAGTCTGAGTATTCCCTGACTCAGTTGCTCCATTTCTTCTCTGATCCTTTCAAAAATTGGTTGACTAGTCATACCCTCCCTCAGTATCCACCTATTCAAGCTACATTTAGTTCTGTATGTTTTCATTATGGTTCAATTCCTCTAATCAAAGTTATTTATTTTTCTCATTTTAAACTGTTTTGGGTTGTTTTTTTTTTTTTTGGTAAATCTGTGGCAAGTTAGTGTTTTAACTATGCTTTTATAAGTGGTAAGAAGAAAGAGTCTTTTCTAACTTGTAAACACAATCTCTAATAATGTAGCCCAACTTAGGATGCCCAAGAAAATCATATACTGAGAGCTTTTCAGTACTAACTTGTTGCGTCTCTTTCTTTTGAATATCCGTATACTTTGACTTTTTCAGGGTAAATCTCAAGTGATCTTTATTCCCTCTACCTGTGTAAGTTGTCTCAGTTATGCCAGGCTTGCCAAATAGGATGAGAAATATTGATTGTTTATCTTTGCTCCTCTGAGCTACCTTTCACAACCTTGATAACTATTTCAACTATATTTGAGTCACAAAAGTGAGCACAGCAAAAATATAATAGAGAAATCATTAACACCAGCTCTGGGTACATAGTCTTAAAGTAAAATTAATAACTGACTTGATTATTATCTTGTATTAACAGAACTTTGGGATGAAATGGCCAAAGTCGTATTTGACATACAAATTGATTTTCTTTCCTTTCTAGGCGAGAAGATTGGTGGTGGTGCTGGGGTAAGTGGAGTGATTGGAAACAGGCAAGTTTTGTGATGAGAAACCATGAGAATGGTGTCTAAAACAGCACTTTGGAGGAGGATATGCAAGGGCTTCATTCAGGTGCAAGGGCTTAGAACATTGAAATGAGTGCTTGCAGAAGACAAGAGTCCCTGTGGTCCGCTTGCAGCATCCTAAACCCCAATCAGTAATCCCCAACCTTCTCTATATCTTTCAGTATTCTTTCCTCCTCATCAGCGCTCCTTTTCCACCCATTTGGAGTTGGCTTTTAAGGGATGAAGATTTTATTCATTCTGGGAAAGTTCAGATTTTAACAAGATTTTGCATAAAAAAAGGCTTCAAGATTTCAGGTGTGCAGGTGACACTTTTAAACAAGATGCTCTTTGCACAGATAATTCCATGGTTCTTGGAGATGGAGTCAATTCACCTAATCCATCCAAATTTCAGTTGTTTTCCAAATGTTCAAAATCATGTAGATGTAATAGAGAAATAGTTTGTAATTTGCCAGAAATGTGATAGAACTGATCAGGTATATGAAACCTGTTATTCAAATTGGCAAGTATGAGGAAATATTCTTTGGTTCGCCTACAGTGCTAACATTGAGACTTATTCATCTTAGAAGAAAAAAATAGCAAGAAAAAATCTATGGTGGTCAACTTTTTTAAAAGATCAGTCATTATCTTGTCTCGATAACCTGTGCTTCTCCAACAATTTTTGTTTTGTTACACCTCCACAGTATGCTGTCTATGACACCTGTTAAAGTTGCCATCTGGGCAGTCATTTATGTTTTTTCTTGAAAACCATGGGTCTGTTCACCAGAATGAATGTTAAGAACAGTTACAATCTTGATGGGAACAAATGCAGCAATGGTTAATTGATGATACTCATAAAGGAATAAACATTGCAATACTACAAACATTAATACAACCTGTGGTCCTCACACCACACTTTGAAATCTGGTCTTGCCACTGGTCAGTAATTGAATATAATCAAGTATTGTTCCACTATATGTATATTAATGTAAATATTTATAACTCTCTTGCATTTGGAAATTTGCTGTCTAACTATATCACCAATGTTATCAGAGTCCAAAAAAGAAAAGAAAGCTTTGATAAAGAAGTCACATAGAAAGTAAAAGCTCTGAGTGTAGTTGACACTGAAGGTTAGGGGCAAGGGTGTAGGAAGGAAAGCTGGGATACAAAATGATGCCTGTTAATTCATATAGCAACTGCGTGCATCCATTTAAGGGAATGCAAACACATGAAAAAATTAAATGACCAAATCCAATTATATGCATCAATCCTATCTTCTTGAGCAATTATCATTCTTTTGTAAACTGCAATTTTGGCCACTTGTGTGTACCAACCCTTAATTGTTAGTAATTCTCCAGTTTTCTAGCATTTTGTAAAGAGATATTTAGCACACAACACTGCTGCTGCCAGCTATTTACATTGTAGAACTGAATTACCAAACAGACACACAAAAATCATGGGAGGCAGCCACTTGTGGCATTCTTAAGTATTTTGCTCTTTTACTTGATATTTAAATACAGAAAATTATTGACAGAATCAGTGATAATCATAAGAATCCCGGGCCATGGCTACTATTTTTCTTTCCGTGTCACAATCTCATCAAGAATTATAGAGACTCTTTCCTATATTAAATGATACAAATATAAACAAGGACCATCATGACTGCTTCTGCTGGTGATTTACTAAAACCCTCCATTTTGCTCAGAAATATAATTTTTAATAAACAGTAGGAATAGAAACTAGTCATAATAATGTACCAAGCAATCTTTCAAAAATGTCTGTGTGTACTTCCTACAGACTTGAACAATATTTTCTTTAAATCAAGATTTTTAGGGCAGTGAAAATACTCTATATGATATTGTAATGATATATGTCCCTGTACATTCATCCAAGCCTGTAGAATATACAACACCAAGAGTGAACCCTAAGGTGAACTATGGATTTGAGGTGATTATTATGGGGCCAATGTAGGCTCATTCTTGGTAAAAAAAAGTGTACTACTCTGATGAGTGAATGTTGATTATGGGGGAGACTATGTATGTGTGTGAGCAAGAGGTAGGTTCATGGGAAATCTCTGTACTTTCTGCTCAGTTTTGTTGTAGACTTAAACTACTCTTAAAAATTGTCTTTTTAGAAAGGGGGCCATTGCACTGGTTCATCTCAAAGATGCCTCATGGGTTTTTGAGGGTGGCCTTTAGTGACACTTTAAATTGGTTAGTGAAGGGTAATGCTGATGGCTGGTGGAAAAGAGCTGGCTGGCCCTGGACTCAAGAGATTTGAATTCTCCTGATCTTCTTTTCCTCACTAGTTATGCAATTCATGTACACAGCCTGGGGTTTGATTTCCTCATCTATCCAATGAAGACATTGAATGAGATTTGTAAAATACCTTCAAATCCCAAGTTTTGTTTTGTTTTGTTTTGTTTTTCTTTTAACAGCCAGTGATTTGTCACTTGTATATTTTCCCGAGCATTTCCTTGCTGATGGTTATTTGAAGCTATTTTTGTGATATCTTTACTGTTTTTTTTTATTGCCTGTTCTTGTGTTTGTTGCCTTCTTTAATGGACTTTTGAAAAAAGTCTAAATATAAGCTATTTTAGAATGAATAGTTTCTTCTCATGTCTTTTATTATTTGACCCACCTTTTTCTCCTGTTATTTTTGGACTGCTAAATTGAAAATACTTTTTTTTTTTTTAATTCTCCTGTTCCCTAATCTCTTTGTTTGGAATGATTTACTTTTGAATTTGATCTTGTTTGCCAATTCTCATAAGGTTGCATTTAGTCCATGGACATCCTGAGATCTTTCAGACATCTGAAAAATCAGAAATTTCAGTACTCTGCCCACCCTGTTCTTTTTGTGTTTTCTTATTGCGTATTCATGAAAGCCTAGATTCTCCCTTTGGATTTAGAAACTCTTCCAACTTATGTTGTAAATTTTATTTATTTTTTAGTTCTAATTAACATTCCATTTAGTCCATTTCTGGCTGGATAGCAATCATCTTATGTCCAAAACTGAATGTATTACCTTCCCATCCCAAAATGTTCCTGTGCCCTCTTTCCTCTCTTAGAAAATGATGTCATTATCCACGAAGTCTCCACTGCTAGAAACATTGGCATCATACTCAGCATCATTTTTTCTTATTCCTCATCCAATAGTTCACCATCCTCATTGCCACAGCCTCACCTTATTCTTCTTTATGCCATGTACCATCACTTCTGAAGATGTAGTCTTTATAATGTAGAGCTATGTGAGAGGAGTTCCAGAAGATTGAGGATGCCCGCAAGAATGGAGATTGGCATCTCATTTCTCAGTTGGTCATTTGGCTGGGCAGCTGACTTGTTCATTTGCCAAGCATCTACCTGGGCAGGACAAAAGCCATTAGAAAGAAAGAGATGACAGCGCACAGCAGAGGAACAGAGGCAGAGCATCCTCTGTGCAGAGCATCCTCTGTCATCCATAAAGGTGTGTGAGTTCTCAACAGGTCAGTGGGCATCACACAGCCCTAGAGTTTGGGTCAAAGGACTCAGAAAGAAGCTGTGTGTTTTTTGCTGGGGGCAGGAGTTGGAAGATTTGGAAAAAATTGAGCTGGAGCTGCTTAACTGCACACAGAGGTCCACAGCAGCCAGAAAAACAGAGATAGGCAGCCTGGAAAGATGCCCATAGAATTAGGCCTGGAAAATGGAAAGTGGAAGGAGATATGTCTCAGATGAAGCATGTGTCCCAGAGCAGATCATGAAAACCTTCAGCCCCTGCAATAAGGTCAAGGTGAAGAAAGAGGAATTAGAAAGGGAAACCTACCCTTTCCTTCTTCAGATCCCTGCAGCCATAAACCTTAGCTGCAGTAGGTAAATGAGTATTTAAATGTGGTCAAAAAAAAGAAGTTTTAAAGAGGATAGTAGCTGAAAATGAAAAGTTACAACTTTAATAACTGGAAGTGTTCAAGAGAGTTTGAAATCTGCCCAAGATGTGATTTAGTACATATCCATAGGATAGGGCAATTTGACATACTGGAAAGGACAATGGTTTGCGAATAAAAACTATATCATGTTTTCACTCCACCAATCTGCGACAATTCCATAAACCACTTAGCTATCACATACCATATTGCATGGTATTTCTATTTACATGTCTATTTTCCCTCCTAGGTCACCTATATCCCTAGTTCCTCGCATTTCATGCATGTTCAAAGGTATTTGTTAATGAATGAAGGAATACATGCATGAACAAATGAGTGTTCAGAACAGTGTACAAAAGCAGATATGAGATCCTCAAAAGGAGAAGAATTAGGCAAAAATAATAAACTGCATCCCTAAGGGACAGGTGCTATTTAAATACTGAAACATGTATATTCATCACTAAAAATAAAATTCATAACAAGCCGCCTGTTTGTACTCCATTCTACTCCCCTTTCCATCCTAGCCTCTCTTTCTTTTAATCTAAATTCTTCCACTCCCACAAAAGACATAGGATTGCTACTGTACTTTAAATATTATACCGCTTGTGTTTTTTGGTCATAGTCTATTTACTGGCTAGTTCTGTATGTTAACTACTATTTAGATACTGTGAATGAGTATGTAAAACTTCGAATTAAAACAGGCCATCATTTTTGCTGGGTGATCATTTTCCTTCTCCATATTTTGTAACGCAAGATTCTCAAATCATCTGATGTAGTTGCTTTAACAAGTTTTGAAACTGCAAATATGAACTTTTCTTGGTTTTAGACCCATGCCCATGTGAAGCTGTTTCACAAGATTGAGAATATGCTACTTCTCTTCTTTAAAAAACAGTAGTTTTCCTTGCTTTCTGCTTTGGAGTTGCAAACCAATACTGCCATCCACTGTTCCTTTGGATAATCTTTTTCCCACAGTTCTTGCCAAGATGTTTTGCGAAGAAAACCTGACAACAAAATTAAGTTCTTTGAAAGGATGGGGAGTTTGTTACTTTCGGGCAAGCACTGCACTGAAGATCGTAAAGGAATCAAACATCATGACTTATCTTTTTCCAAATGCCTTGATGGAGAAAGCACACTCTCAAAATGTGAGCAAGTAAATGAGCAATCTATAGAGTAAACTTCTTCCTGGACATCACAGGAGGGGAAAAAAATCACCTAGTGCCTCTTTGATCACTGCTTAACTTTGCTTCATGTGGCTCCCCAGGCTCAGGGTTATTTCTCATCGCAGTCATATTCTAATGTTTTAGGAAGAAAGCCAGTCTTTTCCTCCAAGCCAGCACACAGGGTTCTCTGTTTGTCTTATGCTTTCAGAAAAGTCCTCCAACTCTTTGAGAGTAGAGCCCATGTTCCTAACGTCTAACGCTTCTGATTTGATTCCTTTTTGTTCTGCTCTGCAGGTATCCCTTCTGTATTATGCATCTCTTTTGAGCCTTACCCTTTCTCTCTTCAGTTCAGTTTTCAACTAATAAATTTGTAATTAAGATTATGAGGAATTCCTTATTTTTCTTTCTTATGAAACATAATTGACCCTTTGGGACATGTGGGCATAATCAAGGGCCAAAAATGTGAGGCTGATTATGTCATTATTGAAAGGCCTTGAGGGGACCTGGTCCAATTCCTGACTCTACATGTGAAGAAACTGAGACCCAGGGAGTCAGTAATGGCAAAGCCAGTGGCAGAACCCAGGTCTCTCAACCCTGGTCAAAGCCTTTTTCCTGCAAAATGCTCCTCCCAGATGCACAGTTCATCTCTTTGTCCCTGGGTTATAGGACATCTTAAGTGGCTTTTAAAAAAAAATAACATAAACCTCTCTGAAGACTTCTTTGTTCCTCTGTGCACCTCATACTCCTCTTGACTGTCAACTCCCGGAAAAGTAGCAGGACGTCTAGGTTGAGAAAGAGTTCACGACAATGACATCCTTCTTTCCTTTCACTAAGGAGAGGAGAAGCTATGTGAGCAAGATAGCCTGGAAAGAATAGAGAGGAGGGCTGTCTGTCTTTTAGTCCTGTTTTGGTAAGAGGACAATTAAATATTATTTTACTTATCTAGATTTATAGCTCCTACATCAGGAGATCTCAGTTCCTTCATTCATACAGACACCATTTATGTTTGAACTGTTCTTTGGATTTATGCAGGCCATATCTCCTCAGTATCTCTTGAAATAGCCCTCAAGCAGGCCACATGGGAATACTGGAAAGCTGAATGGCTGTCTCAATGTTTGTTCAATGCTATTCATTCAGCAACCACTTTTTTCTGCTTGAAAAAACACACCAATATGTTGTTCCTATTCCCATCATATTCCAACCCAATGGGGTGCTGGTACTTTTTATTTTATGAATTGACATTGTGTAGGTGTGAGGTTGAGCTGTACGAAGTTTTCCTGCAAAAGAAGATGGTGCTGGAATTCTTTAAGGAAAATCATTTCTTTCTCTAATAACAGATTTTTTTTCTAAATAAATGATTATCAAAGATAAAAGTGATTTAGAGAAGTTAGTGGAGGCTGCTAGGTAAAATGTACCCTGAGAGAAGGACCACAGTGGGCAGAAAAGGGGCTGATAAGTTTAATTATAACATAAAAAGTAGTAAGAAAATGACTCTTTACTAATATGGTATGTAATAAGCATTATGTTCAGAATTTGGAATATATTATCTCATTCCTCATAAAGTTCTGGAAGCAATTATACCCACTTTTCAGTTGAATAAACTAAGACTGGGAGAACAAGAGACTTCTCTGAGATCACTTAGAAAATAAAGGCCAACATGAGGAATGAGTCCAGGTGTGTCTGAATAGAAAGCTTACAGAAGAAAGTGAGCTTAAGGCATCTGCTGGCAATAAGAAGTTGATTTACTTGTCTGGAGTGAAAAATTCATAAGAAATATTGGGGCAGGAACCCAGAAAGATAGGAATTCTGAATGCTAGGTTGAATTTATTTAATTTTATTCTATAGACAATGAGGAATCATTGGTGCTTTTAAGAGATACGGAGGAGTCATCAAAATTGTGTTTTAGAAAAAAAAAATATCTGGTAGTCATGTGCAAAGTGGACATTGCAAACAATAAGACCAATTTGAGATCTATTCCAATAGCCCAGGAATGATGCTAATGGGAAGATGAAAAAAAACAATTTTTATAGGGTGACCTTACAGCATAATGCAAAATGACCTGATGATGTAAATAATTTATTCATTCACTTATTCCACTAATATTTATCACTATGCTAAGGATTGGCATCTTATACTTCAATCAGGAACCTATATATATTTTTGAATGCTCTCATTGAACACTTTTTTTTTGAATTTTATTTAATTTATTTTTTTATAGAGCAGGTTCTTATTAGTTATCCATTTTATACATATTAGTGTATATACTCAATCCCAATCTCCCAGTTCATCACAACACCACCCCACCCCCATGCCACTTTCCCCCCTTGGTGTCCATACGTTTGTTCTCTACATCTGTGTCTCTATTTCTGCCCTGCAGACCAGTTCATCTGTACCATTTTTCTAGGTTCCACATATATGCGTTAATGTACGATATTTGTTTTTCTCTTTCTGACTTACTTCACTCTGTATGACAGTCTCTAGATCCATACACGTCTCTACAAATGACCCAATTTCGCTCTTTTTTATGGCTGAGTAATATTCCATTGTATATATGTACCACAACTTCTTTATCCCTTCGTCTGTCGATGGACATTTAGGTTGCTTCCATGACCTGGCTATTGTAAATAGTGCTGCAATGAACATTGGGGTGCATATGTCTTTTTGAATTATGGTTTTCTCTGGGTATATGCCAAGTAGTGAGGTTGCTGGGTCATATGGTAATTCTATTTTTAGTTTTGTAAGGAACCACTGTACTGTTCTCCATAGTGGCTGTATCAATGTACATTCCCACCAACAGTGCAAGAGGGTTCCCTTTTCTCCACACCCTCTCCAGCATTTGTTGTTTGTAGATTTTCTGATGATGCCCATTCTAACTGGTGTGAGGTGATACCTCATTATAGTTTTGACTTGCATCTCTCTAATAATTAGTGATGTTGAGCAGCTTTTCATGTGTTTCTTGGCCATCTGTATGCCTTCTTTGGAGAAATGTCTATTTAGGTCTTCTGCCCATTTTTGGATTGGGTTGTTTTTTTAATATTGAGCTGCATGAGCTGTTTATATATTTTGGAGATTAATCCTTTGTCTGTTGATTCGTTTGCAAATATATTCTCCCATTCTGAGGGTTTGCCTTTTCATCTTGTTTGTAGTTTCCTTTGCTTTGCAAAAGCTTTTAAGTTTCATTGGGTCCCATTTGTTTATTTTTGTTTTTATTTCCATTACTGTAAGAGGTGGATCAAAAAAGATCTTGCTGTGATTTATGTCAAAGAGTGTTCTTCCTATGTTTTCCTCTAAGAGTTTTATCATGTCTGGTCTTACATTTAGGTCTCTAATCCATTTTGAGTTTATTTTCGTGTATGGTGTTAGGGAGTGTTCTAATTTCATTCTTTTACATGCAGCTGTCCAGTTTTCCCAGCACCACTTATTGAAGAGACTGTCTTTTCTCCACTGTATATCCTTACCTCCTTTGTCATATATTAGTTGACCATAGGTATATGGGTTTACCTCTGGGCTTTCTATCCTGTTCCATTGATCTATATTTCTGTTTTTGTGCCAGTACCATATAGTCTTGATTACTGTAGTTTTATAGTATAGTCTGAAGTCAGGGAGTCTGATTCCTTCAGCTCCGTTTTTTTCCCTCAACACTTCTTTGGCTATTCGGGGTCTTTTGTGTCTCCATACAAATTTTAATATTTTTTGTTTTAGTTCCGTAAAAAATTCCATTGGTAATTTGATAGGGATTGCATTGAATCTGTAGATTGCTTTGGGTAGTATAGTCATTTTCACAGTATTGATTCTTCTAACCCAAGAATGTGTTATATTTCTCCATGTGTTTATACCATCTTTGATTTCTTTCATCAGTGTCTTATAGTTTTCTGCATACAGGTCTTTTGTCCCTAGGTAGGTTTATTCCTAGGTATTTTATTCTTTTTGTTGCAATGGTAAATGGGAGTGTTTCCTTAATTTCCCTTTCAGATTTTTCATCATTAGTGTAAAGGAATGTAAGAGATTTCTGTGCAGTAATTTTATATCTTGCTACTTTACCAAATTCATTGATTAGCTCTAGTAGTTTTCTGGTGGCATTTTTAGGATTCTCTCTATATAGTATCATGTCATCTGCACATTGACAGTTTTATTTCTTCTTTTCAAATTTGTATTCCTTTTATTTCTTTTTCTTCTGTGATTGCTGGGGCTAGGACTTCCAATGATATGCTGAACAATAGTGGCGAGAGTGGACATCCTTGTCTTGTTCTTGATCTTAGAGGAAATGCTTTCAGTTTTTCACCATTGAGAATGATGTTTGCTGTGGGTTTGCTGTATATGGCCTTTATTATGTTGAGGTAGGTTCTCTGTATGCCCAGGGAACCTATATTTTTTAATTGGACATTTTATTTGGAACTAATTGTAGATTCATATGCAATTTTAAGAAATAATGCAGAGATAATCTTGTGTACCCTTTATTCAGTTTCCCCCATTTTTAACATCTTGCAAAAATTCTAGTTTATATCATCACCAGGATATTGATATTGGTATAGTCCACTGATCTTATTCAGATTTCCCTATGTTTACTTATACTCCATGTGTTTGAAATATTATTTATTCTATAGGTACAGTATATTCTTATTATGCTCGTTTAACCAGTTTCTATCATAAATCCTCACCAGTTCCCCAGCTCACCACAAGGAGAGTCTAAGAACTTTGTTAAATGCACCATGGACTAGCCTGCCCATCACTCAGGTCCCAAACTAACAGGTTTGAAACTGTGTTTTTAAGTCTTACTTCTTGTGGTTAAAACCTGCTTATCTTTTCCTTCAACTGACTTTCATCTTTCCTGAAAGTTTTGGGAACTTGTGATGTATTTTTCTATCATTCCAGTAAACACAGTTCATTACTATACTGAAATGGCCCTCACTCTTAGAGAGCTGTATATTCTGCTCCTCTAAGGATTCATATTCTTCTCTAACCTGCCTGGATCTGTCTACTTGAAGACCTCCAAGTAGGTCGTACAAGACCCACAGATGTGACTTCTGACTCATGAGCAGTGTTCTGATTTAATTGCAAAATTGATTTGCAATTAAAAGGAACAATATTCTTGTTCCTTCTACTCCAAAATCTCATGATGCTGTGGGAAGCTTACGCTGCATTTTCTGTCCTTTTAATTCTTGTTTTGTACCTGCTTTTTATCCTCTCAGACTACCTGGGCTCTCACTTTGCCTGCTCAGTATCCCCTAAAACCTCTTCTCAGGAGGGAATCTGAGAACTTATTGCACACCGTGTACATGGTCCATGCAGCTAACAAAGGGGAGCAAATGTGTGGGCATCAGCAGTGCCTTGGGGATGGCATTTGGTTAGGGAAACCCAGGATTGTCTATCTAGGGGAAGTGGTATAATATGAAAAGCACTAGACCCTGAAAGTAGACTGCCTGGATTTGAACCCAGGCTCTGCGACTTAGTGCCTATGTGACCTTGGGAAATTACTTACCATCTCTGAGCCTCAATTTCTGCATCGGTAATATGTAAGAAGTAACAGTTCTTCACAGCATTGCTTTAAGTATTAGATGAGCTAGTGTAACTTAAGCACATAGCATCATGCTTGGCACACGGTAAGCATCCAACTCTTAGTGTTATAATTTAAAAAGGCATAGACATAACTGGGGTGTGGCATTCATGCAGCACCTATAGGTCTCCTGATGGCTGGATTATTTTAAAAACTGCCTTTTCTTATTACCCAAGTTTATTCTTCTATCCTTCATAGTTGTTGTATTGCTGGATAATATGGCAAAATTTTTAAAATGTTTGAATTTTGTTTCTAAAGAGTAATAAAACACATGTTTATGGGGGCTTTCTTGTATCTGTATCATGCTACAGAGATATCTGTGTGTGTTTTTGGAAAAGAGGAAGGGGACAAGTGTATTCAATATGTATTAATCGGGAATCTATATTTTATTTGGAAATAATTATAGATTGATTTGCAATTAAAAGTAGTACAGAGATACCCTGTGAATTCTTTACCCAGTTTCCTCCATTTTTAACATGTATTATGTGTAGTCTTATACTAACGCTTTAGACTTGTTAACTCAAATAGCCTTTAAAATAACCGTTTGGAGCAGGTATCAAATTCTGCAATATAGGGCTTCCCTGGTGGCGCAGTGGTTGAGAGTCCGCCTGCTGATGCAGAGGACACAGGTTCGTGCCCCGGTCCGGGAAGATCCCACATACCGCGGAGCGGCTAGGCCCGTGAGCCATGGCTGCTGAGCCTGCGCATCCGGAGCCTGTGCTCTGCAACTGGAGGGGCCACAGCAGTGAGAGGCCCGCATACCGCAAAAAAAAAAAAAAAAAAAAAAAAAAGTCTGCAATATTTAGAAGAGGATATTAAGACTCAGAAAGATTAAATAACTTGTCCAAGGTCACAGGTCTAATCCCTGACAGGTCAAAAGTAGAACACAGTGCTCTTTACACTATAATATATCTCCTCCTCTGCCTGTTCTGTGTGTTCTTGGAGAAGCTGTAGTAAAAAGAAATGATGGGTTAATAAATATCTAATGCAATAAATTTAAGAATTTGGTGACAATTCTTTTTGAAAATAGTTTATACAGACCCACTTTGAAGTGAGATTTCCAAGCCTACATTTTCACTGCCAATTCCAGAAAAAGCCCAATTAAGGGCATTAAAATGAAATTAACTTTAAAAAAATTCCTACTGTTTTATTTTTTTAAGTTTGAGTTAAAATAATCTTAGTAACTCAATGAAAGTGTTCTTTGATATCTTCATGTTTCTTGCTTTGCATCTTGCAGTTACATAACAGTCACAAAATAATATTTTGAGAGAGAAAATGAAAACAGTAGAGCTAATAATTTGGCAGTGTTTAAGAGTGCCAAAATATTTTCAGCAAAGTGTTGATTCTCACCATGTTTATCCCCTTTCCTTTCCTCCACCCTGCTAGAATTCTCTGCTAGCAATCAAGCTGGCTAAGGTTAGGAAGATTACCAGATGCAGCAATTGCTACGCCAAAGTGAATTAATAACTAGGCAAAACGCCCTCTGAATAAATTTTTGTCAAGGTCAGAGGGATTCTCAGTTCTGGGAGGGGAAGTGTCCTTTGAAGAAAGGATGGATAGAGTCAACAGCAGTCCCTGAATCCATACCTCAAAGGATCTACCCCCTCTTTCAGTCACAAACAAACACCATTTATCTACCTGTTGTTCAAATCCTTCCTAATTCTGGAAGTTATCAGCAGCTTTTTTCTGATTATTGTTGATTAGCCCTTAGGCTCTAATATGCAGTTTCTTTCCCCCTTGATTATTTGATCTTGATTTTTCCTGTGTGACCTCTAAAGTTGTTTGTTTTATAAGTGACACAAAGTCAAAGCAAATTCGGTTGTGTGAAAAGAAGAGTTTATTGGAGCACAGAATCCAAGAAAAAGTTACTCAACAAACTTTAGATCTAGTTGAGGATCCATTGACTTCAACAGTAATATTTGAATTATTTACCAAATCTTGAATGTCAAACTTGAAGCCTTCAGAGTCTGCCTGAGATTTTTAGAAAAAAATAAACATATAACGTTTACTTGTTATATTTACCAAGGCTGACCTGGTATTCTAATGAAGTGTAATCAATGGCCAAATACCACTATCATGTCATTGACCAGGTTTTCGGCGACATGATTTGGATCTCAAAGTTTTTGCTGTTGAGGTTGAATGTAATCCATTCAAATTTAGTTTAACTAAAATCATAACATTAAATTTAGGCAAGACCTTATAAAAATATTGGAAAAAATTAGGAACCAAAACTCCACATCTACTTCAATTATGTTGAAACATGGGAATGTGTTTTAAAATAATAATAAATTCATTTAGTCTTACATCTAGACTTCTGATTAATGTCTTATTCTGAAAAATACCTGTAAAGCCATTCAATTATTACTTTAAGATGCTAAGTCCACCAGATCCTACAGTTTTGTTAACACCTAGAAATAAGCCAAATTGCTAACATATTCGGAATATAAGATTGTCTTTCCCCAAAATAATTATTTACTTTTACAAATGCTTTTTCTGCTTTGTATAAGTGAGTGACAAAAATAGGATTAAAATTTTTGGGATATTGGTTCTATCAAATTTATATGTAAAATTCCTTCAATTTTGAAGCATTATTTTTTAATTAAAAAAGACTTTTGCTGTCACTGTACATTTCTTATCAACAATTTGTTTTCATATAGGCTGGTTTTGTCTGTTGAATTTTCAAATTAAATCATATATTTTAATAAATATGACTTATTTTTTATTTTTTAATACATCTTTATTGGAGTATAAGTGCTTTACAATGATGTGTTAGTTTCTGCTGTATAACAAAGCAAATCAGCTATATGTATACTTATATCCCCATATCTCCTCCCTCTGGCATCTCCCTCTCATCCTCCCTATCCCACCCATCTAGGTGGTCACAAAGCACGGAGCTGATCTCCCTGTGCTATGCGGCTGCTTTCCACTAGCTATCTACCTTACGTTTGGTAGTATATATATGTCCATGGCACTCTCTCACTTTGTCCCAGCTTACCCTTCCCCCTCAAGTCCATTCTCTTGTAGGTCTGCGTCCTACAGTCCTTACCCCTCCCCATGTCCTCAAGTCCATTCTCTAGTAGGTCTGCGTCTCTAATCCCGTCCTGTCCCTAGGTTCTTCATGACTTTTTTTTTTTTTAGATTCCATATACATGTGTTAGCATATGGTATTTTTTTTCTCTTTCTGACTTACTTCACACTGTATGACAGACTCTAAGTCCATCCACCTAACTACCAATAACTCAATTTTGTTTCTTTTTATGCTGAGTAATATTCCATTGTATATATGTGCCACATCTTCTTTATCCATTCATCTGTCAGTGGACACTTAAGTTGCTTCCATGTCCTGGCTATTGTAAATAGAGCTGCAGTGAACATTGTGGTACGAGACTCTTTTTGAATTATGGTTTTCTCAAGGTATATGCCCAGTAGTGGGATTGCTGGGTCATATGGTCTATTTTTAGTTTTTTAAGGAAGCTCCATACTGTTCTCCATAGTGGCTATATCAATTTACATTCCCACCAATAGTGCAAGAGTGTTCCCTTTTCTCCACACCCTCTCCAGCATTTATTGTTTCTAGATTTTTTGATGATAGCCATTCTGACCGGTGTGAGGTAATACATCATTGTGGTTTTGATTTGCATTTCTCTAATGATTAGTGATGTTGAGCATCCTTTCATGTGTTTGTTGGCAATCTGTGTATCTTCTTTGGAGAAATGTCTATTTAGGTCTTCTGCCCATTTTTGGATTGGGTTGTTTGTTTTTTTGATATCGAGCTGCATGAGCTGCTTGTGAATTTTGGAGATTAATCCTTTGTCAGTTGCTTCATTTGCAAATATTTTCTCCCATTCTGAGGGTTGTCTTTTGGTCTTGTTTATGGTTTCCTTTGCTGTGCAAAAGTTTGAAGTTTCATGAGGTCCCATTTGTTTTTTTTTTTTTGTTTTTATTTTCATTTATCTAGGAGGTGGGTCAAAAAGGATCTTGCTGTGATTTATGTCATAGAGTGTTCTGCCTATGTTTTCCTCTAAGAGTTGGATAGTGTCTGGCCTTACATTTAGGTCTTTAATCCATTTTGAGTTTATTTTTGTGTATGGTGTTAGGGAGTATTCTAATTTCATTCTTTTACATGTAGCTGTCCAGTTTTCCCAACACCACTTATTGAAGAGGCTGTCTTTTCTCCATTGTATATTCTTCCCTCCTTTATCAAAGATAAGGTGACCATATGTGTGTGGGTTTAACTCTGGCCTTTCTATCCTGTCCCATTGTAAATAGATCTTTTGATTGAATGAAAAACATTACTATATGGACTATAGCAGTGAGAGTAAGATGGAATAATTGTTGCCATACTAAATCTCCTACTGAGAACAACTAGAAAGGATAGATTAATTAAAAGATGATACGTTGAATAGCATCAAAGAGTTTTAAAGCAATGAGGAATAGGGGGCTAAGAATATGGGGAAGGGCGAACCATAGAATTTCTGAGGTCTGGATACAAACAAGAAGCTGAGTTCCTGGGCTTTGCCCAGGAAGGGAGTAGCTGCTGCCAGACTGAGAAGTCCACAGAGCGTTTGGCAGTTTTGCAGGACTGCATTAACAAAATTGGAAACTCATGAAACCTCAAATTCATGGTCAGTTTTCCCCTTAACACGTATGCTGAATTCTGAAATATGGGGTGTGGGAAGATAAACAGCTAAGCAAAAAATAGAAAAGCAGAGCAGAGTTTTCTTTAAAATTATGGTAAAGAGATAAAGATTTCATGTGCTTCCAGAGAAAGAGGCTCTGGTAACATAACAGGCTTTCGTTGAGAGCCCTGGTGAGCTATGCAATGTAAAGAAGAAATGAACCAAAATTAGATTGAACTCAGCTCACTCCCTAATTGTATCAAGTTGATACGCTTCTACAGAGCCTAGCCAAACAAAGGGTTAAGGAACTCTGGAGGACAAGCTCATCCTTAGCCTCTACAATGTCTATATGCAAATTTATGGCATTAAATCTAAAATTATTAGGCCTGCCAAAAGACAGAACCATGAAACTAAAACTCAAGATAATAATCAGAATATAAGAAAATAAGGAACAGACTTAAAGGTAATCTATATATTGGAATTAGAAGACATGAACTTTAAAGTTATCAAAGATTAATAGTTTTAAGGACTAGATGAAAGATAAGGACATACAGATGAAAAGGTGGAAAATTTTACTAGATAATTAGCATCTATAAAATAAAATAAATGAGAACATTCTAAATCTGATGCAATCACAATACCTGAAATTAACTCAATAGCTATAATTATTCGATTATTCAACATAGCAGGAGACAGAATTTGTAAACTGGAAGACTGCTTAATAGAAAATATCCAAATTGAAGTATGGAGAGAAAAATGATTGAAAATACAGAAAAGAGCATAAGAGACATGTAGGACAATTTCCAAAGCTCCAGCCTACATGTAGTTGTCTCTTAAAAAAGGGAGAGGAGAATGAGGTATTCTCATGTATATGAAGAGCTAATGGTAGAGAATTTTCCAAAACTGATGAAAGGTAAGGACCCATAAATTCAAGAAGGTAAGTGAACTCCAAGCAAAACAATATAAAGAAAACAAGACTTAGGCATATTATAGTTGGACTGTTAAAGACCAAAAAACACAGAGAAAAATCTTAAAAGTATGCAGAGAAAAAAAGGCATTATATGTAAATAATAAGCTTACAGTTGACTTCTCAACACAAACTATGGAACTGATAGGGAATGGAAGGTGCTGAAAGAAAAAGATGTCAAATTATTCATCAATAGCAAAAAAAAATTAATAAAATATACTGTCCATCAACAGTGAAAATAAAACGTAAAAATAAAGTTTAAAAAGGCTTCTGATTATTAGTGAATTTTTTTCTCAGGAAAATAAAAGCTGAAAGTTGTTGTCATCAACAGACCTTCCCTAAAACAAATACTAAAGGAAGTTCTTCAACCAGAAAAAAAATGTCCCAGAAGTAAACATAAAAATGCAAAAGGCAAGAGGGAGATGAAGTATTCCAAAGTTCTACCATTACTAGGGAAAGGATAACAGTAATAATTCTTACTTTTATCAGAATTTTATCAGAATTCTTACTTTATCAGAAAATAGAAGCAGGATGGTGTATATAAATTTAAATGTATCAGTGATTACATTACACACAAAGAATATCTATAAATCTCTAAGAAAGGAACAACAACCCAGTAGAAAAATGGACAAACTATTTGAGTAAGCAGTTACAAAAGAGGATTACCCAATGACCAATAGACCTGAGAAGTTCTCAATTTCATCATAGAAATATAAATTATTTTGAGATATTATTAAACATATTCCAAAATAGCTAAAATTTTAAAAAGACAGGTAACATTCAAGATGGGAGACAATGTGGAGAAATTCCAATTCACTGCTGGTGAAAGTGTAAATTGGCAAAAGCAATTTGAAAGCCCGTTGGGCAATTTCTTGTAAAAACTAAACCTACTAAAATATATTATCTGGTGAATATGAATAGAATAATTCAGCAGCTCCCCTCTTATGTTTATACTCCATAGAAATGTATATATAAGTTCACCCAAAGACTTGCTTAATAATGTCCAAAATAGTACTAGTCATAAAAACTCACATATTATGGAATGGATAAATAAATTGTGGTATATTCATAGGGTAGAATAATATACAGTACTATTGATAAAAAACAGAATGACAAAAAAAGCCAAAAAACCAAGCAGCTACATGCAATGGTATGCATTGATCTCACTAAACTGAGTGGAAAAAGCCAGCCATGAAAGAGTGCATACAATATGACTCCATTTATGTAAAGTTCAAAAACAGGTAAAATTAATCAATGCTATAAGAAGTCAGGATAATGGTTTTACTTGATGTTATGGGTAGGGACTTGAATTTTGCATTAAAGGAGCTTCTGGGGTGCTGATCATCTTCTGTTGCCTGACCTGGTTGCTGGTTCCACAGATATGTTCACTTTGTGACCATTCCTTTGTGCTGTGCATTGGGAGAACTTGTGTGTTTTGGTATGTATGTTGTCTTTCAATAGAAAGTTTACTTATAACTTATTAAGTACCTACTGAATGCATAGGACTAAACTGTGTGAATCTCCCTTATAAATTGCTTTTCTGCTATAATAAGACTCTGCTAGTAATTTGCCATTGTTACATGCCCTGAAAAATTGTAGAGTGGCAAAATAGTAATGATAATTATACATTGATTGTTTATTTTGTGTCTCTTACTATGCTTTGAAAATTTACATATATTTCTCCTAACCTCACAGCAATCATGCTTTTAATAATATTACACAAAAAGCAGTTTGTTTCTTCAGAGAATTAATGGAAATAAAAAGACAAATATTTCATAACAAAATAATAAACGATACCTCAAAACTCATGATTATTCAACAAGTTGAAATCTGCTAAGCCAAGTAGCCCAGCGTCTAAAAATTTGTGAATTATATCTATTTGCATGGCAGTTAAACAAGTCAACTAGTATTTACTGAAAACTTACTATGTGTCTAGCATTGCTAAGTACTGTGGAAATTACAAAAGAACCATATATAGTGGTTCCATCCCTCAAGAATCAATAATATATTCAGAGACAGAAGAGTTAAATCTGCAAAACAATAAAAAGAACAACGCAAAGAAATGTAGTTTAAACTACTAAATTTTGTCAGGTATTCCACGGGTAGTCTGAAAATGAAAGATATGGATGTAGGATAGAGTGATTGGAAGGCTTATTGGAGAAGGTGAGGCCAGAGCTGGGCTTTAAGAAGGTGATTGACTAGCAAAGTTTCTTGGAGAGCTAATTAACACATGTTGTGTTGGACAGTTGAAGATTACCTGTTTTATAATAGTGTGAATTGATATCACAAATGGTTCTGATGCCACTATGATGTATCATGTGTGAATAATTCATGCATAGACTAATGGAGCCATACAATGGAACTGCAGGGGTGTTACAAATTAGAATTTATGTGCATTGACATAGCAGTGAGTAGAAGCTCATGTAGTGTTTGCCCCCCTCAATATTCACTATGCCTTACTTTTGCCAGGGCTAGTGTGTGTGTGTGTGTGTGTGTGTGTGTGTGTGTGTGTGTTTGTTAGGGAGACAAAATCCAGGAATGCATTGAATTCACAAAAATTTTTCACAAAAGCATTTGTACAAAGAGCATTACAATATATGTCCCGAGGAAAACTGGAGGAAAGGGGCAAAATCGCTTAAGAAAGAGTTTTTACAATGGGCGCGATCTTCTGAACGTTATTTTTAACTTCTCTTCAGTTAGAATTTTAGTTGAAAATATAATTTGGTTAAGTTATCTTGAAATGCTAGGTGTTATTAGAAAATTTCCAGGATAAGTCTCCTGTTCATTTCATATCGCCAGTGGATTTTTCTTTTTGCCTCTGAAATGATCAAGATTAGTGTATCAACTTGCTAGGCTTTTTTTTTTTTTTTCCTGTGGAGGAGGGGCATAATTTAACCCATAATAACTAGTTGCTGTGTAACTATTATTCATCAAGTTACGGTGTTTTGTATTTTAGCTCTATTACAAGGATAGCAAAACACTTAGAAGCTATGCTTTGCCCATGGTATAGCATGTTGCCACTTGTGTGTAAATGAAATCATTTAGAATAATAAATTCACATGGCAGAGCATTTTGAAAGTAACTTTTACCTTTATTAAGTCACTACTATGTGCTTGGAAGAAGGACCCAGTTCATACTTTGGTATTGTCATAGTCACTTAAAAGTTCAGAATCTTAGAATTGGAGAGAACTATAAATGTTCAGTACTTTCCAAATGATAATCAAGGGACTCATGCTTCATGACACAGGTTTTGCCATTCTGTAGCAAAGTGAGGAAATCAAAACCCATGTCATCTCTTCATTTAACTAGCTAGATTTTTATCGGATGAAATTAGAAACTATACTGTAAAATTTTTTGGTTTATTTTTGCAGACTGTCCTTAATTTTAATATTTTGTCTTATGTTTTTATTTAAAATATAGTTTATTTTCTGAAATGATACTGATCATCAGTTTTAGTTTGAAGGTCCTTACTTGGCATTATAAAAAGTTAGTAAGCATTTTTTTCAGTTTCTTATTTTTAGAAGTATATTTGTGTGTATATATTCCTGGTCTGTAAACTTTATGACTGGGAATAATTGACCTAATCAAATGGCTCATCTGATTATTGAACTTCCTCCACAATATACCTACCATATTATGGTTAAAAAGAAGAAATTCGGGCTTCCCCGGTGACACAGTGGTTGAGAGTCCACCTGCCAAGGCAGGGGACGCGGGTTCGTGCCCCGGTCCGGGAGGATCCCACATGCCGCGGAGTGGCTGGTCCCGTGAGCCATGGCCGCTGAGCCTACGCGTATGGAGCCTGTGCTCCGCAACGGCAGAGGCCACAACAGTGAGAGGCCCGCGTACCGCAAAAAAAAAAAAAAAAAAAAAAAAAAAAGAAGAAGAAGAAATTCTACCACTTTCTACATAGTCATTTCCATCCTCAATTTTCTTAGAAAACTCTTTAAAAATTTAGCTGAGATTTTTCTTGAAATTTTCCCTTTTTGGTTTTTAAATCATCCGAAATCATGCTAAGAAAATGTACTCCCTATTCTAAATTCAGCTCTTCAAATATATGAAGGAAAGTATTGTTTTCTCCATGAATCTTCTCCTCTTGGTTGAACAACCCCATTTTCTTTGTTCCTTATACAACATGATTGCAAGTCATCCAACTTCTTTTACTCTCTTCCAAACCTGTTTTAGTTTGTCAATGATATGCAAACTCTTGACACCCAGGACTGAATTAAAAACTAAACATATATAAGTACCTAGTCAAGAGGGACTATAACAGTCTCTAGATCCTATGTTTTAGTACTCTTCTCAAGTTTTCAATTGAATGAGTCTTTACAAATTTTTTCCACTTCTGGCTTAGTCTTCTTACCCAGAAAAGTAGAAGGTATCACACTAAAAAATGGCAACTAAAAATTCTCCTGTGGTCAATTAACATCAAGAAAATTATAGAGCTTTTCTTAAAAGAAAAGGTAAAAACAAACTCTTTTCTAGTGTCTAGTATCTCCTAGATGGCCGTCTCCTTGTTGAAATCAGTTCTTGGTAAAGAAAAGAAAATGGATAAGGAGAATTCTTCCATGGGCCTCTTCATTTTAGCCAAGTTCAGAGCCATAATCTATAGCAGGGGTCAGCACACTACAGCCCAGGGACCAAATCCACCTTGTCTGCCTGTTTTTGCAAATAAAGTTTCACTGGAACACAGCCACACTCATTCATTTTATACTATCTATGACTGCTTTTGCACTACAATGGCAGAGTTGAGTATTACTGCAGAAGCCATATGACCCGCAAAGCCTAAATTTTATTATGTGACCCTTTTGAGAAAAATGTTGTCAATCCCTGAGTTACAGGAGCATTCCTACCATAGAATTTCATAAATAATAAACAGGTCAGAGAAGTCAAAGAGAAGAATAAGAGAAGCTGAGAGAAGCTTTCACAAACACTTGACATTAGAGCTAGTTCTCAATCTACCCAGCAAGAGGTCAGTATGGGCTGGAAGGAGAAATGAACAGCACTGACTAATTATTATAGATTTGACATTTGCTTGAGAAGAGATTAGTTCCATATGGTAAAGCTGAAAAATTAGATGCCACAGTGCTGAATGGCTGCAGAGGAGGCCAGAGTGTGTTGGAATAGTGTATGTACTGTCATTTGCAACATGAATTGCATTAAAATTCTTTCTGTCACAATGCTCAGGCTCCCTTCAATTTGAAGAAAGAAAAGGTGAGCCAAAGAATCCTATGCTTGGGGCTTCCCTGGTGGCCCAGTGGTTAAGAATCCGCCTGCCAATGCAGGGGACATGGGTTCAAGCCCTGACCCGGGAAGATCCCACATGCCGCAGAGCAACTAAGCCACAACTACTGAGTAGTTGCACCACAACTACTGAGCCTGCGCTCTAGAGCCCGTGAGCCACAGCTACTGAGCCCATGCACCACAACTACTGAAGCCCGCGCACCTAGAGCCCGTGATCCTCAACAAGAGAAGCCACTGCAAAATGAGAAGCCCTCACACTGCAATGAAGAGTAGCCCCCGCTCACCGCAACCAGAGAAAAGCCCGTGCACAGCAACGAAGACCCAACGCAGCCAAAAATTAAATAATATAAAATAAATAAATTTATTAAAAAAGAAAAAAAATCCTATGCTTCACTATGCAGTGTTCACCAAAGAGGAGAGTTTTAAGAGCTGACTAAACAGGTCTAAAGTCAAATCAACATTCAGACATACTGTACTGCTTTTGGAGGTAGAAAACTAGCATCTGAAGAGACACCCCCATTTGTAGCGAAATCAGTTTCTGTTCTATCAACTACACAGCAACAGGATCCAGCAGATGTAATTTATATCTGGGAGGTGGTTTTAAAAAGATCCTTTTGTCTTATAAACTTTTTTTTCCCCCAATCTGGAAAACAAATGAGAAACCAATTTACTCTTAATTTCTTTCTGTGAAATGCATCCCAGACTCCACAAAGGAGATGTAAGAAAGAAAGGAAAGAGAGAAAAAGACAAATATTTGAAAGGATGTTTAAAATGTCTGTGTAGAAATTTTCAATTTGTGAATTAACAAACAGACAAATGAAAATCTACCTTTGCAGTTGAAGGAATTAACATGGAAGACCATAAGCAAAACTATGGCCTGGGCAGAATTGTTTTCCCCTCATCTTCCTCCCTCCATTTCTGGTGTTACCCTCCTTCCTCGTCCTAGGAATTTTATATATTTATGCTGCCCAGGATGGTCCAGAGTGTCTTCAGTTCTGCTGATCAGGCTTGATCTCCTTAGTGGTCCTGGATATTTCCCTTGCATCAAAACTTGTCCTGTATGCCATTTTCTCAGGGTCTCTGGATAATGTCACGAATCCTGCCTAATGACCCCAGAAGTAAATGCCCATCTGTGGCACCAACTTTAGGAGAAAATTGGAAACTCTAGTTCCTGCAGAATACATGATACCTATATCATGTGATGTCCCCTCACTAGAGAGGTTACTGATCTGCAGTGCCCTGCTCAGCCATATTGGAGCCAGAGGTGGAAAAAAATATGTGCTCCCATACATATGTATCAAAATATCTGTCCACAATTTCAGACAAGTAGAAAAGTTAATACAATCTCTACAGTTAAAAAAAGACCACATGTGTTGCCTAATCTCTTTGTACACTGTTAACCCTTATAAACCTGCCTTGAGAGGAACATGATCACTGTGTGGGCCAGGAACCAGACTAACTGGAAATAACTGTTTTCTTTGCACTGTAATGCAGGATCATAAAATAAACAAAATAACAAACACCTGTCTTTATTTAAACTTTTGATATTTTGTTCACCATGGGTGTTTGTGCATTCATTTTTATCTTAAAAATATTATTTAAAATTTTTTTAATTTTTTATTTTTTTGCGGTACGCGGGCCTCTCACTGTTGTGGCCTCTCCCGTTGCGGAGCACAGGCTCCGGACGTGCAGGCTCAGCGGCCATGGCTCACGGGCCCAGCCGCTCCGCCGCACGTGGGATCTTCCCTGACCGGGGCACGAACCCGTGTCCCCTGCATCGGCAGGCGGACTCTCAACCACTGCGCCACCAGGGAAGCCCTAAAATTCTTTATTTTGATTACTGAGTTTTCTTGAAAATTTGCCCCTGAGGTGAGTACCTCACTTGCCTCACCTTAATCCTGGCCCTATTAATTTGTTATTCAGATTTTGCCTAAGATGCTAAGTTGCTCTTTAAGAAGCAAAACATTTCTTGGTTGTCTTCTCTAATATATACTTCCTAGCCAAATGTCCTAGGAACTTAAGAGTTTCAGAGATATTATTAGGTGTTTCAAAAAGAAAGGCATTTATAAAGAAGTTTGGGAAATTGCATACTATATCTGCTTCTGTCTCTGTCTCTCTGGAAACACACAGTTATATTAGCATATTAAGGTTCTGAGAAGTCTTACGGCAAAGATAGCTGTTATACATATTTAACCACATGTATTTGACCTTTTGTTTCATAGAGCATCCATTATCATCTTAGTAGACACATGTGTTATTTAACTATTCAACATAACAAATGACCCCCAAACTTAGTGGTTTAGAATGACAATAAACCTTTATTATCCTCACAGTTTCTATGGGTCAGGATGTTGGGAGCAGTTTAGCTGGGTGATTCTAGCATAGGGTCTGTTGGGAGGTTTAATCATGATGTCCCCCAGGTAGTCACGTTGCAGTCATCTGAAAGCTTGATTGGAGCTGCTGGATCAGCTTCTGTAAGGTGGCTTACAAGGTGGTTGGCAAGATGGTGTTGGCTACTGGCAGAGACTTCAATTCAGAAAGGTTCACATGTGGATCTTTCTGTAGGATGCCTGAGTCCTCGTGACATGGTAGCTGACTTCCCCCAGAGGAAGTGATCCGAGAGAGAGGGCATGCAGAAGCTATTCTTTTTTGTGACCTGGCCTCAGAAGTGAAATAACATCACTTTCATGATTTCACAACATTATTCATTAAATGCAAGTCATGAAGTCCAGCCCAAACTTAAGAGGAAGGAGTTAGGTTCCACCTTTTGAAGGGAAGTGTGTAAATTGTGAACCTATTTTAAAAATCATTACAGAACATAACGTGGGAATTTTATTACAATCTTTTCTTCTGTTTTTTACCCAGCTATTTCTACTCAATGAAGGCAGAAACCCAAGCTAAAACTAGACCCACAGCTGTCTAGCTATCCACTCCAGTAAACACTAATAAGCTTGGGTGATTGTAAGAGACCTCTGTTGCTTTTGCCCTTCTTCCTCTCTGGTTACAGCAATCCACTTTTCTTGTGGGTAACCACTTCTCCCCAACCCCATGTTGGCTTGGTGGGTATGCTGGTCATGGTGCCACCAACACCACCATCATCCTAGAGGTGGGCATAGGACCAGGTGACCAGTCAGAGACTCCAGTCCCCTGTTCCTAATGATTGCATTAGTAGTAGACATATGGCCCAAGAGAATTCTCTAATATTTGATATTTATTGCTAGGAGAGTAACAAATGCAATGTTGCAAGGTGGAAACTATCTGAAGTAGAAGAGAAAAAAAAAAAAGCAGTGATAAAAAACAGAGAGCAAGTAAGTCCTGATGATTCACTTAAGCCCCTAGATCCGGTTCTGCATGAAACCATTTCAGTTATGTGGACCATTCTCTTATTTTAAAATCTAGTTTGAATTGGATTTCTTTTACAACTGAAGGAGTCCTAACAATTCAGGTACAATGATCCAGCATAGATAACACAAATGACTTTTTTAACAGTGCCTTTCAAGCATTAGGGAAAGCTAAGAAATAAATTACAACAAGTTTATGGAACAAACTGGTCTATTAGAGGTGAAATTATAAAAATGTGCTATTTTTCTCTACAACATTCAGCGTTATGTTTATTCATATTTTTCCCTACCTCTGCATTATATTTTGCAGGTTGTCTAGCTCTTCTGGTCACTCTCAAATATTAATAAACAATCACTTTATTTAACTAATAGAAAGTATAGTCCACTCTAATATTAAATGCCCAAATGTCATGCAAATTAAGTGATTTTTTTTTTGTCTCCCTGCCTCCTCAGTTCTGGCTAGACACAGATCAGGTTTTAATTATGCCCCACTCACCTTTCCACCCTTTGTTCCCAACACCCTATGATTCCATTGACTTCTCCAAGTTTTGAGAATGGGGACAGAGAGAGAGGTCAGAGACAGAAAGTGTCTTGCTCGACTGGTATAATTCGTCAACTGGCATTGGTGCCCTTTGAGTTTCACTGAATGGTCAAATTCTTATCTTCTTTTATGAGTCTTTTGTGGATCTTTTTGGAGATCACATGCATACATGCATATATGTGCACAGACTTTCACACATTTCCTGAGACTTCTTACTGGGTCCCCCAGCATATGTGCTGCATCCTTTGGCTGTCTGCTTATGACTTCATACCTCACTTCTGGAAGTCTACTCCCACAGATTTTATTTGCTGAGTTCACTTTGCCCTGTAGGTGTTCCTCTCAACCAGAGTCCAGGACCACTCAAGTCTTCTCTGAGGTCACATCTTACCAAGGGAATCAACCATCATCTTGCCTCATCAAACTCTGGAGGTACAGGCTTTTCCTGGAATGGGTGATGCTTAGGGGTCACCAGCTTTCTTCTTCTGTGAATGCCTACAAAGGCCCAGCATGTTATTTTAGATAAGGAACTACTTAGATTTCTTGACTCTGGGGTTTCAGCTAAAATTAGATAACAGGCAAGATCCCATTTTAACAGTCTTCACAACAATGTAAACAGCTTTCAGAATAGATTTTGGGCAGTGAGATTCTGCCACTATTTTCCCCTGATCCTTCTTTTTATTAACCCAACAGCATCTGCTTATTTCAAGGCTAGTCCTGGTAGTGGCCTATATAAGCTAAATCTATGATCAGGAGAGTGTATTTTAAACATGCTCTGTGGGAACTTGAAAAGAAAGTTGGTTTGTTTGTTTGGTTTGTTTATTGTTTGGTTTGTTGTTAAATACATGGTTGGTTTGTTTATTGTTAAATACATGCGGTAGAGTTTTCACAAATGGGTTCCCACAGCCCCATGTTGGCTTGGTGGGTATGCTGGTCATGGTGCCACCAGCACCACCATTATCCTAGAGGTGGGCACAGGACCAGGTGGCTAGTCAGACCTCCAGTCCCCTGTTCCTAATGATTGCATTAGTGATAGGCATATGGCCCAGTAACATGATTGAGAGGAAACATACATACAACCAAGTGTAGCTCATCTCTGAAACATATTCTTTAGTTAAAAGGGGAAAATGTAGGATAACAGAGAATCAGAAAGTCTGAGAAGATCTAAAAGACTTCTTGAATGAAGAATATATGAATATATGTGAATATATAAGAATATATGAATATATGTGAATATAATCCAACTCAAAATACACAGTTAGCCTACCTGTATAAGGAATATGGTATTAAATTTTGGATTTATGTAATACGGAGATGCCTTAAGGAGCTTATCATATGATAGAAGAGATGAGATATGTAATAATATAATGAAACAATACAATCTTTATATTAGATATTACATTTTTTGAACATAGCTTGTTTCTTTAAAAAATTTCTTAGAGCGAACAATTCACACTTGATTTTAGACTCTGAACTTACAGTTATTTGTTTCTCTTGAAATGGAGATGGAACCACCTTCTTCACTTGTTGGGTCAAAGGCTTCTAACCTTTGAACTGAATCAAATGGTCTTTCCTAAGGTTCCTGAAAGCTGCTTGGTGCAAAGTGTTCTTTTATTTGATTTTTAAAATGCTTTAATCAACAGTGCAAACCATTCATACCTAATTTTAAGTGCTCCCCTTATAACTGCTCTCTATTTCTTTTTTACTTCTTCCAAAATTCACCTCTAATATATTCATTTTTGCCTGGGGTTATAATTCTGGTTTTTTTCCATGTATGTTATTCAACAGTATAACTTTAGAGCAGTCAGTGAGTCAGTTTTATAACTCAACAAATGTTACTCTGAGAGACAGGTAACATTCTATGACTTTATGGTTGAAATATATATCTATATATTTTTATATCTATTATATATTGAGTTCTACTTTCTAGTGCCATTATTGCTTAAAGTATTTATCAGACAGCAGATAAGACTGAATCAGTGAATTCTCCAAATTTGTATAAACAGCAATTTTTAAAAAAATTTATGATCTGGCTTTGTGATATAAGCACAAACTTAAAATTCCAGAAATTTTACTGGAAAAATGTTCAAAATCTTTAATGTAGCCTACCAGGTCTTGAGTAAAAGAACATAATTTTTTGTGGTAGCAAAAGAAGGTCAGTGGTAACAGAAACTCAAAAATAAGCCTACAGGGCTTCCCTGGTGGTGCAGTGGTTGAGAGTCTGCCTGTCAATGCAGGGGACATGGGTTCGTGCCCCAGTCTGGGAAGATCCCACATGCTGCGGAGCGGCTGGACCCGTGAGCCATGGCTGCTGAGCCTGCGAGTCTGGAGCCTGTGATCCGCAACAGGAGAGGCCACAACAGTGAAAGGCCCATGTACAGCAAAAAAAAAAAAAAAAAAAAAATCCTATAAGAACAATTTATCTCTTGCCTGAGTCTTCAGTTAGACAAAGTGCAAGGATTCTTGAGAAAATGCCAAGCAGACCTGAAGGGAACCATCAGGAGGTTGAGGAACCATCAACAGCAGAAGGACAATGGAATCAGGTTGGAGAAAGCTAAGTCAAGGTTAGATGGTGTCAACATTCAAAGAAATGTGTAGGCAGGTGGGCATTTGGACGTTATCCTGTAGGCAGTAAGACTCCCTCAGTAAATTCTGAGAAATGGTATGGCATGATCAAATCTGGGGCTGACGGTAATGTGGGAGAGAGATTTGAAAAGTGAAAAGTTAGAGGCGGGCTTCCCTGGTGACGCAGTGGTTGAGAGTCTGCCTGCTGATACAGGGGACACGGGTTCATGTCCCGGTCCGGGAAGATCCCGCATGCCACGGAGCGGCTGGGCCCGTGAGCCATGGGCGCTGAGCCTGCGCGTCCAGAGCCTGTGCTCCGCAACGGGAGAGGCCACAACGGTGAGAGGCCCGCGTACCACACAAAAAAAATTAAAAAAAGTTAGAGGCAACCAAGCTAGTTAAGAGGCTGTTATAATGATCCCAGTCATGTATGACACATTATTTAGTAGAATGTTACCCTGTGTTATTGCCGTTGATAATTAGCCTAGAGTTAAAAAGTGTATCAGAAAGTTTCACTGGTAATTCTTAGGTTGAGTTTATTCAGGGCAGGGGCATCAGAGAAGTTTTATCACTGGCCTTGTGCTAATGGCCAATGATGATCCAGACATGAGTCAAAGATTCTGCCTCTAAATCTGAAGAATTTTGCTTGCAGCCAACCTCTCCCTGTGTCCTGCCTGTGACATTCAAATTCCACTGTCAGAGAAGTCCAGGCAATAGGAAAGTTGGGAGATGGGAAATTTTAGAGTTTAAAATATTATAACTATTTGTGTTTCAGCTACAAGCTGGTATCACAGTAAGAGTTTTTCCTTCTAAGGAATAGTTAGGGTTTCAAGATTAGAGGTAATAAAAATGTGAAAACTTGGATGATGTGAATTGAGCCTGTTATTGACAGATGAGCACAGTATTTAAATGGTTAAAAGAAGGCCTATTGGGGCATATATTCCTTTCTACTTTAGTTATTTAGCAGATAATGATCTACTTTTATTCAGTTTTATGCAGTCATCACCCAAAGGAGTAGTAAGAGAAACATGATTTAGAGAATGATAGAACAATGTGTTGGAACAGACAATGGATATGGCTTTGGTATCTCAAAGATTACGGATCTAGATAAGGCACTTAAATAATAATGAAGGCTTTAGATTCTCATGTTGAACGATTCAGTTAAGCACTATAAAATCCCAGGATATTCTGGCTCTTACAACTTGAAGTTAGTAGAAATGGAATTAGAAAGATCCAGGCTTTGCATTTATACTTAAAATCATTGAAATTCTATCTTTCAAGAATAAAGAGATTTAGATTCAAGTGTTTGGAAGGACCAGGATGTGTGTGTGTGAAGTATTAGCTTTTAGTTGGCAAAATACTGATCTTTGATGAGGGAAACCAAAATTGTTTCAAATTATATGTCACAGACCTCAATTGCTCTGCAGAACTATTTTCCAGTTTGGTGAGTTGTTTTATTCCTTGATTCCTGTTTATACTTTTCCAGTCCAGCTAGGGAAAATGAAATGGATCCTGTTCAGCTAGAATTCTCTCCTTAAGTCTTACGAACTCAGTGGCTTGTTAACAGTGCACCAGCACAAAACAAACCAGTCTTTCTATTGGAAAATTTCTACACAGGCTTCATCTCAACTCTGTTCTGTTGAGAGGACTCATAGGCATTTTCAAGGAGCATGGATTTTATGAATGCAGCTTGAATACAGCTGTGTCTTTTCCAATCTAGGGCCAAGAGACAAAATGCAACATGAGATTTTTAAACATTCCAAGGCCCATCTGCCACGTAACCCACTTATCTTTGTGGCTGCAAGTTCTTTATTGATCCAAAATGGTAAAGAAAAAAAAAAAAAGGCAACAAAGGGGGAAAATGTAGGGGGAAAGAAAAGCCATAAATCCATTCTTTTGTTGTTCTTCCAGCAGCATCTGTGAGCAATTGTCACAATTACTAGTCAAACTGTATTTGACTTGTTGCCAACATGAATTTTCCAAAAACCCAATGTAAACAAACTCTGCAAGTACTTCCTCATTTGCCAAGCCAGTAATTATTTACTTTGTTTGGGCCTAGCATTAATGTCAGTTCAGCTTTACAGCCTGTAATGTGTTTGTTAATGAAACCGTGAGGTCTAAAGCTACATATTAACCTTGCCACCCTTCAATTTTGAGCTCAATAAAGTTGCACCATGGTTTTGTAAACTAGTGTTGGGGGACAGGCAAATGATTAATTATATTTTTCCCTTTTCCTTTATCCAAGCAAATTGTTAATCTTTAAACCGGCCTCTCATTTTAAAATTAACAAACCGAAATCCAGCCGCTGGGAGATATGATATCATTTAAACGGGTTGCCGTGGCTGTTTTGATGCCATATTTGGAAGTCGTCAGCCATGGTGCCTGCATTCACGTTTAGTAACCTGCACTGCAGGCTCTGTGTGCTGCCTGGAAGGAAGGAACGTTCCTCAGAGAATCATGGAGTATCAGTTTGGTAGAGAAGTGACAGAATGCACGCTTGGGACCTAGAATTCATTTTGTGGTGACTAAATGAAAGGCAGTTGGTTTGAGGATGTTTGAGCAGTTCAAAGACAGAAACTTCTGATCTGGGTGAGAAAGCAAAGAGGTTGGGGAGAAGGAGACTTAGGAGCCTAAGGATGTAATATTTTTCTCCCAGACACAACAGAATCTGCTTCTGTCTCTGGTCTGTTAAATATACTGTGTACTGACGGTGACCGAGAAAACAGAGAACAGGTAAAAGCCCTGTTCTCATAGAGCTTATATTCCAGTGGGGAATGGGGAGGCCAGATAATAAACAAGAAAACAAGTAGGCAAGTTAGTTTCAGATCAAGATGACTATTCTGAAGTCAATGAAACCAAAGGGATGAGACATGAAATTCCTGGTGAAGCCACTTTGGATGAGTGGTCAGAGAAGGTGTCTGTGGGACAGGGACATCTGAGCTGAGACTTAGGCAGTGTGACAAAGCCCCAGTTCAAATGCACAAGGACAACACTTTCAGGAAGAGGGGACAGCAGCAAGTATCAAAGCTGTTTGCTCTGTACCAAGAAGGGGAGGAAAGGCAATGTGGGTGTCCCCAGTGAGGAGGGGTCAGAGTGAGGATGGTGGGAGGAGATGAGCTTGTGTATTGCTCCCCAAAGCAACTCTAGATGTGAAAGGATAGGATAGGGTTTTAGGATTTACACCTTCTACACAGAGGAATTCTTCTGAAGATTAATTTGGCAGTCTTAATTTGTTTTGGGGAGGGACTAACATGAAGGAGACATCATCTGGCTAATAGTAGATAAAAATTCCCTGGGAAAAAGATCACTTTTCATAAGCTCCTTCATGACCACCTCCTTCTTTGAGTATTTGAAGATTCAAAAGCCTCAGGAACTGTCTAGAAATTTGACTTACAGATGAAATTTTGCTCTTTACTGTGGAGCTATGACTATTTGATTTACCTGACATGGAAATTGACTCCAGATAGAGGTGTCTATTTTATCTAATGTAAAGCTATAATGTTTCAGGAAGTGAGATGATTATTTTCCCCTTTATCTCCAGAGAAGGTGTGACTAAATTCCCCCAAAGGGATAATTTTGTTTAGCATCAGAAACTGATGGTTGTGTTTGATTATGTAGTTCTGAGCTCAGAATAGGCATTTTATGCAAAAATCAATATGAATTATGGAAAGAATCTAGCATTTTAGTAACACAGTGTAAGGATTTTATAGTTAGATACAGTGAGGAAGGAAACTGCAGAAGGCAATTTCAAGAATCTTTCAGGAATCCTTTTTTGGGGAAAACATTTTATGCTTAACAGTATAAGTTGATGAAAAATGCACAAATTGGACATTCTCAAAATAAATGGTGAGAATGTAAAGAATCTTATGAATTATGTCAATTCCTTGTGAAAAATTTATATTTTAACTTTCTTGTATGCCAAGAGTCCTTGCATTCATATCTTGTGGATTTACTTAACATATTTATTTTGAGGTAATCTTAGCTTATGAGCTAAAATTTTCAACTTGTCATACCAAAAATATTTTTAAAACAACAACTCTCCAACCCTAGTATACATAAATCAGGAACAGAACCTAAATTTGTGGATAATTGGATTGAGCTCTGAGCTTAAAGATGAAGGAGACAAAAGCATGTCCCAAAGCAGCATTTGATAGTCTTAGCCTTATCTGTGGATGTTTTATACCAGGCGTGGAGGCAGTATTTGTTTACAGGGATCTGTGCTATTTGCAGGGCATTTTATTTGAGCTAGTGTCCTGTATCCAAGCCAAAACATCTATGCATAAGGGCTTGTTTTGCTCTTTCCCTTCGGATCAAAAGCGACACTAAAGCAACATCGCCTCCTCTCATGGCCATGTTGGCAAGCCAAGGAGGTGGTTTGTGATGCAGGGATACAGGCTGTAGAGCAAGGATGATAACAGAAGACAATGACATGTCACGGGAGCTTTGTGACAGCTGTAGCCTTCACAGGGACAGAAACAGCACCGCAAGCAACCTTCATAGATATAGTATACAGTATATGGAACTCAGTAAACTTAAATTCACTGAATTTGGGAGTAATTGCAAACTGACTACCCCACTGCTTATAGTTTTCAAGTAAATCTTAAAAATCCCCAGTGATATCTGAGTTTTGAAAAAGCATCATTTTTTGTGATAATGATCACTGGAAGATATCAGAGAGGCTCTTCCGTACTGTTTACGGCTGGAATCTAAAGAGCCACTGTTTTCTCCTTGATGATCCTATGAGCCACACATGTTTTCATGCATAAAATTGAGCCATGCTATACAGATGGGCAATGAGTAATGCTCAAAGCATTTTCCAGCTTTTTCTTGTGCACAGTCCTTCATATCTTTTTGTCCACCCTCCGCCTCACTCCTAGCCAGTGTTTCTGGAAAGTTCTCTTCTAAGTCAGTGATGACCATCAAGTTGAAACTAACCTCAGTAGACATTGGTAAGTTAATGCCAATAAATTAGTGTTTAAAATTTTTTTGATTTATATAGATGATAGAAAAAATGTTTTTGATTTATTTTTACAAATCTATTTTAAATTTTTCTACCCATCTCTGCCAGGTTAAAAGTATGGAAAAGAGAGAAAGTTTCAAAAATGTGGAAAAGGTAGACCATGGTGAGAGATAAGATCTATTCAACAAAAATGCTTGTTTTTCAAATGTACTTGTGGAAACCAATGATAGTACCCCTTTTTAAACTAGATTAAGAGTGGAGTCATCCAGAATTAAACCGACTGTATGAAAGGCAAGGGCTTGGTTTCATCAGTGTTCCAAATTTAAAGAAACTCGTGGAGTCAACACAAATATTTCAAACTTCTCTCTCTCTCTCTCTCTCTCTCTTTCTCTCTTTGGCCTCTGGCTTTTACCAAGAAACCCACATGTGGTTTAATCACTTCATGTTTATTTCAATAACAAAGTGATGAAGCACTATGTCTTACCATACACACCACTTGTACATTCTTCTTTCATCTATCCATTTTCTGATCCATTGATTCACTTTTAGTAAGTGCCTACTCTGAGAAAATCACTGAGGCTATAAAGAAAAATAAGACCCAGCGTCTGCTCTCAGGGACCTTGTCATTTCAGGCATGTTCTCACACACATCTGTGCCCACACACACACTTGCACACACATAGATATTGCCAAAGTGTTTTATCTGCCAAATGATGGCCTTGCTTGTCCATTCGTAATCTGGTGGTCAGAGTGTGAGGAAAAACTTATTTTCAGCCTTAGGCCCAGAAAGTAACTGAGATTTCTCTGATCAGATACAAAATCGTCATGAGGGTTCAAAAAAGAATTCCCTTTCCCTTTACAACAAACAGTATTTTACCTATTGAGTTGGAAAGAAACTTAGCTTTCTTAGACCTATTCAGGTCTCAAAATACACTTTTACTGTAGATGTTAAACAGGTTATAATATTTACCTCTGAATACAGACATGGCAGATGGAATCTCTCCCAATTCTGCTTCTCTAAAACCTTAGAAAGATAAAGGAACCAACTACATGTCTCAAGTCCCACAAATACGCACATTGGTATTTGTGATTTTTCATATTCTTTCTATGTATATCTTCTAGATTCTAATTTTGAATGAAAAGCCTAGCTGTTCTCAGTACTGATGACACAATATATCTTAGATAAAAATTTCTTTTGGGAGGTAAATTCATTTATGCTGAAATGTTTGAGTAGTGCATTTTTTGTTTACACCTTGGATTCTTCCAAATATTCTTTGAAGATGCTGGGCTAAGTACAGTCTTTAGCTCATATTATGTCTATGCCTATTTCATAGGTACAGTGGCTTTTCTGTGTTTGGAGCTTGATTCAATTTAAAAAGCTTAAGTATCAGCTCATATCTGTATGATGAATAACTTTGTAATCATGCTTCTTATGTTGCATTATAACTCTACTTTTACCATCAACATGACAGTGAGCCCATTGAGGACAAGGGGTGTCCATTATTCATTTCTACAGCTCCAGTACCTAATTCTGTGCTAAGACATAGGAAAGCCTTGAATCAGTAAGATCTAAAACTGAAACATGGAAGGCTCAATCATGAGGGTAGCAACAAAGTGTGATTCCCAATGTAAAACATATTTTTGAAATGCAAATGCACTTTTAGTTTCTGAGAAGCAGATTTACCCTGGGTCATAGCACCTACTGAACACACAGAATTTGGACATTTGCTACCATTAATTGAGCTCTTAGTTTGAATTACAGTCTGTGTGCCAAGTGCTTTATAGACATTATCTCATATAACCTTTCAATTACGGGAGAAACAGGTAAAGACAGTTACCGGTACAACAAAAGAGATGTCATGATAGCTGAACACAAACTTCTTGGGAGCCAGAATGCATTCTGTTTCTTACTCTGTTACTGATTTGTATCTGGTAACTAGAATGGTGCCTTATGCCAAAGGTGGATTTACCACGAAGAAAAGACTGTGCCTGGGGCTTAAGGGGAATCAAAATGTTTAAGAGAAGGCCTCTACCCCGGAGGGTTGGAAAGAGTTTTTTGAACATATTTGGCATTTAGAAGAGCATTTGTAAACTTGGTGTCAAAAGTTGCATCAGAATATTTGGGACTAAAGCCAGATTGCAATGGGCTGAGAATGAATACAAGCTGTAGAAGTCAGTGGAATGTATGGAACATTCTTCCAAGAAGTTTAATGAAAAGAACAAGAGAGAGGGGAGTAATCTGGGGGGAGCCAGGTTTAAAAGGCCGTTTTCTTCTTACCATTTTTCTCAGTGAGGAAGTTGAATCCATTATTGGTAAACCAAGGGCAAAGAAGTGGCGGAAAGGAATATAGCAATACCAGGAGGGTAAAAGCCAGTAACAGGGAGAAGCAAAAAAAGATTAGAACAGGATCACTGATATACAATTCTATCTAAATTTTTTTGAAAATTTAATCTCCTTTTTTTATTATTATTTTTTTAAACATCTTTATTGGGGTATAATTGCTTTACAATGGTGTGTTAGTTTCTGCTTTATAACAAAGTGAATCAGTTATACATATGTTCCCATATCTCTTCCCTCTTGCGTCTCCCTCCCTCCCACCCTCCCTATCCCACCCCTCCAGGCAGTCACAAAGCACCTAGCTGATCTCCCTGTGCTTTGCAGCTGCTTCCCACTAGCTATCTACCTTACCTTTGGTAGTGTATATATGACCATGCCTCTCTCTCGCTTTGTCACAGCTCACCCTTTCCCCTCCCCATATCCTCAAGTCCGTTCTCTAGTAGATCTGTGTCTTTATTCCCGTCTTACCCCTAGGTTCTTCATGACATTTTTTTTTTCTTAAATTCCATATATATGTGTTAGCATACGGTATTTGTCTTTCTCTTTCTGACTTACTTCACTCTGTATGACAGACTCTAGGTCTATCCACCTCATTACAAATAGCTCAATTTCATTTCTTTTTATGTCTGAGTAATATTCCATTGTATATATGTGCCACATCTTCTTTATCCATTATTCATCTGTTGATGGACACTTAGGTTGCTTCCATGTCCTGGCTATTGTAAATAGAGCTGCAGTGAACATTTTGGTACATGACTCTTTTTGAATTATGGTTTTCTCAGGGTATATGCCCAGTAGTGGGATTGCCGGGTCATATGGTAGTTCTATTTGTAGTTTTTTAAGGAACCTCCATACTGTTCTTCATAGTAGCTGTACCAATTCACATTCCCACGAGCAGTGCAAGAGTGTTCCCTTTTATCCACACCCTCTCCAGCATTTATTGTTTCTAGATTTTTTGATGATGGCCATTCTGACGGGTGTGAGATGATATCTCATTGTAGTTTTGATTTGCATTTCTCTAATGATTAGTGATGTTGATCATCCTTTCATGTGTTTGTTGGCAGTCTTTATATCTTCTTTGGAGAAATGTCTATTTAGGTCTTCTGCCCATTTTTGGATTGGGTTGTTTTTTTTTTGTTATTGAGCTGCAGGAGCTGCTTGTAAATTTTGGGAATTAATCCTTTGTCAGTTGCTTCATTTGCAAATATTTTCTCCCATTCTGAGGGTTGTCTTTTCGTCTTGTTTATGGTTTCCTTTGCTGTGCAAAAGCTTTGAAGTAATCTCCTTTTTAAATATGCCTGTTTACATCCTATGAGATATCCTATGGGAGGCTTTGCTTGGATTTTGAATCTACTTCTTATTCAGCTTATCATTTATTATGAGTCCAATCACTTATCCAAGAAAGTGATCATACTTTTAAATAATATTTTATTAAAAAGAATCACTGGTGATAAACAATGCATGTTTCTTGTAGAAAATATGGAAAATACAGATGAGCCAAATAACATGTTTTAAATTCATTTTAGATATATTCATTATCCTTCCATCAGTAGGAATTGTGATGATCATAATCACTACTAAATGTCTCCCTCTACCACTTATCCATGTTTTAAAAAGTTTTATTCCTTTTTCTAAAACAAAAATGGATCATATAGCAAAGACTATTCTAAAATCTGCTTTTGTTATACAATATTTTTTAGCAACTCTTCATGTCATTCCACTTAATTCTTTCTCATCATTTTATTGATTGAAGAAAATTAAAATTGTATGCATTTATTATAATTTATTAAGTAATTCCTTATTGTTAAATATTTTAGTGCTTTTAGATTTTTATATTATAAGCAACTACTCATGACTATCCTTAAAATACTAGCAATGATTATTTTTAAAAAATACTAGCAATGACTTGCTGAGTCAGAGTATGCATCATTGTATGGCTTTTGTGAAGTTTTTCCTGATTGTCCTCCATAGAAGTTACACCAATTTACACTCTCACCTAGAGAATATGAGAGCAGCTGTTGCCCACACCCCAGCTAATTCTAGGGATTAGCATTAAAAAATCCTGTTCAATATCAAATTTAATTTGATACATATATTTCATTATGGTTCTCCTTTTCACTTTTATTATAATAAGGTTGAACTTATTTCTACTGGCTCTTTGTTATCCTTGCTCATTTATTAAATGGTTATTTGATATATTTTACATTGGGGTTGAATTTCTAAGTGGGTTGTAAGTACTTTTTAAGTGTTATATTTTGAAATATGAACCACTTATTAGGCATTTATATTCTGTAAATATTTCCCCTTTTTGTCATTTGCAATTTACTTTTTATGATTTAGGTCACGAATAAGTTTCAAAAATGTGATGTAGTAAGGCTTTTTCATTATAGTTTCTACCTTTCCTGTGACGCTAAAGACTGTATAAATATTCACCTAGTATGTTTCTAATTTCACTTTCTACATTTGAATCTTTAAACTGTTTGAGGTTAATTTCATTATGGTGTCCAATGTGCAGGTAGAATTTAAGATTATTTTTATGTTTGCTAGTCGTCTAAACACCACTTATTGAATAATCAATTATCTTCCACACTGATTTGAGGTGTATTCTTACTATATATTAAGTTCTTGTAAATACTGCATTTTAGGTCTAAATAAGACAATTTTCTCTGTTGAAGTGTCTGTCATTTCCTGTATTAATATCACATTGTTTATATTATTGTAGATTTATAATGTCTTATGGATAAGAGCCGCCTATCTTTTGCAACTTCAAAATGATTTCGTTCTTTTAACATATTTATTTTATTGGTAATCTCACAGTTATTTTGGCAGCAGTATTCATACTGTGGAATACTATTCAGCAATAAAAAGGAACAAACTACTGGCACATGCTACGTCAAGGATGAACCTCAAAAACATTATGCTAAGTGAAAGAGCTAGGCACAAGAGATCTCATAATGTATGATTCCATTTATATATGTCTCTATAAGGCAAATTTATAGAAACAGAAAGTAGATTAGTGGTTACATGGGGGCTAAGAGTGGGAGTGGGAATGAACTGTAAATAGGCATGAGGGATCTTATCAGTGTGATGGAATGTTTTTTTTTTAAAGATTGTTTTCTTATGTTAGTTAAACATCCTCCTTTTATTGCTCTCTCTCTCTTTTTTTTAAATACTGAGTTGTGTTTTTTTTTCCTTTTTGGCCATGCGACGCGACATGTGGGATCTTAGTTCCACGACCAGGGATAGAACTCCTGCCCCCTGAATTGGAAGGGCAGAGTCTTAACCACTGGACTACCAGGGAAGTCCTGGAAATGTTTTAAAATTTATTTAAGTTGATGGTTTCACCATGCAGTAAGATTACTAAAAATCATTAGATTGTGCACTTGAAATGAGTGAACTTTACGATATGTGAGATATACTTCAGTAAAGTTGTTATTAGGAAAGAATTATTCTGGAAAGTTAATCAAAAATTATCACTGTGTTTTGTTTGGAACTGGATATTTACATATTAATTTCAGAATTGACATCTGATAATATTAAGTTTTCTTTCCTAAACTATGATATTTATTTCCCAGGAAACATTTATAACTTTATTTTTACAAATCCACAGTTTTCCTATTAATTCCTAGGTTATTAGGTTTATTTTTTGTTTGTTTTATTTTTAGGTTGTTGCTGGTGTTGATGATTTCCCCCCTATTAAATAATTGGTTATTGATGATACAATAGGGGACTGCTTGATTTTTATATATTTTATAGTCTTCTTAATGAAATCACTTATTAGTTCTAATGTTCCTGAATGCACTGAAAGGTGTGAGTTACATTAGCAATCTGACTGACCTCTGGCCCAGACTTTAGAATGACAGGTTATAGATTTAGCCACGAGTTCAATAATTTCTCTGTGAGTTTTTTTTTTTTTTAGTTATTGGGGGTAGGAGTTTATTAATGTATTTATTTATTTTTGCTGTGTTGGGTCTTCGTTTCTGTGCGAGGGCTTTCTCTAGTTGTGGCAAGCAGGGGCCAGTTTTCATCGCAGTGCACGGGCCTCTCACTATCGCGGCCTCTCTTGTTGCAGAGCACAGGCTCCAGACGCGCAGGCTCAGTAGTTGTGGCTCAAGGGCCTAGTTGCTCCGCGGCATGTGGGATCCTCCCAGACCAGGGCTCGAACCCGTGTCCCCTGCATTAGCAGGCAGATTCTCAACCACTGTGCCACCAGGGAAGCCTTCTCTGTGAGTTTTTCCCCAAAGTTTTTAACGGAGGTCATTTGGACAACATCTAGTTTATCAATTTGGTTTAAATTTAGAATATCTACTACCAATATCAGACCTTAAACCTATGACCTGAAATAGAGTTTTCGAGTAGGAAATTTTATAACAGCATGCTTTATAAATTCACTATCTAATGTGTAACAGTGACTGGAATTTCATTAAATACAAGCATATGTCAAGGGATCATATTCAGAACGCTGGCCATCAGGTAAATTAACAAACCATTTGGCTGGAAATAGAATGATTAGCACAGGGATAATCTGCTCTGTTGCTGATGGTTATCAGGCATGAGACAGTTATCTGTTAGCTACATGTTTTAGTAAAGAATGAGCAAAACTTTACCCCTAAGGAAAAAAAAGAAAGATTTTCGTTGCTTACATTTGTTTGCTAACATCTTTTCCATTTAAATACACTCTAATGTACCAATGTTCACTCTACTTAACAAATAAAAGTATATGAGAATAAGTTAGAAAATTCAAGTGATAGTCAATTTATAAAAGAATTTAAAAAGAGAGAGAGAAGATATTGTCTTGGAATTCACTTAGAAGTGTGAGGCAGTGTGAGAATAGAAGTGAATTTGGACAGATTGGTGAAGCTCTGGGGACTGTAGCTTCCTGGTGAGAAAGTTATGTGAAACAGAGTCAAAATGGTGGTCTTAACCTCAGCATTTCTGGCATATCTAGTATATTTAACCTGAATATTTTTATTCTATGAATTAAGTAGAAAAAATTTATCTTATTTTCATATTTTGAACCCAGTAAATCATTGTGTTATCCTGCTGGTATACACATTTCTGAATTGTTCAAGGTTCTTATTCTAAGAAACAGAAAGTGACCCTGGAATACTTGAGCATTAAAGGTATTTATTTAAAGGATATCGCAGCTTGATAATCCAGCTTGTTTAGAGTTGTACTGACTTTTACTAACTTTTTATCACTAGATGTCCTCATATAAAGAGGCATTTCAGAAGTCTGCTGGTGCTATGTAAATACTTCCCATTGTATGGCAGTTACAAAATGTTTCCCTTGACAGTTAGGATTATCCCCCTAGGCAGTATTGTAAGCTTTTATTTTTGCCATTTGCCTTTCGGCACAAAGACTCCAAAATTGTTAGATGCAGTATCAGCTTATCCTTAAGTTGTTAGTGCTCCAGGGTGGAAGCATACATCTCAGAGGTACTAAACCTCTAAATCAGTAGAACCAAGAAGGATAGGGTTTAAAAGTATTAATGAGTCATTACTAGGACAAGTAGGAGCCACTACTTCTACATCCATTGCTTGGTTTCCGATTGCTTGGAATACGGCTATAAAAGTAACAACATCATATATTATTTCTGGTTTGCAGCATACATTTCTATTCTATGTAAGCAGCTTCTGTGCAATGAGGTGGATGATAAAGTTAGTGAAGCCATGGAATGTAGCCCATTGTGCATCTTGTTTTACCTTGTTCAGGAGCAATATTGTGTCGTTTCCTGATAGAGTATAAAGTGCTCAGAAACTCCACAGGTTTTAGAGTTAGAGATAGTATAGCAGGCAGAGAAGGAAATTCAAATCCATAATAAATATCTAATCTGTGTCACAGATTGGATTCTTCAGGAAGCAGGTTCTGAGACAGATTTGTAGATAGGATGTTTATTGAAGAGTGCTCTAGGGATCATTATGTGTGGGAGTGTGAAGGAATGAGAATTGGAATGGAGGAACTGAACTGTGAGGCAGCCACAACAAAGGCCTCGGCCAGTCCCTACAGGGACGTCCAGAGCTCGAATGTGCCTCCAGGTTTGTCCTGAACTGGAACTTAGAGGCTGAGGCTTTTGTATAGCCCCATCAAATGCACCTCAAGCGTATCAAATTAATCTCAATTAAATGCCAAGAGGATCTTTTTAGTACTTGACAGCTGGTTCTAAAATATATATGAATATAAAGGGCCAGGAGTAGTTAAGATTTTGAAGAAAGAAAACAAGTAGGGGAAGTTGGTACTCCAGATATGAAGACTCAGAAAAAACTCTGCTAACCAAGACAGTGTGAATTGGCCTAGAGCTAGAAAAAGAGAGACCAGATTAAGAGATTCTTGTATATATGAACATTTGATATATGACAGATGTGACATAGTAGATCAGTGAAAAAATAAAGGACTTTCCATAAATGGAACATTTGGAATTGAGCATTCATATAAAAATAAAATTGGACCTTTTCTCATCTTATATACAAAAATTACCAATGGATCAGAGAGTTAAATATGAATGAGAACACTATACAACCTTTGAAAGGTGATGTAAGAGAAAGAATTGTACCCTTCAGATTGATTAAAAATTTTAATGTCCAACAATACCAATGTTGGTGAGCATATGAAGCAACAGAAACTCACAAGCTGCTTGTCAGAGTGTAAATTTGATTCATTCAGTTGGAATTCAGTTTGGTAATATATATTAAAGTTGACTGTAAGCATATCCTATAACCCAACAATTCCAGCGTTAGTAGTGACATTTGTGTAATAATAGCCAGACAATTGGAAACACCCCAAATGTCCATCAGTAGTAGAATAGCTAAATAAATTGTGGTAAATTCAGACAATGGAATACTATACAGCAATGAAAATAAACATACTAAGACTACATGCAACATCCTGGATTAATTAAACAATAATAATATTAAACAAAAGTAGCAAATGCAAAAACAAACAAACAAAAACACCCAGTATGATTCCATTCACATAAAGTTCAAAAATCAGGGTTTTGGCTCCTCTGGAGGAAGAAAGGGTTTTGATTCTGAAGGAACACTGTGGAGTTTGTATCTCAACCTTAGAGGAGTTTATGGGTGTTTGTTTTAAAATTATTTCTTAACTTGTACAATTTTTTTTTGCTTTTTCTCTGTATGAGTTATATTTCACACAAACAATTTGAAAAGCAAAACACATAAAAAAGAAATGTTTGGGAACTTCCCTCATGACCTACATGTTTAACTGTACTTTTTCTGAGCTTTGAGCTGGAAGATGAAATATATAGCAATGGCCTTTAACTATGGAATCTCTCTAGGAAGTTGCCATCATGGACAGTCTCAGCCTGAATTCTCAAAGCAGCCACGCACTGGGAATGGACTTTCTGGTAGCATGACTGTAGCAATTATGCATATTTATATCCCCAGCACCTACGTCAGTGATTGGCTTTTTAAAACTGCTCAATGCATGTTTTCCAAATGGATGACTAAATAAATGAATGAGTGAATGAGTGAACAGTGCATCTTTCTGAAGCCTGTTGACTCATTGCAGAGCCTCACTGTAGATTAATCCCTTTTTAGAAAACTATAAATAAGTATTAAGGAATAATAATCTTCAACTCTTTGGACTTTGAAGTAACTTTCAGAATTATATATTGACCTTCAAGAAACAGGAGAAAACTGAGTCCCGTATAAGAACTCCTGAATCAGTCTGTTAAGGAAGGATCCCTATTTGGTATTTAAAGAAGCACCAGAGAATATTTTGATACCTTTCCCTGGTAAGATATGAGGCATGAAGAACATTGAATAATCAAGTCTGCTAAATTCAAAACTACCTAACTCTATCTGAGAATTTGGAAGTGTTTTTTTTTTTCCTCTTTATATATGTTTTCTGATAGATTTCTGTAAAATATACCACATCAACCCACTTTCCACCTTCTGTCAGTTACAATCTCCCATTCAGAAGCTAAACGGCTCTCTCTGGTAAGCAAATACGTAATTAAGATTTACTTTGGTTGAGTGAAAATATGCCTTCTTTATAAAGAAAGCCCCAGGCCAGGTTCAGAATAGGCAAGGTTAGCTATGGTGGATTTATCAGCAAATTTAGCCCAATTTAAGAGGCATGCCTTCAAACCTATTAAAGATGGTGCTTATGTGATATTCTGTGATGTCTTCCGCCTAAGGATTTGGACAATTCATGCAGTTTACTTCAGCCTTGAAAGTGGATTTATATGAGAGAAAAAAGGAAAGTGCTGAGAATATTTTTCATCTAACATCCTCCCTTTGACCACATAATAGTCCGAAAACTCACACAAGCAATTCCATATGGAGATGAGGAATGTCTAGCCAAAACAAGTTGTTCAGCTTATTAGCCTTGGGCTGAATAAGTTACTCAGAATATCTGGCATGGCCACCCTGTTTAAAAAGGAGAGGTGGGATGGCTATGCTTGCCTTTTCTTTCTCCCCCTAGAGTTTTAGATGAGAAAACAAATGGTTAGTGAGGCAACGCTGCAGGCCAGAAGCCCTGTGCTCTACTGTTTTCTCTGCACATTTGAAAAGCCTCACAAGTGCAACAATGCACATTTCTTTGCACTCGACTGGCTACAGAGAAGGGTACATTGCACAATTTTCACTGTCATCTAGTTTCACATTTGATCCTTCTTGGGCAAGACTATCAAGTTGCTTTGGTGTGAATCTTGGCAGAAAAAACCTCTTCTCTCCAAGAATTTGAAATACTGTGAACTGCAAACTAAATTGGCTCCAACTGTCTGCTCTATTGTACAGGAGATGTAAGACAGCAGAAGGAGGGTTAGAATACGTTTTGATTTTGAGAGCTACCAGAAATTAAATTTTAAAAATTTTTGTAAGGGATAGGGAGAATAAAATTGTATTCAAATTTAATTGTAAGGCAATTTGAGGATTTTTTTTTTTCTCCCAATCAGGTCAGTAGGAAACCCAGTTCATCCCTTTGTCTCTAGTTTAAGTATTAATTGGCATATCATGCAGTTATTTTGCCTGCCTATTTTGGCATCATTCAGATTCCCAAGATAAAGGACAAGTCACTTAGTACTAATTTTTCCACCAGCTCTTATTCATTGTGCACATATGTTCAATCTATCTTCTGGTTCTCTCCCTTTTTCTCCTTCTCTCCCTCCCTCCTTTCTTTCTTTTAAAAGAAGCACACACATTCACTTTCGAATAGATTATTGGAGAATCTTTGAAACTAATAGTGAAAAATGTTAAAGGTGTGTAATATAAAACTTCACAAACAGTTCATGAAAGAGTGAAGTTTTAAATTTCTAGACTACCACAAATTTCCAGATTCCCCACCTTTTTTTAAAGTTATTGACTGTCTTTTGAGGGTGACCATCTAGTAAATAATTCGGATTTCTGCAACTTGTTAATTAGGCTAACCCAACATGACACCCAAATGGAAGACCCTGGTGGTAGAGCACGGTACGTTAAACTACACACTCATTGGCCTGCATTGGAACTTTATGTCACATCAATTCAACCCAACAAAACCCAAGAGACTGAGAGAGACCTCCAGGAGCAGTTAAAAGCAGTTGTAGCAATCACCCACAACAGGGCTCGTTTTGCTCAAAATCATGACTCTGATTTTGAGTAAGGGCATGAAGATTGCCAACCTGGAACAAGCCTGGAAAATAAACAATTGAGAGGTTGGCTGAATCACAGGGAATAGTGGTAAATAGAGTTGGAAAAATAACACAGGATCAGGTTATTGAGAGTTTAAATGTCATTAAGTGAGTAGTATTTTAGTTTATGTTAATACACAAAGGATTTGCATGATGTACAATTTGCCAGTAATTATCCTGACATTTTGATGGGGCCTGACTTGCATATCTGTAAATATTTGCAGTTGCTAAGTTACCAGCTATACTTATTTGAGTTTGTGTACCATTTCATTTTGTGGCAAGAGTAGATGTTTTAGGCTTCAAAGCAAGGGACTCCCACCTTCTAATGGATGCCTTCTTAGGAGTTCCCAATAGAAATCTTTTATACCATGTCACTCATATGACTATCTCTCGTTTATTATGTTGTTTTTTTTCTAACACATAGACTGTTTAGATGGAACAAGATCAGATAATATTTTATTCTGTCATTCATTCTTTAATTTAAATTTAACCCCTTAATTTTTGCAAGACCCTATATTAGGTCCTTTGGAGAATTTGAGGATGTGTCCCAATTTCTCCGAAGAGCCTAAGAGGGAAGATAAGGTCCATAAAAACAACTCAAGAGTACATGAAACCTAACTGCTAGGTCCTCTCTAGCCAATGGGGACTGAAATCTCCCATCTCCCACCTGCTCCCATGGGAACTCCAGACAGCATCCCCTCCAGCATTTCTAGGAAAGCTGGAGGAGTGCTTCCCATGTGTTCACAAACCGAGTTGTCAGCTTCAGTTGCTATGAGGTATCTACCCTGCCTTTCCTCTTCCATGTTAGCTTCCCCTTATCATTGTCATCCTTTTATGAAGCTCCTTGAGAAATCATCACATTCATTCATTCCTTAGATATTTAATGAGTGTTTCCTATAAACCAAGCACTCACTTTCTTCTAGGAATAAGTGATGAACACAACAGGTAAAATCCCTGACTCTTAGGATGTGTGTGTTGTGCAGGAGGGTGGTAAGGAAAGGCAAATACGATTTCAGATAGTGACAAGTGCCTCAAATAAGGGTAGATGAGACTGAAAATGGTGGGAAAGATGGTCAGAGGAGGCCTCTCTGAAGAGGAGTGTTTGACTTGATGAGAAGTGGCTACTGATGTCAATGTCCACCAAGAGAATGCCGATCGCCCTGCCAAGGGTTCTGTGGGTACCTGTTTCATCACTGCTAATCCTCGTATTGTCAGGACAATTATGGATTATGGACACACTCTCAACATTGGCCACACTTTATATCCAGATCCCAAATAACATACTTGTTTCCAGTCTCTTGATGTCTTTCATCAACACAGCTCCTTCAGCTCTTGGTCCCTCCACTGTGCTCATCTCCTTCCCTCTCCCCAGGTGCTGATCAGGATTTGTGGGGATTGACACCTATACAATCTGGGGCCCTCTTCAAGAAAATAAATAAATAAAACCACAAGAATACAAAATTAGGTCCAGGGAATTGGCAAGGGCCTGAGGTTACTCTTCTTTCTGTCCAAAAGAGGAGCCCCCATGCAGATAGATCCCTGGGGGAGTTCTCTGCCCTTTATTTTTACACATGCCACAATATGATTGTCAGTTCGAGGCCCCATACTACACAAATAGATGTTTTCACCATATGATAGATAGATAAGGGCAAAGTGAGATGAGAGTTTAGAAGGGGGAAAAATTGCATCCCAGTGGAGGCAATCAATGAACAATTTTGGTGTTACCTGAGCTTCATCTTGAAGGATGAATAAGGTCTGCGTACCCAGAAAAGATGACTTTATTGAGTGCCTTGTCTGTGTACAGTCCCTCTACATCCTACCTTACCCTTTTATGAACATTGCACAGTGGGAAGTGTCATTTTACAGATGATTAAGCTAAAGGCTCAAAATTATATAACTATCATATTGCATAAGTCACTTAATTTGTTTAAGCCATGTTTCCCACTCAGCCCCATCTGAGTTGAGTGCTCTTTCCATTATGCCAGGCTGACTCTGATTTTGAGTAAGGGCATGAAGATTGCAAACCTGGAACAAGCCTGGAAAATAAACAATTGAGAGGTTGGCTGAATCACAGGGAGTAGTGGTAAATAGAGTTGGAAAAATAACACAGGATCAGGTTATTGAGAGTTTAAATTTCATTGAGTAGTATTTTAGTTTATGTTAATACACGGCAATAAATAATATCACAACTAATGACCAAGTTCCATCCACAGAACCTCTTGTTAAGTGTGAATATAGTCAAGGCAAATTGCCATGAAAACAGTTTGCACTGACCTTCCATCAGGGCTGTTCACATAGTATGATATCAGGAGTGATGAAAAATAACCGTCACCCTTTTACTGATGTTTGAAATTCCACCATGTAAGCTTTACCCTTTGCCTGGCTGTTAAACTCTTACCTGTGAAAGAGGTAAACAATGAGTGTAATAGAGATTGTTAGTTTCTCCCCTGGGAGCAGCTTTAAAGAAGCAGGGAGCATAAAGGTACAGGGAGAGGGAAACCTAACATCGCAGAAGAGAGAAAGCTTCATAATCTTTTGTTGTATCTTTACTTCCAGTCATGTGGATTTGTCGCACTCTTGCTCTGCCCAAAGTATTGAATAGAAAGAGAATCCAGAGCAAAAGCCATGGGGACAAATGGGGTTGTTTTGAGTAAGGAACAGCTGCTCTGTTCTATTGAAGCCATCTCCAAAGCCCCTTTTCATTTAGGGCAAACCCTAGTGTGGGGAAACTGTGTGAAAAACAGAGAAGAGGGAGAGGGCTGGTAAGTGAAGGATGACAGTGGAAGCCCTCCCAGCAACAGATCCTGCGGTCTCTTCATGGTGGGCTGTCAGCATCTTCCCAGCTGCTTCCTAGTGCCTCTGGCTGGGTGTGTCTGGGAAGCTTCACACACTTTGATTCAAATTGCATATTGTTTTTCTCCTTGAGAGGTTTCTCATCTGGGATCCCATGGAGAGACTGGCAGAGGCATGTGTTTCTATTTTTAAGAATACAATAGATGTTGAAAAAAAATGTGAAAGGAAATGCGAAGACCAGGTTCTGTGGCAGAGAGAAACTTTGGCCTATTTGGTACCTTTAAATGGTGCCAAGCTCCATCTGGCAGCTCAGCCTTGATTTTGCTGTCAACTGAGGGTAACCAGCATTCCACAGAGTTGTGCAATGTGTTTTGAGACAAGAGAAATTGCCTGGACTTCATAGAGTCACTAAGATTACCAGAGAGGGTCCATCATGATGTGCATAATTATACTTAAGTTACTGGAGAATATGAGCTTTTGAGGGCAGGAGCCACATCTGTCCATCAGTCACTGAACCTGAGAGGTGCTATAGCACCATTATTTAAGTTTGTGGAATGAATGGATGGATGATCAGATGCAATCCCTGATTGAAGTGACTCTTATCAAGAAGCTCTTCCTCAAATGGTCTTATCTCTGTTGATGCAAATGCAGGAGTCTAGATTGTTTGTGAGATAAGGAAATGTAACTTTGAGAAGAAGAAATTCCTAACTGAATGTTAATTCTGGGTTTTGCTTGTGAGTGAAAAAGAAGTCCACCCACACTATTAGGCCCTGATGGTTATTGTCAGGTGCCTGCCATTACAAATAGAGTATATATGGTGAAATGATCTTTTGAATTTCATTTGTGCTACTTTTCCTATTCAGAATGCTTCAGTGGCTCCCCTCCATCTCCCGGAAAACAACAAACACATGGGCTGGACTTGCATCACCATCCTGGGGTAACTGTTTTGCCTCTGAAGGTAAACGTTCAATCAGACAAACTTGGGTTCAAATTCCACCTTCTCTCCCTTCCTAGCTGTGTAACTCTGGGCAATTTCCTTATCTTGCTAAGCCTTAGTTTCTTTGTCAGAAAAGTATTAGGGGGAAAATAGACATTCTTTATCAGGGATTTAATTTTGAACGATTTCACTTGACAAGCCTGGAAGAAAAGGGCCCAAATCAACTTATAAAACCCAAAATGCATATTCACAATTAATATCAACTCTGTTCATTTGGCATTATAATAATAGTAAATAAAAATATTTACTATTTACTGAGGTATGTGATGTGATAGTCACAAGTACTGGACCCTACCTCTGCTGTTTACTAATTGTATAACTGTATCTTTACTCTTCCATGCGTTGGTTCCTTCATTGACAAAATGAAGATAAAAATATAACAGCTGTTTCAGTTCACGTAAAGTGCTTAGCACAGTGTCAAGCACATAGTAAATGTCTAATTAATGTTAGTTACTATTATCAGATATTTACTATACATCAGGCATTGCATACCTTATCTCATTTAACCTCACAGCCCAATGAAGTAGGCATTGCTATTGCCATTTGAAGATTAAAGCAAAGCAAAACTGTAATTTACAGAAGTTGAGTAACTTGTTCAATGACACTATTGTAAGTGGTAAAACCAGGAGTCAAGCCCAAATGTGTATGATTTCAATGTCCTAAGTCATACATCTGACCTCCTGATTTTATTGGTCTGGGGTAGGGCCCAATCACTGATATATTTTAAAAGTTCTCCTGGTGAGTCTATGCAAATATAGCTGTTATTGAGAACCACTAAGATTTTTAGCCCCTGCCTCCCTCCCACCCTGCAGCCTCAAAGTACTGAATTAGAATCTCTAGGAATAGAACCTGGAAAACTGTATTATAAACGACCATCCCAGGTGATTCTAATGATCAGATAATTCTGGCTAACATTTCCCTGTGTGTGTTTATCTCCTCTATCAGATGATTGGTTGCTTTAGACAATTGGTTCCTTGTCTCTTTAGCATTTAATTCATTGCATTATAGGCTTAGTAAAATATGTTCTCATTGGTTGTTGAATGGTTGAGAACACAGTCAGAATGAGATTGTTGAGAAAAGCATACAGTTTGAATTAGGGCTGAGAGGATAACCTAGCTGTAGTGTACAGGGGAATAATACAGAACAGTTTTAAGGCAACTGTATTCCTGGGCAGATGGTCTTCTTTTCACTGTGTCCTCACATGATATTTGCTTGATGCATTTGGGTGGAGAGAGAGAGGACGAAAGCTCTCTGATATCTCTTCTTAAAAGAGTACTAATCCCATTATGAGGGCCCACCCTCATGGCCACATTTAAACCTAATTACCTACTTAAGAACCCGTCTCCATATACCATTACACTGGGGATTAGAGCTTCGATATATGAATTTTGAGGGGACACAATTTAGTACATAACAGAAATATTATATATCTTGCTAGCATGTGTATTTCAAAACTCATCAAAGCATACACTTAATATTTATGTATTTAATCATATATAAACTTCAGTATAACAAAATTATATATATTCAACACTCATATATATACATTCATAAATATATATACACATATATACATTCAAAATTATGTATATATTCAAATTTATGCAAAAATATATATTCAACATGCATATAAGATATAGTCAGTGAATAAACAGGATAAAATTCTAGAGCTGAAAAAAAACCCACATCTTTATTTTGAACAAACCCACCAAATGTTAAACAGAATGGATTAAATTGGCCTACACTTACACACATATTTTGGCCACAGTTCAAAATTTTAAGGGGAAGGAGATAATTCTAAAAGTTCCCAAAGAAAATCAGATTGACATCAGAAATCATACTGGAAATGCTAGATAGTGGTAAACCTAGAATTCTATACCTAGACTAACATTCAAGTGTGTATGAAGAATAAATATGCTTTTAGATGTCCAAGGACTTAGAAATTTTACCATCTACAAACTAATTCTAAGACGATTACTCAGGATGGTCTGCTACACAAAAGTAAGCATATTAACCAAAAAAAAAAAAAAAGCACAAAAAACCCCAAGATATAGACAGGCTTCCTAGAAAGTATAAGGAGAAAAGTAAACCCAGAAATACTTGTTAATGCAGGTGATATGGTTGCATATCTGGAAAATCAAAGAAAGTCTATAAGAGCATTCAATATAAGACTGATAGCAATGTCAATATCCAAAAAACCCAATGCTTTTCTTATATATCAGCAATAACCACCTAGAAAACAAAATGAAGAAATACCCTTTTCACAATCATAACAACAAATGAATAGAAATAAAATTAAAACATTACAGAGTTTATATTCTTCAACTGAGGAATACAAATAATAACTTGAATTAATGGACAGAAATACCATTTCCTTATATAAGAAGAATCAACATTATCAGCAAGCAACTGCACCCTAAATTTACCAATAAATTCTACAATATTAAAATAAAAGTTTCAGTGGCATAATGTTTTAGAAACTTGACTAAATCATCCTGATGTTCATATGGTAAAATAAATATAGACTGTGTAGAAATATTCTCCAGAAGAATGAGTTAAAAAATGACTTACCCTATCAAATATTAAGACAGATTAAAAAATTATAGTCATTGAAAGAATGTATTCTTGCTAGGGAGATAGACATACTAGTCAAAGGAACAAGACTTGTGTTATTATAAATTGTTTGCTGTCATGGGATGAATTGTGTCTCCCCTGAAATTCATATGTTGAAATATTTATTGCTCTCTAGTACCTCAGAATGTGTCCTTATTTGGAAATGGGGTCACTGTATATATAATTAGTTAAGTTTGGGTGAAGTCATACTGCAGTAGGGTAAGCCCCTAACCCAATATAACCAGTGTCTTTAAAAGAAGGGGAAATTTGGACAGAGGCACATACACAGAGAACATCCCATGTGAAGATGAAGGTAGAGATTGAGGTGATGCTTCTACAAGCCAAGGAATGACAGAAATTGTCAGAAAACCACCAGAAGCTGGGGGAGAGGAAGTATGGAACAGACTCTTGCTCATGGCCCTTAGAAGGAACCAACCCAACTGGCACCTTGATCATAGATTTCTGGCCTCCAGAACTGTGAGATAATAAATTTCTGTTGTTTAAGCCAGCCAGTTTGTGGTACGTTGTCATGACAGCCCTACAAAACCAATAGAGTTGGAAAAGAATGAACTATCAATAAATGATGTTGAGATAAGTAACTAGCCAGTTGGAGAAATAAACTGAGTATCTTCCTCATTCCTCATACTGAATTCAATTACATCTGTTATCAGTGTTTAATGTTGGAAAAGTATTGGAAGAAAATATTGGTGAATATACTTTATAGTCTTAGAGTGAAATTTTTTTAGCATTATACAAAAATCTAATAACTGTAAAAGACTAATAACTATCAATTTTTTACCTTTCAACCTAGTAAAATTTTAAAATATAGATAATATAAAGCATGGGCCAACGTTTTAGCAAATGGTACTTTAATACAATGGAGATATTTTCTATATAACAGAATATAAATTCTATATATAATATATAAGTAATATAAATATGATGTATTATGTAATTATATATATTCTGTAGCTCAGTAAAACTATAAAAAATTTATTCCAAAGACATAATTGGTCAAACATCCACAGTTATATATCTAGTTGTTCATGTAGCATTATTTATAAGAAAGGATAACTAGAAATAAACTAAGAGATTGGTTAAATAAATTATTCTCCATGAAATGGAATTATCTTCGTTCAATAAACATATAATGCATCTCTATTTAACAATATGGAAAGATCTCTATGACAAATTGTGGACTGACTAAAGCAGGCTAAAAAGGGCATGTGTAGTATGATCTTATGTGTGCGCCCCCCTACACACACATGCACATCAAGAAGTCTAATTAGTGGAACCCTCAAGACGGTGGAGGAGTAAGACGTGGAGATCACCTTCCTCCCCACAAGTACATCAAAAATACATCTACACATGGAACAACTCCTACAGAACACCTACTAAACGCTGGCAGAAGACCTCAGACTTCCCAAAAGGCAAGAAACTCCCCCACGTAACTGGGTAGGGCAAAAGAAAAAAAAAAAAAAACAGAGACAAAGAATAGAGATGGGACCTGCACCAGTGGGAGGGAGCTGTGAAGGAGGAAAGGTTTCCACACGCTAGGAAGCCCCTTCGCGGGCGGAGACTGCGGGTGGCGGAGGGGGGAGCTTCGGATCCGTGGAGGAGAGCACAGCAACAAGGGTGCGGAGGGCAAAGCGGTGAGATTCCCGCACAGAGGATGGGAGCCGACCAGCACTCACCAGCCCGAGAGGCTTGTCTCTCGGGCTTCGGAGGTCAGATTCCAGGGAGAGCACTGGGGTTAGCTGCGTGAAGACAGCCTGAAGGGGGCTAGTGTGCCACAGGTAGCCGGGAGGGAGTCCGGGAAAAGGTCTGGAGCTGCCTAAGAGGCAAGAGGCCATTGTTTCCAGGTGTGCGAGGAGAGGGGATTCCTGCTCCATGCACCGACAGAAGGCAGAGCACTGCCTGAGCAAGCTCCAGAGACAGTCACGAGCCATGGCTATCAGCTCAGGCCCCAGAGGCGGGCATGAAATGCTAACGCTGCTGCTGCTGCCACCAAGAATCCTGTGAGCAAGCGCAGGTCACTGTCCACACCCCCAGCCCCCGGGAGCCTGTGCAGCCCACCACTGCCAGGGTCCTGTGATCCAGGACAAGTTCCCCAGGAGAACACATGGCGCGCCTCAGGCTGTTGCAACATCACGCCAGCCTCTGCCACCACAGGCTTGCCCTGCATTCCAATTATGACTACCGTACCCCTCCCTCCCCCAAGCCTGAGTGAGCAAGAGTGCCCTAATCAGCTGCTGCTTTAACCCCCTCCTGTCTGGGCAGGGAACAGATGCCTGAGGGTGACATACGCACACAGGTGGGACCAAAACCAAAGCTGAACACCAGGAGCTGTGTGAAAAAAAAAGAGAAAGGGAAATTTCCCTGTGCAGCCTCAGGAGCAATGGATTAAATCCCCGCAATCAGCTTGGTAAACCCAGCATGTGTGGAATACCTGAATGGACAATGAGTGTTCCCAAAATGGAGGCAGTGGACTTTGGGAGCAACTGTAGACTTGGGGTTTGATGTCTGCAACTGATTTGTTTCTGATTTTTATGTTTATGTTAGTATAGTTTTTAGCACTTGTTATCATTTGTGGATTTGTTTATTGGTTTGGTTACTCTCTTCTTTTTCTTATTATTATTATTTTTTTATTTTAATAATTCTTTTTATTATTTTTTTTTCTCCCTTTTCTTCTGAGCCATGTGGGTGACAGGGCCTTGGTGCTCTGGCCTGGTGTCAGGCCTGAGCCTAAAAGGTGGGAGAGCCGAGTTCAGGACATTGCACCACCAGAGACCTCCTGGCCCCACGTAATATCAGTTGGCGAGAGCTCTCCCAGAGATCTCCATCTCAAAGCTAAGACCCAGCTCCACCTAAAGGCCAGCAAGCTCCAGTGCTGGATGCCCCATGCCAAACAACTAGCAAGACAGGAATATAACCCCACCCATTAGCAGAGAGGCTGCCTAAAATCATACTGAGTTCACAGACATCCCAAAACACACCACCAGGCACAGCCCTGTCCACCAGAAAGACAAGATCCAGCCCCACCCACCAGAACACAGGCAACAGTCTCCTCCACCAGGAAGCCTACACAAGCCCCTGAACCAACTTCACCCACTGGAGGCAGACACCAAAAACAACGGGAACTATGAACCTGCAGCCTGCAAGATGGAGACCCCAAACACAGTAAGTTAAACAAAATGAGAAAACAGAGAAATATGCAGCAGGTGAAGGAGCAAGGTAAAAACCCCAGAGACCACACAAATGAAGAGGAAATTGGCAGTCTACCTGAAAAAGAATTCAGAGAAATGATAGTACAGATGATCCAAAATCTTGGAAGTACAATGGAGAAAATACAAGAATCGTTTAACAAGGACCTAGAAAACTAAAGAGCAAACAAACAATGATGAACAACACAATAAATGAAATTTAAAAATTCTCTAGAAGGAATCAATAGCAGAACAACTGAGGCAGAAGAATGGATAAGTGAACTGGAAGATAAAATAGTGGAAATAACTACCACGGAGCAGAATAGAGAAAAAAGAATGAAAAGAATGGAGAACAGTCTCAGAGACCTCTGGAAAAACATTAAATGCACCAACATTCAAATGATAGGGGTCCCAGAAGAAGAAGAGAAAAAGAAAGTGTCTGAGAAAATATTTGAAGAGATTATAGTTGAAAACCTCCCTAACATGGGAAAGGAAATAGTCAATGAAGTTCACGAAGTGCAGAGAGTCCCATACAGGATAAACCCAAGGAGAAACATGCTAAGACACATATTAATCAAACTATCAAAAATTAAATACAAAGAAAAAGTATTAAAAGCAGCAAGGGAAAAGCAACAAATAACATGCAAGGGAATCCCCATAAGGTTAACAACTGATCTTTCAGCAGAACCTCTGCAAGCCAGAAGGGAGTGGCAGGACATGTTCAAAGTGATGAAAGGGAAAAACCTACAGCCAAGATTACTCTACCCAGCCAGGATCTCATTCAGATTTGATGGAGAAATTAAAACCTTTACAGACAAGCAAAAGTTAAGAGAATTCAACACCACCAAACCAGCTTTACAACGAATGCTAAGGTAACTTCTCTAGGCAGGAAACACAAGAGAAGAAAAAAACCTACAAAAACAAATGCAAGACAATTAAGAAAATGGTAATAGGAACATACACATTGATAATCACCTGAAATGTAAATGGATTAAATGCTCCAACCAAAAAACATAGACTGGCTGAATGGATACAAAAACAAGACCCATATATATGCTGTCTACAAGAGACCCACTTCAGACCCAGGGACACATACAGACTGAAAGTGAGGGGATGGAAAATTATATTCCATGCAAATGGAAACCAAAAGAAAGCTGGAGTAACAATTCTCATATCAGACAAAGTAGACTTTAAAATAAAGACTATTATAAGAGACAAAGAAGGACACTGCATAATGATGAAGGGATCAATCCAAGAAGAAGATATAACAATTGTAAATATGCACCCAACATAAGAGCACCTCATTACATAAGGCAAATGCTAACAGCCATAAAAGGGGAAATCGACAGTAACACATTCATAGTAGGGGACTTCAACACCCCACTTTCACCCATGGACGGATCATCCAAAATGAAAATAAATAAGGAAACACAAGCTTTAAATAACACATTAGACAAGATGGACTTAATTGTTATTTGTAGGACATTCCATCCAAAAACAACAGAATACACTTTCTTCTCAAGTGCTCATGGAACATTCTCCAGGATAGATCATATCTTGGGTTACAAATCAATCTTTGGTAAATTTAAGAAAATTGAAATCATTTCAAATATCTTTTCCAACCACAATGCTATGAGACTAGATATCAATTACAGGAAAAAAACTGTAAAAAATACAAACACTAAATAATATGCTACTAAATAATATACTACTAAATAACCAAGAGATCACTGAAGAAATCAAAGAGGAAATCAAAAAATACCTAGAAACAAATGACAATGAAAACACGACGACCCAAAACCTATGGGATGAAGCAAAAGCAGTTCTAAGAGGGAAGTTTATAGCAATACAATCCTACCTCAAGAAACAAGAAGCATCTTAAATAAACAACTTAGCCTTATACCTAAAGCAATTAGAAAAAGAAAAACAAAAAAACCCTGAAGTTAGCAGAAGGAAAGAAATCATATAGATCAGATCAGGAATAAATGAAAAAGAAATGAAGGAAATAATAGCAAAGATCAATGAAACTAAAAGCTGGTTCTTTGAGAAGATAAAATTTATAAACCACTAGCCAGACTCATCAAGAAAAAAAGGGAGAAGACTCAAATCAAGAGAATTAGAAATGAAAAAGGAGAAGTAACAACTGACACTGCAGAAATACAAAGGATCATGAGAGACTACTACAAGCAACTATATGGCAATAAAATGGACAACCTGGAAGAAATGGACAAATTCTTAGAAAAACACAACCTTCCAAGACTGAACCAGGAAGAAATAGAAAATATAAATAGACCAATCACAAGCAATGAAATTGAGACTGTAATTAAAAAATCTTGCAAGAAACCAAAAACCCAGGACTAGATGGCTTCACAGATGAATGCTATCAAACATTTAGAGAAGAGCTAACACCTATCCTTCTCAAACTCTTCCAAAATATAGCAGAGGGAGGAACACTCCCAAACTCATTCTGCAAGGCCACCATCACCCTACCAAAATCAGACAAAGACGTTACAAAAAAAGAAAACTACAGGCCAATATCACTGATGAACGTAGATGCAAAAATCCTCAACAAAATACTGGCAAACAGAATCCAATTAAAAGGATCATACACCATGATCAAGTGGGGGTTATCCCAGGAATGCAAGGTTCTTCAATATATGCAAATGAATCAATGTGATACACCATATAAACAAATTGAAGGAGAAATTTGATCATCTCAATAGATGCAGCAAAAGCTTTCAACAAAGTTCAGCACCCATTTATGATAAAAACCCTCCAGGAAGTAGGCATAGAGGGAACTTACCTCAACATAATAAAGGCCATGTATGATTGCCTTCAGAGGGAACACAGTCCTGCTGACACCTTCATGTTGAACTCCAGAACTGTAAGACAATAAATTTCTATTGTTTTAAGCCAAAAAAAAAAAGTCTAATCACCTCAAGTCTAGAAAAATATTGAACAGAATTATAATAGTGATGGAATTTAGGGTGACTTTTCATTTAATTTAATTTTCACACTTTTCTATATTATTTGAAATTCCAACATGAGTGTTCATTAATAATTTAAAGATTTTTTATTATGAATTTAATTAAGATAAATATATGTTTAAAATAATTACATTTTCCCCAGCATTTTTAATTTAGAAATATATCTTAAATAATCAGAGATGCACACATGGGTTTACATATAAGGATATTTGTTCCTAATTTTGAAAATTGGAAAACACCAGAATAAGTAACAACATTTGTTACATAAAGTATGCTGTATCCTAGTGGCAAAATACTATGCAGCCATGAAATATAATGTATAAAATAGTTCATACTGTATGATTGCAGTTTGTGGGAAAACATGTATATATGTATAAATACTTAGAAAAATTGAAAGACAACAAAATGTTATGTTTTTATTTCTGAAAGATAGAGTTACATTACTGATATTTCTTTGTTAATTCTTTATAATTTTCACATAATACAATTAAGAATATATAGTATGGACAGACCCTTGCCGTGTTCGCAGCGCTATGTGTATATATTCAAACGAACAAACACTCACACACACAATCTACATATATTGTGGAAAAACACAAGTCTGAGATAAAATATTCTTTTTCCTTCTCTTCTCAAATCCATCTTCCTTTTGCCACATGTTGCTCATCTTGAAGCAGTCCTTTCTGGTGCTCCTTTACCCAGAGCTCAGTAAGAGTGCTCTGTACTCAGCAGGAATCAAAGAAGTGTACCATCCAGGAGACAGATAGCCCTTTCCGAGAAAAGCTCTATTTTCATCCTTCCTTGCCCCTCCTCCTGCTCTTATTCTGGTACTTTTGGAGATTAGAGATTTTAATTGTATGACTTGTGAAATGCCGTTTTTCTTCCAACAGCTGTGTTTATGGTATATAATCTTTTAGCTGCCTATATGCCAACATTTAAAAGCATTCTGATGGATAATACTCAGCTAGGGATTAATCTCTTCCAGCATCACCCTCTTGACCTGCAAATGTACATTAGTGGGGGGTATAATGCCTGCTCTGACATTTGTTTGCAGTGTATCCAAATACATTCTGGAATGCACATTCAGGTTTCCTGGCCTTGAGACAGACAGGCGAGTCAGCACTAAGACATATAGTTCCCATATGCCAGGGTTAAGGGAACTAGGACTTGTTGAGCCTTTCACTGAGCTTTGCACTATGTACTTTCATGGCGTGCTCCCTGAAGGTTTACTCTGCTACACATCAACCATACCACCTAAAGTGCAGTGGGGTCATACGGTAAAAAAGATGGATTAAGGCCGGGTTTGGGTCGCCTCTCATGTGTTTTCTGTGTGTCATTTGATCAAGACCATCTTACAGTATAGACCAGTAGAGGATTGCCTTTGAGGACCTTCCCTGCTTTTCCACCCTCCAGCTTCTCTCATGAGATCTGAAATTTCAGTTTCAAATCCTGGTTTTTCCATCTGCTATCTGTGTGAGCTTGAGTAGATTACTTAGTGTTTCAAAGCTCTGTGATGGATATAATACTATGTATATCACAGGGATTGGGGGAAAATGAAATAAATCATGTAAGTGAACCAGACCTGGTTCATAAGACCTGGAGCATAAGAATTACTGTATGTGTTTGTGGAAACAAAATAACATTTTATGTTTTAAGACTGATTATTTTGAGTCATAACAGAGTATTCTGTTGTTGTTGTTCATGGTTTCTCTGTTGAGATACAACTCTTCTTGGGAGGAGTAGTATTATACTATATGCTGGAAATAGTTGACAATTCAGGTTGACAGCTTCTTGAAACTAATAAGACCCATTGGGGAAGGATCACAAAATAAGTGTATGAGGGGATCAAAGAAGCAAAGTCTTTAGTCAATGGATCTGATCCTCTGCCATCAGTTATTATCTTTTAGCTTGTGTAATTTCCCCACTAATGTTTCTACTATACATAAGTAATGATTTTTCTCTGAAAAACCAGTTCATATACTCTTCTGTTTACAGGGATGTAGCCTTATGGCTCTTAAATATTTTTCATCTTTTTTTATTAAACAATTCAAAAGAAGAATACCATATAAACAAGACTAAAAATTTAGGTCAAAGTGTAATAGTTTTTCCTACTCTTAGTCAGTTTTTGAGTTTGAGCTTGAGTTTCCTAATTATTAGACAGAAAACAGGATTAGAACTAGCATAAACCTTGAGATCATGCAGCTATTGGATCAAATCTTGCTCTGCCATTATATTAGGTGAGTAATTTGGGGTAAACCGCCTAATCTCCCCCAGTCTGTTTCCCTGTCTGTTAAATAGGATAATAATATCTATTTTGGAGGATTGTAATTAGGATTTGATGAGATAAGATATGGGAAAATGCATCTATCACAGAATTTGATGTGTTGGCAAGCAAAAATGGTAGTTATTATAATTGTCATTATAATTATTTAATTATGTTGCTAGCTACTGTCACATTATTCCTGTTCTCAACCAAAATGCTTTGAGAGAGAGAAGGGACCAACACGGGTTTGTCAGAGTGTGAGGTCCACTCTGAAGTAGTGGTCTGAAGTAGTAATTGGTTTACCAGATGGACTAAAAGGAGATTGCAGTTGTAAATAATTACAAATGTTTTAAATATTGTTTTTCTGGTTAGGGAGAATTTCAAGTTTTGATTCATTTTTAAGAGGGACCATTAAACACGATTACTGCAATATGTAATGCCCTCTAGCCAAGGGATACTAGAAGCACACCTCTAATTGAACAAAGCTTGGTTTATTGGCTCATTGCAAAGAGGGAGAACACACCATGGACCTCTAAGAATGATGGCCGTAGGAAGAACTTCTGGGATTTGAGTATGTGGTAGATGACTTGGGGGCAGGTTCAAGGAAGTGGAGATTTGCATTCAGTTGGATGCTGTCAGGAAGCAGGAGTAATTTTATGCTTGAGTATTTTAATAAATCTTAGCTAGAAATTGAAGGAATAAAGTAAGGCTAAAGGAACAGTCACTCATATCAGCCAGGATGGGGATATTCTTGGTCATTTTTGTGGTTTAGTCTTTTGTTAGTAGTCTTTTTGTCTTGATCCACTGTAGTCACAGAGTGGCCTTTTCCCATGCTGGTGTTCTGTGAAATTGTTTATGTTCGATTTCAGTTTACACCACTGCCTGGCTGAGAGTGCCAGGATAGCTCCTGTGATCCAGCTATCAGAGGCTGCTTTCCTCTCTAAGTTTCTCATTTTCAAAGGATAACACTTACAGGTCAAGGAGGCGTCCCTAACCTTTTTTTTTTTTTTTGCGGTACGCGGGCCTCTCACTGCTGTGGCCTCTCCCGTTGCAGAGCACAGGCTCCGGACGCGCAGGCTCAGCGGCCATGGCTCACGGGCCTAGCCGCTCCGCCGCATGTGGGATCTTCCCGGTCCGGGGCACAAACCCGCGTCCCCTGCATCAGCAGGCGGACTCTCAACCACTGCGCCACCAGGGAAGCCTCTCCCTAACCATTTATTTTGAGTTTAACTCCTGACAAGAATGGACCAACACCAGGGTTTCCCAAACTTCATTCAGTACCATATTATGTCAATATAATTATTACTTAATATTTTTAACCAGTTCCATTTTAAATTAAATGAATATATTTTATAAAGAAACTTTATATCATTTCTATAGACAGACATTAGTATTACTGACTCAAAATAAGAGGTAAATATAATATAAAATAATATAATATAAAATATAATAAATTCTCGCTGGATGATTTTGCCTGCTAAAGGTTCTGAGGCTAAAGCCTGATCTCTCTTCATTTTAAAGGGAGTCTTGAACTTGAAGAGAGATTTAAAATTATAACCGAACTGAGCTTTTTCACTTGATATGATTGAAAGATTGAGAAATAAGCAAAAATTAAACTTATTGCAATGATTACCACCACTATTTAATACAAAGTCTGCATGCTATCTAAAACAATCATACCCACTATCTCTTTTACCATGATTGTACACCTCTCACATATTGAAAAACACTAACCTGTACACTCTGTACACATGACTAGCTTTCTTAGTCTAAAACATCCAGAAAAAAAGAATATATATATATTTTTTTAATTTTTATTTTTTTGCGGTACGCGGGCCTCTCACTGTTGTGGCCTCTCCCGTTGCGGAGCACAGGCTCCGGACGCACAGGCTCAGCAGCCATAGCTCACGGGCCTAGCCGCTCCGCGGCATGTGGGATCTTCCCGGACTGGGGCATGAACACCCGTGTCCCCTGCATCGGCAGGCAGACTCTCAACCACTGCGCCACTAGGGAAGCCCTCAGAAAATATTTTTGCATTTGGTGGTCCATTACAGCTGCCTTATTGAAAACAGGGTGTTTTCATAAGAAAGAGAGTTGCTCTAATTCATCTTAGTAACAGTTTAGTACATGTTGTTTTGCCCATAGAGGGAAGGACCTTATATACTGCACTGGGATTTACATAAAACCTAGTTTCCAATATACACCATCTTGCAAGTGCTTTTTCTTTGTTTACAATTGTCCTTGCTTCCTTTAATTTCTAAAGCAGCAAGATGAAATAGCATACACACACAAAAATACAACTAAGCCAGGAAACAAGACACTTGGTTCTCCTTCTTTCTGACTACTGCTGTGACATTGGGCACATCACTTGCCTTCATTTTTCTCATCACTAAAGTCTCAGCCCAGCTCATGAATTGTTGTAAGGATGAAGTAAAGTGACAAGCTGAATAATAATATTATTTACTAATAAGCATCAGAAGTCTTCTCCTGTAGGCAGCTTGTGTTGTACTCAGAGGTTTACAACCCTATAACTCTTTCTTTCAATGAAAGACTCCACATAGCAGTTTTGATCACATAAGAGTTAATCTTAAGCATGTAACTTTTCATGATAATCTAAACTTTAGTTGTGGATTGAATGCTAAGTTGTTTTCCTTTCTTTTGAACTTTGAAGGTCCTTTTCCAGATGGTGTCATGTGGCACACTGTTTGTGTTGTAGTTCCTGATGACTTTGAAAGCTCATTCCATCAGAGATGCCTCACCACCCCACCAGGGACCCAGAATAGCCAGCCTTCCCATATGTTTCTCCATCCCTGCGCTCTTAAGTTCTTTTGCTGCCTTGCCTGCATAACAAATATAAATATGGTTCTGGACCTGGATTTCTCCCAGATGAGCAGACTTCAAAGTAAGTGTGAGGTCTCCAGGAGAAGACTTTTCCTTTGTCCATCTGTGTGCCCATTGCCTGCTATATGTCTGGTTTTCTTAGTAATAGAGTGATTAAAGGAGGTGGCAAAAGTAGGGAGACGGGAGAGAGCCCAAAGTGGTTTGTGATTATCCAGAGCTGGAAGTGAATGGGGGAAGCAAGACAAAATTAAATTCTCCATCTGGAACAACACATTAGGCTGAGAATGACAAATTTAGTGCGAGTAGCAGGTTAGCAGTGACATGACATCCACACATATACTGTAACTTTGCATGTCATTATTTAACATGCTAATATATCACTATTATATGCTCATTACTGGCAGCAGCATCACACTGAACAAGAGATCATTATTTACTTGAGGGCCATGTCAGTGACTGATGAGGACAGTATAATGCAGCAGCTACCCTAGGTTTTTTCATAATGGAAATGAAGTAAGACTTGTGTGTAAGCTGAACTTGAGATATGATGGAGACCAGTAGAATGGTCTTCCAGTTCTTTCATGGGGACATTAATATCATTCCCAGTCTGAGTATAAAACATTCATCTGCATTACTCTTCCACTTATACTTTTTCACTTTTTCTTTTTGCTTTCTTTCTTTTCTTTATCTTCTCATCTCTTAAAAGTCTTTTTCCTTTTTTCTTTTGCCTCCTTGTTTCTTTTTCTTTTGTAGTCTCTTCCTATTGGGCCAAGGAGTATTTTCCTGTAAATGCTATATTTCTCCCTATTCTTAAACAACCTACAAGTATTCATTGAGTATCTGTTAGGCTCTCAGTTCTCCCCAGTAGTGGGGTTCTATTCATGGTTGTTGAGTCTAACTGCCTTCCTTTCAGAGCATTGCACATTATGAAATCATGGGATGCATGACTTGCCTTAATATAATGGTACTTCTTGGCAGGAGGGATGACAAAGGCCAAAAATGAAGGAGCCATTAGAAGGAAAAGTTCATCAGACTGTGAACTTGTATGCAGGGCACATTAGCTTTTTCATCCTGTACTGTTTTGTGGCAAGATGCTTAGTAAATAATGCTTGCAGAAAGAGAGCCATTCACCTTCATGCATGATGTTCGCTAACATTTTGTAGACTAAATAGATGAATAAATGAATAGAGTGAATAAATGAATGCAGTTTCTTCACTTTTATTTTCCTACCCTTCTTTAAACCTAGATGTCTTTTTCATTACATTAGGTAAATTTGAGAAGAGTTGAGTAAAATTTAGTACTAATTATTTCAAAGCATTTTTCTCTTATTACTAGCCCTTTACAGGTGGGGATATGAAGCAATCTATCACATTTCTTTGAGGAGTGAAGTGACTAAGGATAATATTTGAGTGTTAACAATTTAATTATTACCACAGTTTTGGAAAATCCCATCACCCTCTTTTTTACTCTTCTTCTTGACCATATTTGGCTATGAGAAAAATAGACTTGTCTAGAAAAACATATTTTCTAGGACAATATTTCTTTTTACAGTTCTCATATTACCTCCTGTCAGAAGCATACAAATCACAGATTTGCTATTAGGACCAAAGTTCTAATAGGGCTGGGTATAGGGCAGCCAGGACCATTTGGGGATATAAGCTCAAAATCAAAGTCTAAGAAATCCCTTGTCAATCTAATATCTAATAATTCCTCTTAGATCATTTAATGTCAGAATTTGCTTTAAAAAACTCCCCTGGAAAAATTCAATATGGCACATAAAGGTGACATCAATTTGGAATATTAACTGCTTTATCATTTTTTCCTTTTGTTGGTCATTTTCCTTTAACATATTTGCAAGTTAATTTTGGTGTATAACCATTTCTTTATTGTTTATTTTTCTGACCTTATTACCAAGCTCAGCACCGTAGTAAAATTTTGCAGTATTCATTAATCTAATATTTATTGATATTATTGCTATCAAATCTTAATGGAAATACTTTATGATTTCATTTGAAAAAGCAACATGTCAAAAATCAGATGATTAACGATTTTTAAAAAGGTTAAATAAATACATTGTTCATTTTGAAAAATATAAATCTTATATCATTCTCCATGGATTTATTAATAAAACTTCCTTCTAAAAATTGTAGTACTAGAATAAAAACCTTTTCTGTCATTCTTAGGAACTTGGTAAACATTTATCTATATTTAAAAAAACACCTTTACTTATTAAAAAATAAATTAAAATACCTTTTCATTGAGTGACAAGGAGGCAATATGTATTTTTCTTTAGCTACCTTGCCAAACACTATTGGGACATGTTAATTCATATCACAATACGTAGACACACCAAGGACAGAGCCAATGGTAAATGCTGCCAATAGAAAACTAGCCCTGCTAGTGAGGTAGATTAAAGATAAACATCTGTTCCCCACTTCTGCTATTGAATCGTTGCCAATAGACCATATCTGATAGATGATCTACATTGCTCCTTATTTAGTTTATTCTTGTCAAGGATGATAGGAAGAGTAGGTCTAAAGTAGTCATTAGAGAAATTTAGGCTCATTTACGATTTTTCACATAACAACTTTGGTGAAACTAACCCATCACCCCTACTTCCCCCAAATGTTTTGATTTTGGCAAAACCTAAAACACATTTGACAGTGGCACTTTTTTTCTTTTATTTCTCAACCTATTTGAAATTTAAAGAGAACACAGTCCATACATTTTTGTCTTTTTTTACACTTAATTCATCTATATAGTATTTTGTAAATATAAGTTAATATCCAGAAACGTGTTGTATTTTTCATTTCTAAATATAGAAGAAATCCCCCTTTGTCACGAATAAATTAACTTGTTCCTAGGAAGTTTAACTTTTATTCCAAATTATAAAATAATAATTATAACAAATATGGAAGGGCTTGATTATAATATATCAGCTACAACAAATATTAAAAAGAGATTGTCTATCAGATGTAAAGAACTAGGCAGGGCTTCCCTGGTGGCGCAGTGGTTGAGAGTCCTCCTGCTGAGGCAGGGGACACGGGTTCATGCTCCGGTCCGGGAAGATCCCACATGCCACGGAGCTGCTGGGCCCGTGAGCCATGGCCGCTGAGCCTGTGCGTCCGGAGCCTGTGCGCCACAACGGGAGAGGCCACTACAGTGAGAGGCCCACGTACCGCAACCAAAAAAAAAAAAAAAAACTAGGCAAAGATGACTTGGTTAATTTAAGTACATTAGAGTGCGCGCTCTCTCTCTCTCTCTGCGCATATATATATATATATGTATATACATTTATAAACACCAGTTATCCAAAGGCTATGTTTACCTTTGAGATGGACCAAATCTAACATGAAATTTCTAAATAGTTTTTTTAAATACATTGCATTTGGATAGAGGAAAAAAATTTTAAGACTCACTAGGGATGCATATCTGTCAGTTTCTAATCAGAAAATTCGGAACCACATTAAATATTTCATCAGAGAGATTTAACATGGGACTCAACTATTCAGATTTTGGAAAGCAGCAAAAGGAAAGAGGGACCATTGATATAGCTCAGAGATAATGACTGCAGGAAGCAGCTACTGACCCTAGAGCTGGGGAGGGCTCAGAGAAAAGCTGGGCTTTTCAGAACCTCGAGGAGGGACAGTGTGGAGAAAGGGGCACTACGCTGAGGAGCTTCTGCTCTAAAGAGGAAGTGCTGCCCAGCTTAGGTGCTTGTGGGAGGGGCCTACAGAGCTGGGGCTCAGCCGCAAGGGAAGGGTTACTACCTGAGTGGGGCTGGTAACTCTGAAGGGGAGGCTGCACAGCTAGTTCTGTAGCCTGTTGCCAAAATGAAGGTTCATTGCTCATGCAGCTTGGGCAGGTATAACAAGCAAATCAGAAACATTGGAGTCCCTTCCCTCATCCTCCTGTCTTCAAACCCTTCTCTAGCACCCCTTATTAACAAAACTTAACAAATTAGAAATATCGTTTGTAGAGTCCCAGTCACAGCCTCACAGAGCAGAGGAGAGTTGAGGCTGAAAAGTACACATTTGTATTAAATGCAACTTATAAAGAACTAATAGTGTCCGAAGAATGAGTGTGTTGAACATAGTGATGGAATTATCAAAGTTTCATGTATGGAAAGAAGCAGTTTGGAAAAAAAAAATCTTACAAAATTTCACATTTCTTGGCTAGGCATAGAAGGTCATTTTCAATGTGCGTATCCCAACTCCAACCCTACCCATCTCTACAACCTCATTTCTTTCTTCCAGACCTCACTGAAGGTGTCACCATTCAATACTAGTCTTTTACATACATGTCCTTCTACACCTGCCATCCTTCAGCATTCTCTCAAATTCCAGCCCTTTCTTGGAGTCTTCCCTGACTCCCCCAGTGTGTGTAATTCCACTGTCTGTGCTCTAGCAGTTAACTATGTCATTTAATTTACCCCTCTGTCTCTGCCACGTAAAAGACTGTGTCCTGGAAATTTGGAGCTATGTTATATTGGTATTTATATTTTTACCACCTAGCCCTATGCCTGTTATAGAGTGTATATCTGATGAATAAATTAATGCTAAGTGAGATTTCAGGAACTTTTGGAACAAAAATAAACCTAACTGAAGAAATCTATTGTTTTGAGATTTGGATATGAATGTGTTACATTCATTGTGGGGAGAAGGAATCTGGAAAAAAATAGAAGTAAGAGGATTAAAACAGGCCCAGCAAACAGCTGAAGCCTCAGAATCAGAGGGCAGGCCTGGGCTACACTGCACTTTTTGCCACAGTATAAATCTTACTCGGTGATAAACCCAAGAAGATGTACAGCAAAGCTTTCACAAATCAACATTTCCTAGGTATATGAAAGATCCATTTGGAGTTCAGGCCTACCAGTTCAATACCTTTTCCCTCAGTAACCATAGCAAGCAGAGGTATTTAACTTCATGAATTATAAAATGACAAGAAACATTTCTGTATTGGTTGTGGATTCAATCCCACAACAGGTTCAAAAGTTCAGAAGCAGCTAATACCCAAATTTATCATAGTAAAGGTTACTACATAAGCAGCCTTTTTAAATAATATATACTTTAAATTATTGAAAGTAAGCAGCAACAGGTAAGAACATGGTATTTTTAAGTATCCTCTTGTTTCCTAAAATGCTTCAGTGCTTTTCAAATATTCCTTAGAGTAATAAATAATACAGCTGTGTACACTTTAATATTAGCAGACGGCTGCTTGGTATATTTTACTGTAAATAGGTATTTTAAATCTCGTTTTCTCCAAATGTAATAATTATAATAGAACATATTGAATGCTTGTTCTACATCTGGCACTACAGAAACATTTTATAAAAGTTAACTCATTTAACAATCTTATAGAGTGATTTCTGTTATCAACCCCATTGTACAGATGAAAAAACTATAGCTGAGAGAGCACCAAAAACTGTCTATCTTATTTTTATCTCTAAAGCTTTGTTTATTCTGTTGCCTTTACCTGGAAGGTTTCCTCTCTCTCAATTCACTACTTATTCTGTTCTCTCTTCAAGACCATTTAAAAATACCTTTCATGTACTTTCCTGCAGTCTTCCCTAAGTTTTCTGGACTAATGTGGCTCCCTCTATGCAGTTATTCACTAATTCCTTCATCCATCCATCCATTCATCCACCTATCCATTCATCTTTATTAGATATCATTGTGTGAAAGGCTGTGGGAATTCCCTGGAGATCTTACTTTGGTTTATATGCTGACTTGTGTTTTTGCTTCACGTAGTAAGCTTGTCTCCCTAACGAGATCATAAACTGCTTGAGGGCAAGCATGGTTCTGAAGCTTCTTTGTAAATGAAATCAGAACCTGTATGGGTTAGCAGATGACAAAGGACTAAGCTCTAAAAATACTTTGGGCCAGGAAGTCCAAAAGAAAGTAGAGTAGGAGAAAGGAGAGGTCAGAGAATTTGGAGAACCAGGAGAATTTTCAGTACTATTCATTTTTTCAGGGTGGTATATAAAGTTGACACACAAACAACCAAAAAATGATTGTATTTAGGTAGAGTTAGTTGGGGACCAAGGCTCCTCTGAATGGCATGCAGTGCTTCAAATGTCTGAAAAGAGACTACTGGTGACTAGAAAGTGGTATTAGTCCTGCAATTGAGAGCCAGATTGCAGAGGGTTTAGGAGGTTGATGAGGAAATGAAGGAAGTAGCTTCAGATCTCTCATTCAAGTGTTTGACAGAAAAGAGAAGGGAACTAAGATGCTAATTATAAAATGACAAAGAATGAAGTTTTTAATATATGAGAACCTATCCATGTTAGAAAGTAAAAAGTTACAGAGAAAGGGTTGAAGAATTTCCATGATTGGCAAGAAATTATCACACACACCCCCCACCTTCTATGGGAAAAGCGAAAATAACCCAGTTCATCCCTCTGACCCCTTAGGCAAATGCCAGCTAACCCTCTGGGCTATTGAAATCTGTCCTTCATTCCTAGCTGCCAGACAGAGCAGTTCCTTTCCCTGCCTAAAAGGTTCTCTGACAGATATTGACCAAATATAGTTGCTTTTTTCTTTCATCACCATTCAATTTGCTTAAATAAAAAGTCCAGTGAAAAATGACTCCCTCGAATATACCTATACTGCATCCATCCTCTCCCGTTATTTTTGGATGTCCCTCTGGAGTGACTTGGTTATATGCATGTAACTCCCCATTCACCAAGTCTAACACGCAAGTCTTAAATTTTTAAAATTGCCTTGGCGGTCTATGGACAGTACAGAAACAGTGCAGTTCGTCCGTTTGTAACTTAAAATCTGATACTCTGAATCCAAAGGAATTACCCACCATATCCATCTCTATTGCATTTCGTGTCTCCTTTTCCTCCCCATCGTTCACCAGACAGTAATGTTCTCAGATCAAATATCCTCTATAAATTGAGAGGACATTTAGCTGATTTATGGGGCTTTTAGCTATTATATACTTACCTATTCAATAAAAGTAAGTACTTACATCACATGACACATATGCTACCTTCACAATATAAGATCTTTCCTTCAAGGGATTCAGGCATCAAATTGTAATGAGATTTCTTGTAGCTAATACATCACTTAAGGGCAAACTGACATTCTGAATCTATTTCTTTCTTTTTTTTTTTTTCTTTCCTTTTCCTCAATGGAATTCTGGATACTGCATTCTTTGTAAGAGCCTTAACATGATTAAGATTTTTATTTTCTTTTTTAAACAGTGTAAACCTGTCGAATAAAGAAACTAGGAGCAGGAATACTGGTTTTGCACTTAAGGGCTGAAAAGGAATATTGCCTTGGTCTTTTATACAGCATTGCCAATTTCCAGAACCAGAAGCAGAGTAAACGCTGCCTTAGCATCTATGCCATAGGAAAACCTTGATCCCATCTACGTGGGGTCTGATTTTGGTGTATCAATCAACACATCAGTAAGCAATGAACAAATATTTACTTCTCCAGTAGAGTAAATTCCTTGAAAGTCACTGTAAATTCAGGCTTTCCCAGCATCAGCACTATTGACATTCTGGGTCAGACGGTACTTTATTCTGGGTGGCCATCCTGTGCATTGTACATAGGTTAGCAGAATCCCTGGCCTCTACCAGCTAGAGGCTGGTGGCACCCCTCGCCCAGTTGTGACAACTAAAAAATGTCTCCAGACGTTGCCAATAGTCTCCTGGGGGGCAAAATCACCCTCAGTTGAGAACCACTGCTCTAATTGGACCTACCACGTGAGTATGATTATTGCAAGATTCCAGGCTATTTGTATCTAAGGGTAGAAATTTACTGTTAACGGCAAAGCCATCCTATGACTCTGGGAATATGGGAAACGTTGCTTTTGTTCCCCATTACTATGCTACTTGGTGTGTGAATGTTAATGAATTAGTAATTGTGGTGACAAGCACTTTCAAGAGGAGTTTTAGCAAACCTATTTCCTATGTTGTGTTTTAGGAAGGCTCAAAAATTGAAGCAGATCTGAATCAGAATTATGGAGTAAGTGAAGCTGGTTGCTGGTACTCATCCCACGATACTCTTCTTTGGAGTGACCTAAAACCTACTTCGGACTAGGGATTTCTCTATTTCAGACCTAAGCAACATTCATTATCTGTCATCTCATCGTAACTCAAACTGATATCGTCTAAAACTGAATTTAGTATCCTGATACATGCTGAATGTTGGTTCCCCACCCCCTGTATTTGTAGGACACAGCAAGAAGATGGCCGTCTGTGAACGAGGAAGTGGCCTCTCACCAGACGCCAAATCTGCCGGCACCTTGATCTTGGACTTCCCAGCCTCCAAAACTGTGAGAAATAAATTTCTGTCATTTATAAGCCACCTTATCTATGATATTCTGTTATAGCATCCTGAATGGACTAAGACATATCCCATTGCAAAAATAATTCTTCTTCCCAATTGGCCAGTTTCTACTTACAGAGCCATGATTCTCTAAAGGTCTTATCTGACCTGTCCATATCCTTCTCCATATCCCAGAAGTTTCCAAGTCCTACTGGTCTTTCCTTGTCAGTGCCACTTCAGTTAAACACTGCCACTCTACCTCTCTGTTTCCAAGGATTAGCATCCTCGTGGTCACCTGGCTGAATCATTGCCACACTTCCAAGGGCTCCCAGCATCAGTCTCTCCCTACCTCAGACTCTCCTGCATGCTGTTCTCAAACTTTTAATACTGTCTGCCGCCCTCTTCAGGAACCTGTATCATGTAACTCTAACTTAATGAAACAAACACATATTTTCTAGCACGATATTCTGGATTGTTCCTCTGTTTACTTCATTTTTTCACCTCAACATTTTGTTTGTTTTGCTTTTGATTTTGTTTTCAGGTCAGACTAATCCCTCTAATCCTTATTCACATCCTGATCACCTCAATCTCTCTAGTTTATGGTTCCTAATCTGTTATTTTCTTTCCTCCTTGCTGCAAACCCAACTTTATACTTGTAATAACGATAATTACTATTTATTGAAAACCTACTACTGTCAGGTACAGGGCTAAGTGTTTTACATATGTTACATCAGGTACTCTTAGCCCTACTTTTTTTCTTTTTTTTTAAATTAAATTTTATTTTTGGCTGCATTGGGTCTTTGTTGCTGCGCACAGGCTCTCTCTGGTTGCGGCAAGCGGGGGCTACTCTTTGTTGTGGTGTGCAGGCTTCTCACTGTGGTGGCTTCTCTTGTGGTACATGGGCTCTAGGTGCGCAGGCTCAGTAGTTGTGGCGTGTGGGCTTAGTTGCTCCATGGCATGTGGGATCTTCCCAGATCAGGGATCAAACCGATGTCCTCTGCACTGGTAGGCGGATTCTTAACCACTGAGCCACCAGGGCAGTCCCCCTTAGCCCTACTTGTAAAGCTCTGAGAAGTTAAGTAATGTATCCAAGTTCACACAGCCGGGATATGGGAGGGTCAGTATTTGAATCTCATTCCATCTGACTGTAGCACCCAAGTTCTTAACCATAAATGCAGCGTGTTACATAATCACTTATGGGTTTATATATTTGGTGTTAAGTGGAAGACGGGTAAACATAGAAGAAGGGGAGTTTCTTTCCTGAAATGGCTTGTCTTCCAAGTAGGATCTCTGGAAATTAACTCTTTTCCGGAGTAAGTTTGACAATCCATGAGTTGTTCAATTGTAAAGAGAAACAGCAGAGACTTTGATGAAAGAGAAGCTGAAAATTTGTATGCTACAGACCTAAGAATATAAAGCACGACAGCAGTTGGCTGGTAAGTACACCCAGAGGGCGCCTGAGAGACCCACGACTAGTCAGTGAGGTCAAGAATGTAACTCAAGAAGAGGACAAAAAAAAAAAAAAAAGGAGGACAGGGAACTGGATTAGACCCTAACACTAAGAGTCCAAGAGTGACTAGAAGAGGAATGTCTTTCTCTAGAAAGGAAAAATTAATGATAAAATGAGAGCTCTACCTATAATACAAAGTATTAATTGGGTATATGTATTTTCTTAAGTTGCATTTCATAAATTTTTATATGGAAAATTATTTGTTATTTTGGTTCATGTAAGTTAATTTATTTCTATTTAATGTCTTTATAAAGAGTTTCATTTAAGGTATTGTACAATTGTAATGTAAGGGAATGTAAACATTTGAAAGGTACTAAGTGTACAAGATAGGATTCGCTTTGCTGGATTTTTCTAGGTTATCTGTTAAATAATGTGCCTCTTCCACAATTAGTCTCAAAATAGGACAGAATTTGCTTATTGCCTGATTAATAATGTTATATTACACACCGTGGGTAAAACAAAACTGATTATAACACAATTTACAGTCCCAAAGGAGCTTACAATGTAGCAGGGTAATTAAGACAAACTTACAAATAGGCATAACACAATGCAGAATGTAACATATGCTGTAAATGTTCTAAAAGGGACTTCAGATAAGATTTCTGGAGAAATAACATTTGATGTAGTTCTTTTTTTTTTTTTTTTTTTTTTTGCGGTACGCGGGCCTCCCACCGCTGCGGCCCTTCCCGCTGCGGAGCACAGGCTCTGGACGCGCAGGCTCAGCCGCCACGGCTCACGGGCCCAGCTGCTCCGCGGCACGTGGGATCTTCCCGGACCGGGGCACGAACCCATGTCCCCGGCATCGGCAGGCGGACTCTCAACCACTGTGCCACCAGGGAAGCCCTGATGTAGTTCTTAAAGCAATGGTTTGGAAGATGTAAAAAGGAGATGAAGGAAAAGAAGGGATCTTAGGTACGGGAAACACTATAATACTCTCATGTAAAGATATTGTATAAAGATATGAGAGTGGGAATGGGGAAATTGCTGGAGTCTTGTTCCATCAACAGCCATGGGTAGTGTGGGAAATTTCAACAAATTTTCCTGGGCACTACCTGTGTGCCAGGCACATTGATTAAAACCCAGACCTGCCCCCGGGACCTGGAAGAAGCCATTGAGGCCATACCTTGGGGAGCTTCTAATCTGACACAGAGACTGAAAGATTTGCACAATACATAACTTTTTAAGATTTTGGATAGGTGCCTATGTGCGATATGACTAGAAATACTGTTTACACAGATGAATCTCATAGGTAGATGAATACAGGAACCTAGTCAGGGAGAATCTTTAGGAGGTTATTATAATGGTCCAGGAATAAGATAATGCAAGAATGGAAACAGACTTATAAATGAGAATTGCAGCAAGAGAGGTGATCAGAATTTAGCAATTGATTTGTTGACATACATGTGTTAGCAATGATTTATCCCTTGATGTCTCACAAACTAAATTTCTTTGCTTTTCAAAACATGGGAAAATCTGATTCGTTTTCACCACTGTTTATAAACATAATTATACCAAAAAGACTTGATGAGACCTTCAATGGATGTATTTCAAGAGCAGTATGACATAGTTTGATCTTTGGCTTGAGAAGAAACCTGAAGAATTAAAATAAAAACTTTCTGTCAATTCAGAAAAAAGCTTTGGAGATGATAATTTTTTTTAAGTCAGAAACAAAAATTAAGCAAAACAAAAGAAAATTGAAAAGCCTGGTTTATCTACACTAGGTACATTCCAGAAATTGAGTTGGTAGAATTGATGTAATTCTTCTTCTGTGTTCCTATCTTTATTTTAAACAGAACCTAATACAAACAATAAAGAGCCATAACTTTTTTTAAAGCTAAAAGTCAAATATTTTAAAGGGAAAATTAACTTAAGGAATTTACCCCAGCATATCACATCCGTTGATTGTAAGTATCAAGACAGTTTTATTTTGTTCTTCTAACAGTATAAAAATAAACAAAATATTGCATTCTTAATAGCTACGTTTAAAAAATGAGGATAGCATTCATGATGCCAATGCAAATACTGTATCAATACCATACAAGCATACCAAATGCCAGCCAGCTTGGCAAAAACATCCTTTCAATAATGTTCTCAAGCCCAGTGCCAGCACAACCCCTATCAGAGCCAAGGTCGAAAGTATAAAAACACATGCTAATCTGCAATCCTGTCTGCCAGCGTCGAAGGGCACGAGGATTGGAAACTTTTCTTGAGGGGTAGCTCCTTCAATTGCAGGTGATAGGACCAAAGGGCACGTATAAAATCTGTGCAAAGGAGAAATCTGTTGTCACTTGTGTTGTCTGGTGATACAAATGGGAAAACTAAGATACTGCTAGTTTCCAAATTACGTCTCTTCACAGATAAATAGATGCTGCCAAAAGAATCGGTCAATCCAATGAAATGATTGATCTTACCCGAGCTTGGCATCATGTAGATTAAACAGTGGGTGGAATTTTCTCCCTACTTTTTATCTGGTTGGTATAGTGTACTATAGTCTAGTCAAAACATCACTGAAGCATGAACAAATTATATTCAGCAGTCAGGTTGAGAATGTTGGAGGTGTCTACCCATGAGTACAGCAGAGGAAAACTTGAATTTCATCCAATAGTCTTTTCCTTGTTCTCGGTGAGTCTGCATGTGGACAACATAAGAAAATTACATGAATATTCTTTCTGATTCTGAATTATACTGATATACTGCTAATAAGAATTAAAACTTTTTTTTTTTGGTGGGAGGGGTAGTTAGAAAGCCAGTGTCATTACTTTTAACAGAAAATTATCTAAGGGAAATTCCTAGAGCCACGTTATGACATCTAATATTAGATTTATATTAGAGAATTATATGCAGTTCTCAAATTTATAATCTTAAAAAAAAAAGAAAAGTCATAGAAAACTTTGAATTTTGATACTCTCACCATGTGTTGGAATAAAAGGACCCATAGTGGTCCTTTGTAGAATTGTTTGGTTAAAAGCACACAAGTGAAAAACATGACAATAATCATTTTTCAAAACCTGAAAATAAATTCTGACTGATGAGCTAAACTGTTTCTCTCTCCCCTGGAGACAGAAAAAGATGAAATGTTTTTACTTTAAGTGAGAGAAATTAAAGTAAGATGTAATAAACTTCTGAACAGAACTTTCTGCAATGCAATAGAACTGTATCTGTGTTGTCCAGTATGTTAGCCACTAGCCCTATGTTGCTAATGAATACTTGAAATGGGGCTAATGTGACTAAACTTAAATTTTTAAGTTTATTTAATTTTACCTAATATAAGTCTGAATTTAAATACTCACATGTTGGGCTTCCCTGGTGGCACAGTGGTTGAGAGTCCGCCTGCCGATGCAGGGGACATGGGTTCGTGCCCCGGTCTGGGAAGATCCCATGTGCCGCGGAGCATCTGGGCCCATGAGCCATGGCCGCTGAGCCTGCGCGTCTGGAGCTTGTGCTTCGCGACGGGAGGGGCCGTGGCGGTGAGAGGCCCGCGTACCACAAAAAAAAAAAAAAAAAAGAAATACTCACATGTTGCTCCTAGGTTGGATAGTGCAGGTCCAGACAATGTGAGTTGTTAAACATCAGACATATGATCCTCAGTGCAGTAGAAGATGTCGCCAATCTCACAAGGCCCTTTGCTGATCTCCTTTTACATCAGGTTGGGCCTCCTCTAACATAGTCACAACTTTGTCTCATTTATCTAACGAGGATTCCATAAGTTAGAGTGAATTCTGGAATTTGAAACTCTGAAATAACTGAATAGAGGCCTCATTTTTAAAGCTTAAGAAGTAGAAGTTATATTGAAAAGGCAACTAAGGAGCCCACAAGCCGCAACTAAGTAGTCTGCTTGCTGCAACTAAGACCTGGAGCAACCAAAAACATAAATAAATAAATAAGGCAATGAGGACACTCAGTTATCATTTGGCTAGGGAAGAGCTTGAGAAAGATTAATTTTATTGTCCAAAATGTATCTCTTGCGAAGACCACAGATGGTAATATGATATAATATCAATGTTACAGGTAATGTCCAATATAAAATCAGTTTGTGTTTCAAAAGTTCATATGTACATATAGTAAAGAAAAATTTGTGGGTAGCAAAGAGAACTCTGAAAGCATTTTCCCACTGAAAACTTAAAATTAGGTTCCAAGTGAACCAAATTAGAGAAATATTGTATGATATTGCTTATATGTGGAATCTAAAAAAAAAAAAAAGATGCAAATGAACTTATTTACAAAATAGAAACAGACTTAGAGAATGAACTTACGCTTACCAGGAGGGCAGCGGGGGAAGCCATAGTTAGGGAGTTTGGGATTGACATGTACACACTGTTATATTTTAAATGGATGGTCAGCAAGGACCTACTTGTATAGTACAGGGAATTCTGCTTGATATTCTCTACCAACCTAATTGGGAAAATAATTTGGAAAAGAATAGATACATGTATACGTATAACTGAATCACTTTGCTGTACACCTGATCAACTGTACTCCAATATAAAATAAAAAGTTAAAAAAAAGAAACTGAATCTCTCAATAGTATTACTACATAGCACCAGGGCTGCTATCAGTGGTATGAACTGATACAGCCATACAAGTAGCTACAGTATTGCAATACTTTTATATACTTGCTAAATAGCCACTGCTTTACTCTACCCCCTCACAACCACTTCCCCTTAAGACTCTCAGACCTCCCACAATCCAGATCCTAAGGGTTGAAGCCCAGATCAGCAAGGGACCTCCTGGACCCTCCTGCAGTTGGCATTTATTATAATTGGTCAGTGCCTAAGCCGTACTGCTTGCTGAATAGTTTCCCTGCCATCCCCAGCATGCTTTTCCTACAGTACTATTATAACACGTGGTACTGTGGTTTCTGGAAAGTCACATGCTTTTAAAACTGGGTAGTGAGGGCATAGGACTATATAGAAATTATCCATCTCTACCCAGATTCTAAGTCCTGTGTGGAAGCATATCTAACTGCCATGTTGTGTGTTCAAATACGGTTGTTTGCCCTCTAAAGTCCTTCTTCACGTAGCTTTCACCCAACAATAAGTCTTTGCCTAACATCTGTGGGTTGGGTGGCACCCCTCTCCAACTTTGTTCCTGCTAAGTAGAGCTCACCACTGGAAAGATTTTAATAACCTGAATTGCAGTGAATTATGAAGAACAATTTAAAAATGGAAAAGTATATTTTCTTTCTTTTTTTTCATTTTTAAAATGGGTCATTTAAAAGTTTTGGTCAATTTGTCTCTTTATTATAAATCTTGATAGCTTAAACATAAGGTCTTTCCATCCTTTTCTTCATCAAGAATGTTCTGGCTTTTCTTAATCAAGAATGTTCTGGCTTTTCTTACTACTTTTCACTTTCATATATTTTATAATAAACTCTTCCACAAAGATATATCCATAGATATTAATTGTGACTTCATTGAATCTACAGAGTACTTTTGGAGGAATTTTCCTGTCATTCCCTTTCAATTTTTTATTCAGTCTGGATATATTTTTACTGAGTCTGAAATTCTTTTAATGCAGTCCAAATTATTATTTTCTTTGTAGCTATTATTCTTTTCATATTTAAAAATAAATCATTGTCTTCATACAGTCATGAATCCAAGCTGCCATTTTTTTCTAATAGCTTTTATTGTGTTCACTTTCATATTCAACTCTAGGGTTCATCCAGAATTGATGTTTGTGTTTTTCATGAGCGTGGGGATCAAGATTCAAATATTTTATCATATTAGCATCCAGTGGATCCAACATGTGCTATTGGAAAAAAAAATACTTTCCTCATTGCACTGTAATGAAATGTTTGTAATAACTCAAATGACTGTTTATGAGTGGGATATCTTTCTGGACTATTTTCTCTTACTTTATATGTTTACTCCCGAGCCCTATTTATCTAAACATATATCACACTATATTAAATACTGTACTAGGTCTTGTTACCCAGCCTTGTTCAACAATTTTAAGATGTCCTTGTTTTTCTTTTTTTTTTTTAACATCTTTATTGGAGTGTAATTGCTTAACAATGGTGTGTTAGTTTCTGCTTTATAACAAAGTGAATCAGTTATACATATACATATGTTCCCATATCTCTTCCCTCTTGCGTCTCCCTCCCTCCCACCCTCCCTATCCCACCCCTCTAGGTGGTCACAAACCACCGAGCTGATCTCCCTGAGCCATGCGGCTGCTTCCCACTAGCTATCTATTCCGCGTTTGGTAGTGTATATATGTCCATGCCACTCTCTCACTCCGTCACAGCCTACCCTTCCCCCTCCCCATATCCCCAAGTCCATTCTCTAGTAGGTCTGTGTCTTTATTCCCGTCTTACCCCTAGGTTTTTCATGACCTTTTTTTTTTTTATTAGATTCCATATATATGTGTTAGCATACGGTATTTGTTTTTCTCTTTCTGACTTACTTCACTCTGTATAACAGACTCTAGGTCCATCCACCTCACTACAAACCTCTCAATTTCGTTTCTTTTTATGGCTGAGTAATATTCCATTGTATATATGTGCCACATCTTCTTTATCCATTATTCATCTATTGATGGCCACTTAGGTTGCTTCCACGTCCTGGCTATTGTAAATAGAGCTGCAATGAACATTTTGGTACATGACTCCTTTTTTTTTTTTTTTTTCCATACGCGGGCCTCTCACTGCTGTGGCCTCTCCCATTGCGGAGCACAGGCTCCGGACGCACAGGCTCAGCGGCCATGGCTCACGGGTCCAGCCGCTCTGCGGCATGTGGGATCCTCCCAGACCGGGGCACGAACCCGTGTCCCCTGCATCGGCAGGCGGACTCTCAACCACTGCGCCACCAGGGAAGCCCAACATGACTCTTTTTGAATTATGGTTTTCTCAGGGTATATGCCCAGTAGTGGGATTGCTGGGTCATGTGGTAGTTCTATTTTTAGTTTTTTAAGGGACCTCCATACTGTCCTCCATAGTGACTGTATCAATTTACATTCCCACCAACAGTGCAGGAGGGTTCCCTTTTCTCCACACCCTCTCCAGCATTTATTGTTTGTAGATTTTTTGATGATGGCCATTCTGACTGGTATGAGATGATATCTCATTGTAGTTTTGATTTGCATTTCTCTAATGGTTAATGATGTTGAGCATTCTTTCATGTGTTTGTTGGCAATCTGTATATCTTCTTTGGAGAAATGTCTATTTAGGTCTTCTGCCCATTTTTGGATTGGGTTGTTTGTTTTTTTGTTATTGAGCTGCATGAGCTGCTTGTTAATCTTGGAGATTAATCCTTTGCCAGTTGCTTCATTTGCAAATATTTTCTCCCATTCTGAGGGTTGTCTTTTGGTCTTGTTTATGGTTTCCTTTGCTGTGCAAAAGCTTTGAAGTTTCATGAGGTCCCATTTGTTTATTTTTGTTTTTATTTCCATTTCTCTAGGAGGTGTGTCAAAAAGGATCTTGCTGTGATTTATGTCATAGAATGTTCTGCCTATGTTTTCCTCTAAGCGTTTGATAGTATCTGGCCTTATATTTAGGTCCTTAATCCAGAAAATGGAAAAGTATATTTTCTTGAGACCTGCTTGCTAAGAAGCATTTTTGTGAGATTAAATAGTTTGGATGAGTTATTTGAATATGAAAATGCTTTTTAAATTTTTAATCCTGAAGAACTGGGGAAGAGTAATCATTGAGAAAGCTGATCGATTCAAAGCATTTTTTTCTTCTTTCAGTGCCCTTACATTTTTCTAATATTTTTGAGTTCCACCAAATTCTAAAATTCTTAGTGTGTGAATAAGCCAATTATAGCATTATTATAGTAGTGTGTGAATAAGCCAATTGTAGCATTATTGCTAGATAAACCTATGATGGGTGATTTGAACAAGTCATGAAACCTTTCTGCCTCACTTCTGATAGTTATAAATTAGGAATTATAGTCCCTGATCTTATTTAATTCTCAAGGGTATTCATATAAATTAGATCATGCAACTAAAATGTTTTGAGATCTTAAGCTATTTCTTTGTTCTGCTCCCTTAAAAACTATAAAAAAATAAATTGTATTTTACATTGTCAGTTTAACATTTATTATACTTACATATATTTACTTGCCAACTATTCCTCTAGAATTTCACCACTATAGAAGAGGTTATAGAGTTAATATAGCTTATATATTAGATAACAGTTGTCTCAAGAAATGAATTGTGTTCACATTGTCCATTGTAGTTAATGCTTTCACTTGTCTTACACATGATTCCATGTATATTCTGGAACTCTGGCACAAAACTAATTAATATGATTTCAATAAAAATTTTCAAATGACGAAACAAAATGAATACCACTATTAACACCCAAACCACTGTTGGATGGGATTTTCCACTGGGATACTATGGAATTTTATTTTTTGGCCCTAAAAAGATGATTTTTTTTTAATTCAAAAGAAAGCCAGAATCCCAAGTAACTGGATACAATATTTATCTTTTTCTTTTCTTTCCTTTTTACTTTCAAGTAATTACTTTGCTTTATGCCCTTGCCAGCTGGACCAGAACCAAGCTTCTTACACAGAGTCAGTCGAAACTAATCCATCTTCCCTATTGGAAAGGGTTATAGACTGCCCCCATCCACTACTCTTTCAGAAGGCAAACAGTTTTGCAAAAGCCTCTTTCAAAAGACCACCATCAGTTAGAAAGAACTGGTACCTCTCAAAGACTGTTTCATTTAATACCAGTCATCTAAAAGAATAGGGCCAATTTTCATGCCCCATTGTCAACAGTCTATAACACGGCCACCGCTGCTACACAAGAGATTATTCCCTTGCTTCACATTTGTGAACAAAACCGGCAGAGAGCAAATATATGGCAAAGCAGAACTTCTCAGCACATCAAATTCCTGACATACAATATGTTGACTATCCTCTATCAGAAACAAAGACATTTTGAATATTAAGCAGCATTAACACCGCTGTCTCATTCCCTCTAATTCTTTAGACAAATTTTGCATCTCCAAGATTTGGAAGACTACCTCAATTTATAATAGCATTCACACAAAGTATGAACTGAAGGTTCATAGAAGCTGCATTTGGAGGTTCCAAATGGGAAAACATCCTAGAATTAAAGGACCTGGATTTCAGGTCCAGAGTTATCACTAACTAGAAGTTAAAAGTAAGCGTTTCATTTCCTTAAGTCTAACTTTCTATATCTACTATTATGGGACTATTATGAGACTATAAGAGACTATATGAGACTCAAGGCTATTATGAGACTTGGAGGAATTTATGCAACTGCCTTCCTCTCAGATGGGCTCCTGGGAAGCACGTAGCAGTGGTGACAGGTCCTTGAAACCACAGGAGAAAAACTGCATCTTCCTAGAGCATCAATTTTATTATAAGATTTTGTAGAATAATGCTTGAAATTGTTTTGAATTTGGCCTTTTAATTAAACTAAACACAGTTATGTCATGAATTTTGCATGAACTTTTGAGATAAAATATGAGATTTCAAAGAATTTTCTTACTTTTAGGGAACTACTTTGGTCTATACTTCCAGAACTTCAGTGTCAACTGTTAATTCTTATCTGCTGTTTGTGATTCTTTACTAAAGAAGTTTTATAAACCCTGTAAAGTGAAGCATTTTTAAAGACTTAAAACTCTCTACTGATGCATGCTCTTGGTTGTGGTCTCATTAGTAATTTTGTCAAGGAAGGGAGCATTCTCGAAAACCTTTTTATTTTATAACATGAAATATCTTTATTTTTATTTAATTTTCTTTTAAAATTTTTTATTGAAGAATAGATGACTTACAATATTATATTAGTTTCAGGTATATGTACAACTTAGTAATTCAATATTCCTATAGATTATACTCCATTTAAAGTTATTATAAGATAATGGCTATATTTCCCTGTGCTGTACAATATATCCTTGTTGATTATTTATTTTATACATAGTAGTTTGTATCTCTTAATACCCTACCCCTATCTTGCCCTCCGCCCTTCCCTCTCCCCACTGGTAACCAATAGTTTGTTCTCTATTTCTGTGAATCTTTTTCTGTTTTGTTATATATATTCATTTGTTTTATTTTTTAGATTCCACATATAAATGATAACATATAATGTTTATTTTTCCCTGTCTGACTTATTTCACTAAGCATAATACACTCTAGGTCCATTTATGTTGTTGCAAATGGCAGAATTTCATTCTTTTATGTAATATTGCAGTGTGTGTGTGTGTGTGTGTGTGTGTGTGTGTGTGTGTGTGTGTATGTGTGTATCACATCTTGTTTATCCATTCATCTGTTGATGGACACTTAGGTTGCTTCTATATCTTGGCTATTGCAAATAATGTTGCTATGTGTTGCTATGATCATTGGGGTGCATGTATCTTTTTGAATTAGCATTTTGATTTTTAGGGGGTATATACCCAGGAGTGGAATTTCTAGATCATATGGTAGTTCTTTTTGTAGTTTCTTTGAGTGGCTGTTTTCCATAATGGCTGCACCAGTTTACAATCCCAGCAACACAAATAATGATTCCTTTTACTCCATGTCCTCCCCAACACTTATTATTTGTAGACTTTCAAACTGGTTTTTTATCTAACTTCTACTCTTTTACATAGAACTGCCAGTGTGTTATTCTGTTTGGAGTGTTGAATTTGTCATTGTCTTCTATATCTACTTACTTTTTTTTTTCGGTACGCGGGCCTCTCACTGTTGTGGCCTCTCCCGTTGCGGAACACAGGCTCGCACAGGCTCAGCGGCCATGGTTCACGGGCCCAGCCGCTCCGCGGCACGTAGGATCTTCCCGGACCGGGGCACGAACCCGTGTCCACTGCATTGGCAGGCGGACTCACAACCACTGCACCATGGGGGAAGCCCTTTTTTTTTTTAAATTAGGCTTATTGCCCAGTAAACAAGTAGATCTGAGAAGCTGAACTAAGTAATCCCTGGAAACGAAAGAACTGACAAATAAATGCTGGCCACACTGGCCCACATTTCCACAGGGCAAGATTGTCTGGAGCTGAGCAGCAGATGGGGGTGTATGTTCTCTAGCTAGCCAGCTTCAGTTCTCTCCTATATCTCCCCTTCTGGCCTTGATAGGCACCTGAGAATGCACCTGGCCTAAAACAGCATCATTTTCCTAAAGGATGCAGAATATGTTTAATGAAGCATCATAAAGATTTCAACCAAATAAACAGAATTTCTGTAGACTGTATTCTGTGTTGGGAGGGTCGTGATATTTGATTTGGAGCTTCCAATATAAAAACAAACTCTAGGGGCTTCCCTGGTGGCGCAGTGGTTGAGAGTCTGCCTGACAGTGCAGGGGACACGGGTTCGAGCCCTGGTCTGGGAGGATCCCACATGCTGTGGAGCAACTAGGCGCATGAGCCACAACTACTGAGCCTGCACATCTGGAGCTTGTGCTCCGCAACAGGAGAGGCGGCGACAGTGAGAGGTCTGTGCACCGCGATGAAGAGTGGCCCCTGCTCGCCGCAACTGGAGAGAGCCCTCGCGCAGAAATGAAGACCCAACGCAGCCAAAATAAATAAATAGCGTTCCCTTTAAAAAAAAAAAAAACTCTAGTGGTACTCAACATGTGAGAGGCAAGAATAACTCTAGGTAGCTAAAATGTAGCTGGCTTACTCCATTGTAATGCAAGCTCAGAATAAAACCTGTGGTTTCCCTCTAGCCAGTGTAGAAAGAAAACTTTACGAAGAGCGTTCCATAAGTTAATTTCACTTTTGGTTTTATTTTATATTTTTACTCTAATTTTTTGTTTACCCTAATTTCATCACCATTTTAAATATTTTACTTTGGGGCTTCCCTGGTGGCGCAGTGGTTGAGAGTCTGCCTGCCGATGCAGGGGACATGGGTTCGTGCCCCGGTCCAGGAAGATCCCACATGCCGCGGAGCGGCTGGGCCCGTGAGCCATGGCCGCTGAGCCTGCGCGTCCGGAGCCTGTGTTCCGCAACGGGAGAGGCCACAACAGTGAGAGGTCCGCGTACGGCAAAAAGAAAAAAAAAATTTTACTTTATAGTGTATGTGTATGTGTGTCTGTGCATGCATGTGTATTGGTAGCAACCTTGAATAATACAGTCAGACCTCTGTATTTGTGAGTTCCACATCTGCAGATTCAACCAATTGTAGATTGGAAATACTCAGAAAAAATATTCCTGAAAGTTTCAAAAAGCAATACTTGAATTTGCCAGCCTGGCAACTATTTACATTGTATTTACAGCTATTTCCATAACATTTACATTGTTTAGGTATTATAAGTAATCTAGAGATGCTTTAAAGTATACATAGATATACATAGGTTGTATTCAAATACTGTGCCATTTTATGTAAGGGAAATGAGCATCCTCAAATTTGGGTATCCCAGGGGTCCTGGAACCAGTTCCCTGCAGGTACCTGAGGGATGACTGTATAAGTAAATACTGTATTTTTCTCTTTTTTATTCTTTTGCCTGTATACATTGCAATATGATTGGGGGAGATGAAGAACAATGGTATTGTGAAATTCTTCATAGCAAGATTCTCAACATCATGATTTTACTCAAAATATTACAGAGTTCTTATGGTTTTAGCCTTCTTTTCCCCATGTCTACATTGCGCATTCACATGAGAAGTTTCTTAAACTGACTCCCCCTAAAATTGAGTTGCTCTGTTGACTTTATGACTAACCTCTCTATCCAAAACTTTATTCCCTTTCTTGTTCCCCCTCAAGATTGAAGAGTATCAAAGAAAAGGGGGGCTATCAAAGAAGGCCCCCATGGGGCCTTCCTGGGACAGACCCCTCCATGTCCTCCGCCTTCCTCTTGTTTGCAGAAAAACTTTATCCTCCTAGGCCTTCCCCAATTCCAAAGAGCAGATTTAATCAGAGGAGTGAGAAAATGCAGAAACAAAGGGAAACAGTCAAGCAAGACAAAATAATAATAGTTTAGCCATTCAACAAAGTCAAGGACCTTTAGTTCCTCATCAAAGGCTGTAGATAATATTCTGAGACATATCCTTGGGCTGTTTTGCAGATACTGAAAGCCCCAACAGGTGGAAGAAGTTAACCAGGAACCTGCAGGACGGGGGCGGATCAGTGCCCTCTAAGGATATTTTTTACCTTGTTCAAGCTTTCCACAAAGAAGAAACAATGTGTGTTTCTCTCTCTCTCGCACTCACAAAAGTACAATCCTTTTTTAAAATTGAAGATGTTTAATCCTTAGTCTTAGAATAGCAACATCTTCAAGGATATACTGAAAGCGTGGAAAATAGGGATATAGGCATAGATTCTAAAGAAAATCAAAGAGTTTGAAAGGTTCCAGGTGGGGAGGAGTAAAAGTGCAGGAGCTGCTGGAAGTGGAGCCCAGGCACATTCCCAGCTGTAGTCACTTGGGTCAACAAGGCACCTTGAAACCTTATAAGGCGCTTGCTTCTCCTCTGACCCTCCCAGTTACCTGGTGGAGGGCCTGCTGCCGATGAACGTCAACCCCAGTGGCAAAGGCTGGATCAGTGGGGCTGCCATCAAGGTGAGTGTGGTCCAGGGAAGGGCATGGGGCCATTCTCACAAGGGAGCAGGGTGGCTGGGCTGGGGGTCTCCAGCAGCTCTTTCCATTTTAGAGATAAGAAAATGGAACTGCATTCACTTTCAGGCCTCTTAGTTACAGTCAAAATTCTCTTCATCTCTGTGTTGTCATCAGGAAAGAAAAAATGCCATTTTAAGATTAATATCAATAATAGTTACTCCTTCTTGAGTATCTACTACATACCAACTGCCATAGTGCTGGTCTAGCCAGATCCATTGTTTTACTTAATCCTTACAGCAGACTTTAAGGTGGTGCTTAGTCATTTTATAGCTGAAGATTCTTGGGTAAAATAAGGTTCCATGAATTGTGTAAGACAACCCAACTACCAAACATTAGAACGAGAATTGAGATCAGGTCTGCCCATTCTAGTGCCAGGGACAACATTCTTTAGTTATAGCAACTAGCTCTTCATTGTTCATAGGTTATGGGTAGGGTGTCACTCTGAGCACTTATTTCCTAAGTTACTTTCCTGGCTGCAAATGAATTTCCTAATATATATCCTGCCCCCATAAGAAAAAACGTAATTCAAAATAAGAGAGAAGGAAAAATAGAAAGAGAGCATAAATGAATTTAAAAGAAGGAATCTGGCTGGGAACCATCTGGCTGGGATTCCTGCTTGTTTGTTGGTAACTCACCTTTGTAATGTGACCATATGTTCTATCCTCACTAGCTGGCAATAATGAGAAGAACGTGCTGCTCCCGGCCCTCTTGGCTGGGTTGCTTCTCATTGCGGTCCTCTTCAGTCTAGAGGCATCACTTACTGAACAGCTGTAATCATGCTATTAAAAGCAGTACATATAGTTTAAAAAGAAAAATCCCAGACATATGTGTCTACTGTCATTTCTGGCTCATCTAGCTCAATGTTGTGCTGAGAAGAGCCATATTGGCTGGGAAAAACAAGGTTGCTTTCTGCCACTGCAGTTTCTAAAGCCCAACATTATATACATGTCTATGGTCGAACATAGAAGGGCTGGTGAGCAACTGTGAGCAAGAATCTGAGTGACATGATATTTCAAACCCAGGAGATCCCTGCTACCTTAGCCCATCCTTTATGTGTGCAGTGTGAGGAATCTCAACTCAAGGGTCAGTTCAGTGGGTTCCCACTGATTGGTTATTTCTAATATCACTTTGAATTCTGCTTTTTCAGTTTTAGTGTATTATCCTTCATCTTTCTCTCCTGTTTGCCAGAAATAATTAATTAACCTAACATGTCCTGATTTAACCCATCAGGCAAAGTCAGGTTCAACCTGGAGAATCTCAGCAATTTGAATTTCATTAATTGTTGAACAGGCCACTTTCAATCAGCTTGAAAGCTTCTAAGAATGAAGGGTTGAGGTTAGAGTATTTTCACAACTTTAGCACATTCAGATGTTTACCGTGGATAAACTAGAATGAATTTCTTCCTGAACCAAATTTCTCTGTAACAGAGAAGTTCCAAGCAGTAGCATGAGGTATTGGACCTTAATGATGCAATTTTTCCTTGTATTGTTTTCCAATTGTTTCACATATGTATGTCTTTTTTCATCAGTAAGTTTGGAGGTAAGAGGAAGGTAGGGGCTGTTTATTTACTAGCCACCATTCATGGGACTTTGAGAGGACTTAATAAACTCTTTTTATGAATTGAGATATAATTGAAATATAACATTATATTAGTTTCAGGTATACAACATAATGATTCAATATTTGTATATATTATGAAATAATCACCACAATTAGTCTAGTTAACATCTGGCACCATGCATAGTTAGAAAATATTTTTCTTGTGAGAATTTTTAAGATCTACCCTCTTAGCAACTTTCAAATACACAGCAGTATTATTAACTATAGTCACCATGCTGTACATTACACCCCCGTGACTTATTATATCTCCCTGACAACCATCAGTCTTTTCTCCATATCAAAGAGCTTGAAAAAAAAAAAAGAGCTTGGTTATTGTTGTGCTAGTGGTGATGATGGTTGTCGATTTTGGTTTTTTTAGATTCCACCCATAAGTGAGATCATATAACAGTTGTCTTTCTCTGTCTTATTTCACTTAGGATAATTCCCTCAAGGTTCATCCACGTCGTCGTAAATGGTAAGACTTCCTTTTTTGTTATGGCTGAATAATATTCCATTGTGTGTGTATGTATCCCACATTTTCTTTATCCATTCCTCCATTGATAAGACACTTAGGTGGCTTCGATATCTTGTCTGTTGTAAATAATGCTGCAATGAACATGGGGTGCATATATTTTTGAGTTAGTATTTTATTTTCTTTGGATAAATATCCAGAAGTGGAGCTACAGTAATTCTATTTTTAGTTTTCTGAGGAATCTCCATACTGTTTTCCATAGTGACTACACCAATTTGCATTCCCACCAACAGTGCTCGAGGGTTCGCTTTTCTCCGCATCCTCACCAACACGTGTTATTACTTGTCTTTTTGATAATAGCAATTCTGCGTTGTAAGGTGATATCCCTTGTGGTTTTAGTTTGCATTTCCCTGGTGATTAGTGATGCTGAGCATCTTTGCATGTACTTGTTGGCCATCTGTATGTCTTCTTTGGGAAAATGTCAATTCAGATCCTCTGCCCATTTTAATTGGATTGTTTGTTTTTTGCTATTGAGTTGTATGAGTTTTTTATATATTTTGGATATTAATCCCTTATCAGATTTATGATTTGCAAATATTCTCTCCCATTCCATATTTACCTTTTTCATTTTGTTGATGGTTTCCTTTTCTGTGAAGAGCTTTTTAGTTTGAATTAGTCCCACTTGTGTATTTTTGCTTTTGTTGTCTTTGCTTTTGGTGTCAAATCCAAAATATCATTGCCAAATCCAGTGACTATGAGCTTATCACCTTTGTTTTCTTCTAGGAATTTTATGGTTTCAGGTCTTACATTAAAGTCTTTAATCCATTTTGAGTCATTTTGTGTGTGTGTTTGGTATGAGATAGTGGTAATGAGAAAGTGGTCCAGTTTCGTTCTTTTTCATGTAGCTGTCCAGTATTCCCAATACCATTTTTTGAGAAACTGTCCTTTCCCCACTTTATATTCTTGACTCCTTTGTCATAAATTGACTATGTACGTGTGTGTTTATTTCTGAATATATTCTTGATTAATATAAAAAAATTTAAGAGCTAAATTTGTTTAATATTTAACTTAAGCTACTTAAATTTCTAACTTCTTAAGTACTGATAGTTCTTACAACAGATTATAACTATGGTTCTTAGGAAGTGCTATGCCTGCTTTATAGATAAGTAGGCACAGTGAATGTCTGGGCTTTTGAAATTTATATTTGCAACCATATTTGATATCAATTTTGTTGGATAGACAATAGTGGGACAGTTTTAAAAACAGAAGCCAAATTGTGCTTCTTATGGCATGGGACAGAAAGTCTTGCAAGCTGGAATAAAAAATTGGTGGAGGTGATACTCAGTAATCAGATAGAATTATATCTGGGTCCTGGAGTATACATGCCTTTGCTCCTCCTACAGAGTTCACCATGCTCTCTGGTCAGGTTTGGCTATCTGATTTCCTGTGTTAGATTTGATCTTCTCACTGTGTCTGCCCTGGCTCTACTATGGCCTGAATGTTTTTGTCTCCCCCAAATTCATATGTTGAATTCCTAACGCCCAATGTGATGATATTAGTAGGTGGGACTTTTGGAACGTTCTTAGGTCACGAGAGTGGATCCCTCAGGAATGGGATTAGCACTTTTATGAAAGAGACCCCATCGCTCCCCCTCCCTATTTCCACCATGTGAGGACACAGAGAAGTTGAGAAGTTGGTATTATGCAGCCTGCAAAAGGGCCCTCACCAGAACATGACCACCCTGGAAATCTGATGTAGATTTCCAGCTTCCGGAACTGTGAGAAATAAATTCTTGTTGTTTATAAACCACCCAGACTGTGGCATTTGGGTATAACAGCCTGAACAGGATAAGACAGGCTTATACTTCTAGCCAACCCCAGTTTAGATAGCTGCAAATCTTTTTTTTTTTTAATTTATTTATTTTTGGCTGCGTTGGGTCTTTGTTGCTGCACGCGGGCTTTCTCTGGTTGCGGCGAGCGGGGGCTACTCTTCATCGCAGTGTGCAGTCTTCTCATTACGGTGGCTTCTCTTGTGGAGCACGTGCTCTAGGCACGCGGGCTTCAATAGTTGCAGCACGCAGGCTCAGTAGTTGTGGCTCACAGGCTGTAGAGTGCAGGCTCAGTAGTTGTGGTGCATGGGCTTAGCTGCTCCACAGCATGTGGGATCTTCCCGGACCAGGGCTCGAACCTGTGTCCCCTGCACTGGCAGGCAGATTCTTAACCACTGCACCACCAGAGAAGTCCCTAGACGGCTGCAAATATTGATACCCACTTACAGGCTCTTGGGCACAGGCTTTCCAAATATCACTGTGTCTGCTCCCAGCTGGAACCAATGCACTCCTCTCCTATCAGTACAAGCTAAGACACTTAACTAGGCAAGAAAGGAAATATTTTATATAACAATATAAATATGTCATTTGATTCTTTTATAAATACATTTAAGATTGGTTTGGAAATTCTAAAAGTCTAAAGGAGTCAACTTTAAACTCGGTACCATTTAGCATCTCTGTCTATTACCTAAGATGAAACTTCTATGAGCACAGAGACTATGGATACTCTACAAGGTGTGTATAATAATATAAATTAACTGGAACTTATAAGTGCTTTTTAATGCTTAGGATAATGAGTGTGTGATCAAGAGGTGAGAAGTAAATTTCAAAACTAGTAACTAGAAAGGAAAAATTATAGAATTGCATTTACAACTTGAAAAAATATATAGAAGGAAAAAAGAATGAAATCTTTAAGCCTCTGTAGTATTCTTTCCTAGTACTTTTATGGGATTTTAGTTATACATTTCCTTAACTGTGTCCCCTACTAAAAAGTTGGTGGGAGGTTGAGTTTGTGTCACATTTGTATTGCTAGAACGTAGTGCAACACCTAGAACACCAAAAGCAAGATTAAAAATAAAGCTAGATAATTGAAGGAATATGTGGATGAAAAAAATAGGTGAATTAATACACATATTCTTAAGGAATTGGAAAACTCAGAATGGAGGTGAGCAGCTGATTAATAGCAATCTCCTAATTGATCTTAATTTTTTTCTGTACATCTATAAGTTCGTTGTCCATAACATGCCATAATGACCTATACCAATTCTAACTTGCTTCCTTATTAGCTAGCATAAAATTTTTGGCCTCAACAAAGACAATTATTAATGTACCAGATGTAGGTCTTAAGAGAATTTTTCTTATTGAGATATAGTTGACTTATCAATACAATATTATGATTCAGGTGTACAACATAGCGACTCACAATTTTAAAAGGTTATACTCCATTTATAGTTATTATAAAATATTGTCTATATTCCCTGTTCTGTATAATATATCCTTGTAGCTTATTTATTTTACTTATTTTAGTTGTTTGTACTTTTTAATCCCCTACCCCTATCTTGCCTGTTTCTCCTTCCCTCTCCCCACTGGTAACCACTAGTTTGTTCTCTATATCTGTGAGTCTGTTTCTTTTTTGTTATATTTCCTAATTTTATTTTTTAATTCCACATATAAGTGATATCATGCAGTATTTCTTTCTCTGTTTGACTTATTTCACTAAGCATAATACTTTCCAAGTCCATTTATGTTGTGGTAATTAGCAAAATTTTATTCTTTTTTTTTTTTTGGCTGAGTCATATTTCAATTATTCCAATTCTACTTATTAAGGTATCAGATCTAGGCCTTAGAAGAAAAAATTTTTAAAGCTATGCAAGTAATAATTTCCTTTTCTAAAAGAGCTTTTAGCCTGCACATAAGAACTCATAACATTGAAAATGTTTAGTTCTGTTGTCTCAACAGAACTAAATATACATTATTATTTTAGTTACTATATACTATAAATTTTATATGTATAGGAAAATAAAATGCAATACCTTAAACTAGGAACAATGGTTGCTCTGAGATGGTGGAATTATGGGTAATTTTTGTGTTTCTACAAGAAGCACACATTCTTCATGATCAATCAATTAAAAAGTTAATTTTAAGAATAATTTTGAAAATGCAAAGTCATATAAAGTTCTTAATAGTATGGTATCTGCTGACTACATGAAGACTGGTTTACAAAGTAAAGGGGTGATCAAAATGATAGTAAATTTTAGTCTGCACAAATGAGAGACTTCTAGTGGAAGTGAGTTCATGCCTTAGCGGGAAGGCAGGTGGGGAGCTCAGGGTGCATGTAGGGTTTCTGGCTAGACTCACTCCCCTGGCCTATGGTCACACAGGCACATCTGTTTGGTTGGTACAGCATGGACCAATTCAAGCAAGATTTGTTTGTTTGAATTTGGTCTGACATTTCAAGCTTGCAAGATGCCACACACACAATAAAAATCACATTTCTGGTTTCTCTTGAAAATTGAATATATGGCAATACTTAATCCACACTTGTGCATGGCAACAACAATCTGGAGCTCTTAAGCACCATTAGTTGGTCACACATTCTTCATTTAGGTTTTTTTCCCCCCTTCATCTAGCTCACTGTGCCCTTTTATTTTGCCTGCCTGGGGCCTAGAGAGGTGTCTGAGGATGTGACTTAATTCTAGCTCTTTTTCCTTCAAGTAAAGAAACAGAACTTTGGAAAAAATATAGATTTATTTTACCTTTCTTTTCTTTATGTGGTCTCTTGGTGAGAAGAGAAGGATGTTGAACTGTAAGATTTAACCAAAAGAAATTATGTAATTGTTTCCTTGAGTTGAGTTGAGTTGAGTATATACAAAAACTTGGAATTCCACATCAGTTCAAAAGGGAAGGCTGCAGAATCAGTAAACTTTGTAAGTGGCTGAAATTTTAGCAGAGAAATAATTTTTCTGAAACTAGTTCCAAATCTGCATTTTTGGAAATTAATGTTCTAAGGTAAAAGTGACAAATTTGAGGGATGATTTATGAAACGGCTGTTTGTATTTAGAGGTTCTTTTTGACCAAGATGGGTTAAACATAACTATTAAAGACACATATTTAAATTAAGCCAGATTAGAAATTAAGGAGTCCTTCCCAATGACAAAGATGAATTTACCAGGGAGTAATCTGAACTTTCCCTGGGCACTCACAAGAATAACTCTCTCACCCGGGGAGTGGGAGTGAAGGAGGAGATGGGGAAGAAAGCACAAAATTAATGATCTCTGGAACTCCCACATGTGTATGACTCAATTTTCTCTAATATTTGGAGAAGGACAAATACAGGTGAGATGAAAATAGCCAGCATATGTGTCTCTTCTATCTGGGGGCATTCATCTTCCATGACTCCCCAAAGATGCTGGCATTGCACATGTGCAGCTGGAGCCCCTGCCTGAACTGCTCTGAGAATTTAACTCAAACATTATGATGGGTGTTTCTGGTCAAAAGCAAGGTAGCTACATTCTAACTGACCTCCATCCTCAAACACAATGATGGAGAAAAGTAAAATCTCTTTATTTTTATCATCTCGATATGTTCAAAGGGCTTTTTAAAGAAAAAAACCTATTTTCCAATTATGGTTAACTTGCTTTTTTTTTTTCTCATCTCCTTAGTATATGTCATGTTCATTAGGTCTCCTCCCATGTATCAATCTGGCACATCAGACCACAATTTGCACTGTCAGCTCCTATGAGTGAAATCTATTGCACTTGCCGAGCTGTCCCGCTTTTGCCTTTGTAGCAACTTTTAGACCACAATAACCATCATCAGTTTAAAGCAGGCATATCCATTACATTTCCTCTGTTCCTACAGCCCCACATTAAGCTAATATTATCTATTTCCCAGGTGAAAAGAGTCCTTCCAGTCCTATCAATTATTAATTCCTTGCTTGCAGCTAATGTTTTCTTTGAATTATTTAAATGCATCTTCATTTATCAATAAACATAAAATGTTAAACAAAGAATACTGTTGAAGGGCATTATTTAAGCTATAACATTTTATGAGATTATTTCAAGCGCCTTTTCTGATTTATTAACACAATATATTTTATAATTATTTTTCCATTTCTAAAAACAATTATTCTGGGTATTATCTAGAGATTTGGAGATTTTGTGAGTGCTCTCTTCAACTTCTATTGTGATCTTGACAAGTTTCTTTTAAAATATTCTCAGTTGTACGTATATATCTATGTGCCTCTATATATATACAAACACAAACAAATGTAAGAAGTACAAGAGTATTTTTACTAATATGCAAGTTCAGTTTCCCTGATATTGTTCTTAAAGTATTAAAGATATCATTATGTTTACATTTTCTGTTGTGAATTCTAAAGCATTATATTCAGCAAAGTATATTTACATGGGTTTACCAGCACATACACACAGACGTGTATTAGGCAAGTAGACAAAGAACAATGATTTTTAAGGATACAACCTCATAAATGAGACAAATGAGCAACAGAATTGCCTATTTATTGACTATTATTTTTCTTTTAAAATCTTGGCAATAACACCCACATGTGTACACACACACAGATCAATCCTACTTACCTATATTCTCTTTTTTGTTTCCAAATTTTGTAACCCAAAATAAAATATAAGCTATTGAGAAATCCAGCTTTAATATGAGTACACTTTATCCCCTCACCTTCTGAAACAGAATAAAACTCAGTATTCTGAAGTAAATATTCCAAGTATGACAAACTAGAAAAATTAAATATTTGTGCATACTAGAAAAAGAAAATTTAACAATATAATTTAAATAATATAATCCAATCCATGCCACTCTTTAGCCCTTTTCACTGACATTTATTTTAAAACAATGGTATCCTTCAGACTTTATGACATTGGTATTAGTGGATCCAGTCAATTCTTTTTCCAGTTTGTGAGAGCTCTGAATTTTCTGCCAAACCAAATTATCCAAAAAAAAAAAAAAAAACCTCCATAAGTTTGTAATGATGCCCTATGATAAAACACAGATGTATTTTAATGATATTTATAAAATTAAACGTTCAACAGTATGCTTTAAAATATCCAAGATTAATTCATAGCACTCAAGAATTCAAATAATTCATTATATATTATCCCAGCAATACAATTTGGAAGCAGGTAAAGATCTTGGAAGTCATGGAATCCAAGGCTTACTCTATGAAAATGAAGAAACAGATCTAGAAATGTTATGGACTTGGCCATGGTCATAAAGCTAGTTACACTCACTGCTGAAGTTCAAAGATACATGTTAAGCTTTAAACAAAAGAAAACTGTACACTTCAAATGGCATATATGGTTTATCAAATTTGTTTTAGGTTGAGATTCATACATATTCATTTTTAAAAAGTCAATGGTGGGCTTCCCTGGAGGAGCAGTGATTGAGAGTCCGCCTGCCGATGCAGGGGACGCGGGTTCGTGCTCCTGTCTGGGAAGATCACACATGCCGCGGAGCGGCTGGGCCTGTGAGCCATGGCCGCTGAGCCTGCGCATCCGGAGCCTGTGCTCCGCAACGGGAGAGGCCACAACAGTGAGAGGCCTGCGAACCGCAAAAAAAAAAAAAAAAAAAAGTCAATGGCAATAGAGTTACCTCTCAGTAGATTAAGGTTGTAATTGTATGAACCCATATTTGCCAAGGAAACTGTATGAAAATTCAGGTGTTAACAAATCACGATATTCATTGTGATCAGCTGTAAGTTTTTAAATTGTGCAACATAAGGTTCTATAAATTAGTAAGTGATGTAAACTCAGGATAAGCCCTAGGCAGAATGTGAACTAAGGAATGTACAGTAGTTCTTTTATGCTCTAGTCTCTTCTTTTTAAACAGTGACTGATCTCCAAGGCAACAGCTGATGATTGCTTACACTTGTTATCTTGAGTTTAAGGTGTTTTAAAAACTAGGTGTCAGTTACTATCCTAGGCACTTTAAATAGGATATTATAATTACTTCTAACAATACTGTTTCAATCAGATATTATTTCTGCTTTATAGATGGGAAAACCCGCACTCAAAGAAGTGAAATGATTTTCCTGAACTGATTTAGCTGGTAGGAAAACCTTAAAGCCCATATTTTTCCACTAAAAACCTTGAATTTTATCATGTGAAAGCTATGGCGAAACCGCTTCTATGGAGAAGAGGTTTCTGTAATTTTTTAACAGCTTTATTAAGGTATAATTAACTTGAAAGAAATCTCACATAGTTAAAGTGTAAAATTTGGTAAATTTTGATATATATACTTGCTCATGACATGAGCATCCTGGTCAAAAACGGTGAAAATAGTCACCACTATCCCGATAATCTATGGATCAGTTTGGGGAGATTTGACATCTTAGCTATATTGCATTTTTCTATCCATAAGCAGGGTATATATTTCTCTAATTATTTAGGTCACCTTTAACTTCTGTCAGCAGTGTTTTGTAATTTTCAAACTACAGATTATGCACATTGTTGAATTTATCTTTGCATATTTTATATTTTTGATGCTATTGTAAATGGGTTTTTTAAATTTCGATTTCCAATTATTTGTTCCTAATGAGTAGAAATAAAATTGATTCTTGAATATTGTAAGCTGTCACTTTGCTAAACTCACTTATTAGTTCTAGTAGTCTTTTTATAGATTCCAGTGGATTTTTTTTTTTTTTTTTTTTTTTTTTTTGTGGTATGCGGGCCTCTCACTGTTGTGGCCTCTCCCATTGCGGAGCACAGGCTCCGGATGCGCAGGCTCAGCGGCCATGGCTCACGGGCCCAGCCGGTCCGCGGCATGTGCGATCTTCCCGGACCGGGGCACGAACCTGCATCCCCTGCATCAGCAGGCGGACTCCCAACCACTGCGCCACCAGGGAAGCCCTCCAGTGGATTTTTTACATAGATGGTTTTGTCATCTGTGAATAAAGCCAGGGTTAACTTCTCCCTTTCCAATCTAGACGCCTTTTCTTTTTTTTTTACCTCATTGTACTAATACAATGTTGAATTAAGTGGTAAAGACATCCTTATCTTATTCCTGATCTGAGCGGGAAAGCATGTAGTTTCTCACCACTAAGTGTTACGCTGGTTGCAGTGTTTTGTTTTGTTTTATTTTGTAGATATCCTTTATCAGATTGAGGAAGGTACCTTCTATTCCTGTTTCTCTGGGAGTTTTATCATTTAAATAAGTGTTGGATTTTTTCAAATGCTTTTTCTCTGCCTATTAAGATCACGTAGTTTTTCATTTTTAGTCTGTTAATATGGTAAATTATATTGATTTATTTTGAGTGTTAAACCACTCTTGCATTCCTGAAATAAACCCTACCTTGTATGATGCATTTATCCCCTTTATATTTTTGGATTTGAATTGTTAAATTTGTGTTTAGAATATTTTTATATCTATGTAAATTATAGATCTATGTAATTGTAAACATATCTATATGTAAATGAGGAATATTGGTAGATGGTTTTCTTTTCTTCTAATGTCTCTTTCTGGTTTTGTTATAAGGGCAATGCTAGACTCATAGAATAAGTTGGGAAGCATTCCTTCTTCAATTTTCTGGAAGAATTTGTGTAGAAATGGTATTTTTATCTCTCTTAAATATTTGGTAGAAGTCACCAGTGAAGCCATCTGGGCCTGAAATTTTCTTCAGAGAAGTTGTTTGTTTGTTTGTTTGTTTTTGTTTTAATAGATAAATCAATTTCTTAATGGAAATACAGGTATTCAGGTTATCTATTTCTTCTTGTGTGAGCTTTGGTAGTTTGTGCTTTTCAAAGAATTTGTTCATTTTCTCTGAATTACTGAATTTATTGGCATAGAATTATTCACAATGTCCCCTTAGTATCCTTTTATTATCTGTCAGATCTGTAGTGAGGACCCCTCTCATTCTTGATATCAGTCATATGTGCTTTTCTCTTTTATTCCTGTTCATTTAGACTCAAGGTTTATCAATTTTATTGATCCCACAGAAAGAGAATTTCATGTCATCGATGTTTTCATTTTCTATTTAATTGATTTATGCTCTGATCTTTATTACCTCTTTTTTCCACTGTGTTTTAACTTTCTTTTTTTCTTCCTTTCTCCCCCTTTCTCCCTCCCTCCCTTCCTTCCTTCCTTCCTTCCTCCCTTCCTTCCTTCCTTCCTATTTTAATGTTTTTTAATTGAATAAAAGATTCTTTTAATTCTATAGTGCTTTACAATTTTCAAAAGTTTCACACACATGATTTCATATAATCCAATAATAACCCTTTTTTTCCCTATCTCTATTTTGCCCCTCCTCCCTCTCCCCACTGGTAACTACTAGTTTGTTCTCTATATCTGTGAGGCTGCTACTTTTTTGTTTTATTCACTAGTTCGTTGTATTTTTTAGATTCCTCCAGCTCTGTTCTTCTTTATCAAGATTGTTTGGGGTATTCTAGGTCTTTTGTGTTTCTTTTTTTATAATTTGTTAAAGATGCAGTTGTTAATTCGAGAGCATTCTTCGTTTTGAATATAGTCATTTAGTGCTATGCATTTTCCCTCAATACTGTTTAAATGACATCCTACAAATTTTGATAATATTGTGTTTTTATTTTCATTCAGTTTAAAATACTTTCTAATTAGAGGAAATTCATATGCTGTTTTGTTTGTCTGACATATGTGTGTATAGTCATGCCTCTGCATCCATGTGGGGTTGGTTCCAGGACCCCTCAAATAACAAAATGTGTGGATGCTCCAAGTCCCTTAAATAAAATAGCAGAGTATTTGCATATAACCTATGTACATCCTCTTGTATACTTTAAATCATCTCTAGATTACTTATACCTAATACAACATAAATGCTATGTAAATAGTTATAAATACACTGTAAATGCTATGTAAATAGTTGCCAGGCTGGCAAATTCAAGTTTTGCTTTTTGGAACTTTCAGGAAATTTTTTTTTTCTGAATATTTTATGTCTGTGGTTGGTTGAGTCCTCGGTTGTGGAACTCATGGATACTAAGGGCTTACTGTAATTAGGTCTCAACTAACGTGGTGGTAGTGAAAAGGAAGGTGAGGAGAGATTCCGTAGGACTTACTGACTTGCTTTGAGGGCCGTGGGAAAGGAAAAAAACAAAGTTAATGAGAATAGAGGTGTTTGGATGGAATGACAGTTTTGGTTTTAACACGTGAGTTTCGATGTCAGCAAGTATCTAGGAATAGTGTGCAACATCCATTTGGAAATTTGAACTAGCGTTTAGAAGACATATCAAAGATAAAGTCTTGGTGTGAGTCACCCATAAAGAGAGGAAGACAAGATATTGGATGAGGTGGCTAAAGAACACAGTGCCCAGAAGTATTAATTAACCCATATATGGAACTTACTCTGTGCCAGGCATTATTCTAAGGACTCTGTGTACATTAACTAATTTAGTAGTCATACAGCCTTATGAAGAAGGTGCTATTATTATTCGTATTTTACAAATAAGTGAATGAAGGCACAGAGAGATAAGCTCGTTAAGTAGTGGAAGTGGAATTTAAACCTAAAGCAATCTGGCTCCAGAGTATATGCTTAAACTATTACACTGGACTGCCAGTTTCCCCCCAAATGATATACTACGTGGTATCCAAAACAAGTGTATAGACAATTATGGCAAGATACATTTTTAAGATATGAACTTGTGTTTTCACAGTTGACAGGGATAAGAAAGAATAAGTACTCTCAGACTTTTATTCCCTGTTCTATTGCTTTTCTATCATTCAAAGAAAGTAGCTAAGGCCTCTGTGTTTGCTTACCTCACTCACTTGTTGTGTTCTAGGACCTAAAGCAAAAGTCAACTGAACAAAACTTCACTCTTGATTTCTTTTTCTGGAAGCTTCAGCTCATTAACTCTATGAAGAAGTTATGTTAGGGGGAGGGACAGAGGCAAGTTCTAGCTTATTGGGGAGGAAATGGGCTGTGAAAGTAGTAGTAGAGAGTGTGGATATTACTCAAGACCAAGACTTCTGTGGGGGACAAGGCAGAAACTCAGAGGGGAATGGCCAGGTAGTACATAGAGAAAGGCAGGACTCCAGGCACTAGTCTTTCAGCCTAAGGAAAGTTCCCCTCTTCAGGCTTGACACAAGTAGCAGGACCACCTGTCTGCAAGGACATATAGGTTGGACAGTGGAAAAATCTGAGGTAGCCATGGTGGAGTTTAAACGAGCGATTTTATTCTGTGCACCTCATAAAATTTCTAGATTTGAGGACTCCCAAAATGATGAGATTAAATTTATCATCAGCTCAGTACGATGGAGACTTAGAGTAAGATTTAATACGATCAAAAATTGATTTAAAAAGATAATAAATGAAGTTTATATTTGTTTTACACCTGAATTTTCACAGAAAGATATTAACCTGATACCTTCTTTTTAGGAACACATTCATTCACTCAATCCCTTGAAGTGTGTTTAGAACTCTTATTATGTGCCAGATGTCATGTAAAGTGTGGGATCACAAATATGTGTAAGGCATTCTCCTTGCCACTGAAGGTGGCACAGTTTGGTAGTCACAATTGGAATTGGATGGAATAAGCAACAGGACAGATTTACGTGTGAAGCATCAAGAGAGAAAAGAAAATGAAGCAAATTTCATAAAAGAAATTATATGAAATGTGGGTACTAAAAGCTAAATAAACAGATTATCAGGTAGAATAGGAAAAAAGGGACATGAGTGTTACAGAAAGAAGAAACTCCCCTTGAAAGAGCACGCCGGTGCAGACAAAAAGCACTTCTGAGGAACACCAATCAGCGTGGCACCATGGAAAGATGGTAGTGGCAGATAGAGCTCAGGCTGAGTGCCTCCTCCATTGTTTAGGAAATCTGGGATGGAACTCTTCTGGGCCGTGGTTTGTTGTTGCTGTTGTTGTTTCATTTTTAAAAGAGGAGAAACTTGAACTTCCCTGGTGGCCCAGTGGCTAAGAATCTACCTCCCAAAGCAGGGGAAGCGGGTTCGATCCCTGGTCGGGAAACTTAAGTCCCACATGCCGGGGGGCAACCTCAACGAAAAACATCCCGCGTGCCGCAACGAAGACCCGACACAGCCCCAAATAAATAATTTTTTTTTAAAAAAATGGGGGAAACTAATAGCCTCCTTTTGGAGTTCTTGTGAGGAAAAGAAAGTGAGTTTTCAATGGCATGAAATGAACTTGGAACTGTGTTTGGGGGATGGATTGGAAAAGGCCATGTATATTAGCCTAAGGACTTCAGAGTTAATCCTATACGGAGTAACTTAAAGCTCCTAAGCAGGGACATGATGTAATTGAATAACAGTTTTCAAGTGGGAAGGACATGATAGAGGGAGGAGAGCCTGGATGGCAGGGCTTAATTCAGGAGGTACTATATAGACTGGATGAAAGATAAGTAGATAGAGGCCCTGGAGTGGGAAAGAAGGAAAATACTCGAGAGATTTTGAAAGTGGAAGTGACAGCACTCCACACTAGGTAACTGGCCACACGCGGGGACTGAAAGGAAGCTATGACTAAGATTTCTAGCCCTCGGTCACTGAGACAGTGTTACTGTGATTGACTTTCGTAGGGAATAAAGAGGAAAGTGTTTGAAGATCTCCAGTAATTTTTTTAGAGGTGTCAAATTTGAGGACCCTAAAGAGGATCTGTGGAATTATAAGCCTGTGCAGAGTTAGATGCCTATATAATTGAAAATTAGGAGAACACTGACCCAAAGGAGAAAAGTATTTCATCCCTCTCTTTGCTCCAAGGTATATCAAGATCTATCAGAGGCATGGAAAAGGAAGAGGCCTGACATTTATTAGCATGGCTTTATAACAACACCTTTGGTCTATCACATCATTTGTAATCACAAGACTTGGATCTAATTATTATTAGTTTTTCAGTTTTATAGGTGGAGAAATCGTGGATTATGTTCAGGAAGAAACATCCATAAGATTTTTCTCCCAAATATAATCAACAGAAGAAATACATTTTTGCAAAAGATGAAATTAATGGTAGTGTAAATTTAGACTGGCCTGCAGAGACTTGGCTGAATTAGAAAAAGGGTGACATTGGGGATTACCAAGAAAAAAAGATGAATAAATTGTAAAACAGTCAACAGATTGAAGAAGCATGCTGGAAAACATGACGTGAGAGCCTACTGATGTGCCTAGTATGACCAAAGAGATCTTAAAATGAAAGCCCTATATTCAGACATGCTATTAACATATTAGTTCATATATCCATGTTATTTATTCATTTAACATTTTTTGAGTTCTCTACTATGTGGCAGGTATTCAGTTAAGTGCTGAGGATAGGAAGATAAATAAGAAATACACCTAAGTGTTGAGCAATTCATGGTTTAGTGGGAGAATGGTAAAATGGTCATTTGAACTATGTGATGAGTATCCCAATAAACAGGTGTCCAGAAATTTCAACGAGCATAGAAATGAGTGAGGGAAGGAAGTAACAGGGAGGGCTTCCTGGAGGAAGGGATGCTTGACTTGAACTTTAAAACAGGAGGAGGAAGCTAGTCTGAGGATGGGAAAGAAGGAAGTTCTAGGCAGAGAAGTTGACATGAACAAAGCAAGGAGGCAAGAAACAATGTGGTTCATGTGAGGAATTCTGAGCTGCTCCTTTAACATGAGCAGGTGAGGAGGTCCAGATCGTACTGGACCTTATTGGCTTCCATAGTCCCAAGAGTCTGCCAGGTCACCCAGCTGTTGAGTTAGTCCAATAAGACAGTGGCCTGCACTAGGGCTAAGCCAGCAGGAATGGACATTGATCACATTTTCCTGGACTATTGAAGCACTGAATCTATTGAATTGAGATTGGTTTTGCCTCAAAGTCTTAAGAAGTCATTCCTATTACACTTTTGAAAAGATTGGACTAAAGTCATTCCAGTAAAGCTCTCAAATCCAAGACTGGAAGTCAGGCTTTATTGCCTTACTTGTTCTTCCTCCTCAAACTCATTTCAGGAAATGACAGGCACTAGAGATTAGATTCTATTCCCAGGAGCCTGCCTCCATCGCCACTGCTGCCCCAGCAGTCAGCAACACGTAGTTCCTGGAAGAATATTTCAATGTCAGAAGTGCTGACTGACTCAGACAACCCTTGTGCCAACCAGGAAATGTATGTGTGAGCCCTCAGTCTAATTCCCCCTGGCTCCATACTTAAGTAGAGAACATGTCAAATGTTTCCTTTTTCCCTTAAAATCTTTAAAAAGCACATGTTAGGGGCTTCCCTTGTGGCGCAGTGGTTGAGAGTCCGGCTGCCGATGCAGGAGACAGGGGTTCGTGCCCCGGTCCAGGAGGATCCCACATGCCGCAGGGCGGTTGGGCCCGGGCCATGGCCGCTGAGCCTGCGCGTCCAGAGCCTGTGTTCCGCAACGGGAGAGGCCAAAACAGAGGCCCGCGTACTGCAAAAAAAAAAAAAAAAAAACAGCACATGTTAGGTAACTAAGTTAGAAAACAAAATCTATACCGTGTTTTTATTCTAGAGAGAAACTCTTATTGAAGCCTGCATTATAGTCACATTACGATCACATACGCTCCTCGTGATTAATATTAGTGCAACAAATGACCTAATAATGATTGGCCACTAAGGTTTTCCCTCCCCCCACCATGACATGAAGAAGATCCAGGGCATTGATTATCACAAATATAATGGATTGATTCATCATTTATGGGAAAAGAGCTTCTCTTCCCATCAAGCTTATTCTTCACTTCCCCCTTCCCCTGCCCCTGGAGATATACTATCTTTGGCAGCAACTCAAAACCATCCACAGATTATTCACTGCAGCCAACAATTATAATTGAGGATGGTGATTTGAATACCAGCCCTGGGTGAATGAGTATGTCTAACACAAATGAATTGTCCTATAAAAGTGGTACCCAGCAGGGGGATCATTTCCTCTCCTCTGCCTCCTCTTGAATAATAACCATTGGCTAGCACGGTTGTCTTCTGAATAGGATAAGCAGTTACCCTGTTGGCTTAATTTTAAGGGAAATATTATCTACTGTATTACCTATTGGAAACCTCAAAACCCAATATCTTTATATACTTGATCTCATGGCTACTCATCTTTTCAGCAGATGTGCATTTACTGAATTAACTGTCCAGCTTATTCCTTGGGTTTCTTCTTGGGCTTGATATTCAACATACCTGTTGGAAAGAGTTATGCTTTTGTCCTGCTAATTGGAAAACATTCCTCTACCACCATCTCTTGTGATTAAAAGCATAGCCTTCAAGATTGCCTTCACACTAGGACCTGTCTTTTGATAGGCTGATATAAACTGAAACTTTTACTTTTATCTAGCATTAGCTTAATGCAGCAATTTGACACAATTACATCTTTAATGGAATTTTTAAGGTATTGGCACATTCTTTTCTATTGACATTTTATCCATATAATAAAAAAAAAATCCAACATTAACCTCAAAATTTCTGTACCTAGGCTGTGCATTAAGATGATGTCTGTTTATTGCCACACTTCACATTGTGTTGTATTTTAAGTATCCTCCAGTCTACTAATGAGCACTTATGGTTTCATAATGAAGTGACTAGTATTTCTTCCCTAGAAGTTTGGGCAAATGGGCTACAAAAGTGGCTTGTTTGTTTGTTTGTTTGTTTTGTGGTACGCGGGCCTCTCACTGTTGTGGCCTCTGCCGTTGCGGAGCACAGGTTCCGGATGCGCAGGCTCAGCAGCCATGGCTCACGGGCCCAGCCGCTTCGCGGCATGTGGGATCTTCCCGGACCGGAGCACGAACCCGTGTCCCCTGCATCGGCAGGCGGACTCTCAACCACTGCGCCACCAGGGAAGCCCAGTGGCTGTGTTTTATACATGCATAAATGTGAAACAGCAAAAATTCAATGTGAGCACACACTAGTTCATTTTGACAAGCATCGATAGAGGGCCTACTGTGTGCTAGGTTTTGCATTGTTCAGGGCATTGAGATATACAAAAACAAGACATCACCCTCCATTTTTGAGGGAAAACAGACATATAAAGATCATTTCAGTGAAATATGACACATAGAATAATAAATATCTTTATACATATGATATAGAACCAAAGTAGGCTCAATAAAGAAGGTGATAGCTGAAGAGGTTTTGGGCCAGGGGGGGACCCATGATAATCCTCATTTTCTTTCTACTCTGGAAATAGAGAAGCTGGTAGAAATTATACTACCACCAAGTGCCAGCGGGCTTTAGTTCTCTGTTTATCCAGAGTTTTATGATTTGTGTAAAGGAGTTAGGCTTTAATGATTTATTAAAGTCTTTTTATTTAATATATAGCTTTACCAAGAAAATCCATACGATATACATCTTAGTTCTATGGCATAACATAAATTCATCCATCAGCTGTCTGTGAGCTATTCATAACCCAAAACTTGAAAAATTAAAATAATTGACAAGAGAATACATTGTGAAAGGCAGCCTACCTACATTGATAATCTCTAAAGGTATAATAAAAATTGAGATAGAGCACCTCCTGTTTGGGATTTTTGTAATTCAGAGGTGACCTACTCATTAGAGATTAAAACAAAGCATATAAATTTGCTTTGAAGAGCAAGCTTATGATTAAGTCAAGGGAGAGAGTTTGTTAGTAATTATATGGTATGCTACAGGAGAATTACTACTTGTGTCATCTGGCTTTTATAACCCTGAGTTGGATGCATGATTCTGATTTTTGTTTATAAATTTATTTTTAGATTCACCAATATATAATATATTGTTTCACATAATGTTTTTAAAGAGCTGATGGAAAAATTTATTCCATAGTACTTGGGACGTGCAAAGCATGATGGTTGTGTATGTCATTTTTTTAAATATAAAAATCACTCTCATATTAATAAGAATATACATTTTCTTTGGCAGAAATATTGGAAGTAAAGAGAGTGATATTAGTTATTACTACCACTCCTGTGGTAGAGAAAGAATTTTTCATTTCTGATACAGAGCTAAAGCTTTTTAAAATTGAAAGAGAGAGGACGGGAGGTGGAGGGAAGGAGAGTAAGAGAGAGAAGATGATTTGAAGCCCAAGGAAATATACAGTTTCACTCTTTTTGTTGTTTGATCTGTCTGCTTACTCTTTATATGTTCTTGAAGAGAATAATTGAAGTTGATATACCTCTGCGCTACAATTTCTGGCTATATTACATCTCTAAAATTCACCATCCCCAATCCACACCCTTGTTAAAACCCCTTAATTTAAATTTTCCTTATTTTTCATATGTTCCCATACCTCCTCTTTCCTTATAACAGTCTCTCCCTCACTGTCCTGTCAGATAGTCTTTTTAAAGCTTAGATCTAATTTTATAATTCCCCACTGCTTACCAAATTAAATGCAGGTTCCTTACCCAACCCACAGAATCCAAGCAGACTGATTTCCTACTATCCTTTCCATCATATAACTGACACTCCTCTCTTACTGGATGATTCATTTTCCCACTGAACATGCCCCATAGTCTTATCCTGGAACTTTGTGTTCATTCTCTTTTCTCTGCATAAAACATTCTTCCCACTTTCCAATCTTCCCTAATGGAAATTCTACCCACATTCAAGCCTATCCTCAAGTGTCATCTGTCCCATGAGCCCTTTCTTCATCACTGTTTCTCTCTTAGCTGAACTCCTGAGGGTATGTGGTACTTCTCCCATGGTGTTTATTTTCAGACACGTGTTGATTTAATCTAACCAGAAAGGAAGTGGGTCAAACAATGAGAAATTAGTAAGTCAAAGATTCTGACTCAAGTTGTTCACAGTTCCCTGGGAAAGGCTGGGAAAACACACAAGTGCTCTCAATATAGTGTTGATAAGCACTGTGGTAAGTCCAGGGTCCTGGGGGAGAATTAAAGAATAAAGGAAGAAAACAAAACCCTCCGACTAGATGATTTGGGAAAGACATCCTGAAGCAAATGGTATGAGTGGGAGCTTAAAATGTGTATAGAAATTAGGCTGGAAGGAAAAGGGAGTTTTAAGCTAAGTTAGTGCAGAAGGCATAGAGGTGGGAGCAGTAGGTTGCTGTGCTGGGCTGTGCTGCCTCACAAGAATGACTGTTAAATATTCAGGAACTTTAAGAGCCACTTGTTCAACCGTTGATAACTTGACATCCGCCATGCTGGGAGTATTTATACCATGGATATGGGCAAACATTATAAACCAGGGCTTTTTGATTTGTTTTCAGAAAGTAAGTTAACCAGGACACCCCTGGTTGTAAGAGAACATGTGAGGTTCAGAGAATTGCAAGTAATTTGATGTTCTACTCTGGTTAGCAAGTTGCATATGAAAATTAACCCTTGGATTAGATTCTAAGCCTCCAGAAAAAAGGAATGGTTCCTTATTCATCTTGAAATCTTCTTGTACCTCTGACAAAAGTAGGTAGGTCGTCAGCTTAGGCCATCAATTGGATCTATATTAGAGAAGAATGAATTACTACTTCAGACATAAAAATGTGCTTCTTAAAAGTCTGGTTAAATATATTTGCCTTCTACTGCTTAAGTTTATTTTTTTTCTAAATGAAAATAAACAGCTCTTGACACTGGGGTTTAGAAGCAGTTATCTACTTGGAGGGGAACTAGGGAATTATCTTAAAGTGGTATTTATACAAAAGGCTTAGTTTTTACTTATCTATTTAGCAAAATTTTCTAATCCTTTTTTTTAAAACATTTTACTTAAGGTTGAGAAATAAACAGTTGTCCAGATTAAGCAGTGTTATGCCATTGAGAAAGGAGTTTTAGAAAAGCTAATTTCAAAGAGAACAGAAAGTTCTCTTATATTCGGCTCAAGTTTTCTGCTCATTTATGTTCACACCCCTGCCAACAACTGGCCCAGTTGACTATAAGACCCAATTGTAATGTTTGTTAAATGGATGGATAAATTATTTTAAAAATAACCAACATTTATCAAGTATTTTCTTGGTGTCAGGTACTGGTCTAAGTCTTTGGATAATTATCTATCTCATTTGGTGCTTATAAGAACTAATTTCCTGTTATAAAAAAGGAAACTGAGACCAACGTGTTTGATAGGTCTTAAAGAGCTTTGTAATCATGAATGGCCAAATGTCTGATATAAATGATAAATTCTCTCACACTTGTATGGATATATGCTAACCTATTCCTATTAGGGCTTAAGAATGTAAACTTAGACTAACTAGAAATTCAGGGAACAGTAGTTTATTGAATGTTCTGATTAACTCTTAAAACTAGTGTTTAAAAGTAATTCCAAAAAAAGTGGTTTCAAATTTTCTAAAGCAGATCCACACCTAAATTCCTCTTTTTAAATAATATAGATTAAACATATGGTTACTGGGGAATTTTCTTCTTTCTTTCTTCCATTCTTTTTTCTTGCGTGTGTGGCAGCACACCTAGGTCACCATGTAGTCTAGTGGAGATGGAGGAAATTTAGGTGAATTTCTAAGAAACTAAGACAATATTCCAGATCCTTCAACATATTTTGCTATTGTTTGCTTTTTTTCCTCCTGAAAGTGGAGCAGAGTAAAATATACCAATTTAATATTCCAACTCATTAGGTTATAGCTAACTAAGTTTACACTATATATTTTAATCTCTTAATATTATCCTAGCCCAGACTGTGGAGTTTGTACCATTTCAGCTTGGCTAGGTTAAGTCAGTGGTCTGGCTTGGTGACTGGAACTCATCTGAACCTACCTGAACTTTCTTTACTTCCGGAAGTACCCTTTGAATGACATAATTTCCAACAGCAAGAAAAGCTTACTTGTAGATTCCTCAGATATTTTCTTTGTTTTAAAATATTTTTTTTTAAAGTTGTGCCTGATGTCTTGGTTATTTATTTGCCCAGCCCCTATGTATCCCCGATTAAAATATGTCAATAGATTATGTTTTGAAATTTATTTGGCCAATTGTTAAGAAAGTCAAGATTATCTTTTCTTGTTCACATCCAAAGTTTCCATTGTGACAGACCGTGTTACTGCTCCCAACTACTCTCTATCCTCCTTGTGAAAACATTATTCATCCCTGTCCATTGCTGTGTGATCCCTAGTGCCCACTGTGGGGATGCAGCTATATGACTTACTTGGACAATGAAATGTAAGCAGAAACTTGAAGAGCCACCACATGGTTTTGCTAGTCCTCTGAGAACGAGAAGGCATACCTGCAAAAGAAACTGCTCTTTCATCACAGACCCAGAAAGAAGATACTGCTCTGAGTGGAGCTGCCGAGCAGAGATAGTCAGCTGTCTCCAGCCAACATTTAACCTAAGCAATCGCTAAGCTTTTGTTGTTATAAGCCTCTGAGATTTGAGAGGTTTGTTCTCTCCGTGCAACCTAGAAAAGTTGACTCGTACATCATGTAACGTACCAAGAAAACATGAAATTAATCAAGGAGTGCAGGTCGACTTCTTCTCTCTCCTCACTTTGCTATTTTCCATATATACTTAGTCACACCGAGCCCAAATTAGAGTTTATCATTCTTTCCCTGTATGAACTTCTATGAAAAGGAATTTTGTCATGCTTCCCATCTCCTGATGAATATGATCCTGGGGCACTGGCATGAAACATTGCTTCTGTGCTCCTTTTGCTGATCCTTTGCAAGTATGTTCTCCTGTAAGTTCCCCAGTGATGGTGGAAAATATTCCATGTTCCTGGGAAAAGATGGAATTGTTTTGAAGTCCTTAAGACATAAGCTTCCTCATGAGGCCTTCACTTTTCCTTCAGAGACCTTATTGCACACACCCCAGGAAGGCAGCAATTCCTCCTTTTGTCTCTCATTTCCAAAAGAGTCCCTTAGTAATATATTGGCTTTAATTTCATGAGTATAGACTTCTTGCTTCTACTGACTCTAGATCTAGTTACTGCATCTACTCCCTGAGATATTTCCCCCTTAAGACTATTTTCCTGTTTGGAAATTATTGCTATAAACTGATTAAGGAAGCCACCCTCTCCTTTCTTAAAGATAGGCTTAGTTATTACTTCAGAAACAATGTGATTACACAAGATTAGTTAGATTAATCAATACTTTACAAGGTTAGTGAGCCCTCCTAAATTAGATAGCGCCTTAGCCACTTCCTCATTTTGACCACTGCCAAGATAATTCAACTGTTGTTTGGCTTTTTTTCTGCTAAGAGGATCCAATTCTCATGACTAAATGTGACACCCTTATCCCCCAACTTGTGAATGGGAAGGTTGATATTTTCCCAGCTATGTCCTGAAAGAATTAGTGATGTAGTTATTCTGTCAAAAGAATGAACGCCATTCCTCAGATCTTGGGGCTTTCTTTGGGTCATTAGAAGGCTTTTTTTTTTTTTTTTTAAACCAGTCACCAAACCCTAAGTCACAATCCAAGCTGAAAGATTTCAAGCAGAGTCAACACTACAGCTGGTTAATTACACTCCATCTATCGGCCTGTAAGTGAGAAGCACAGAGTAAAGCTGCGGCCCTGTGAGGCAAATTTTGATCACCCTTGAACTTACAAAGAATCAGGAACTGCTAGTATAACAAACAAAATGAGATCCAATTTCAGCTCTGGTCCCCACCTCCCCCATCACCCTCAAGCATCTGACCCAGGAGTCACGTTTTACTAAAAGGGTTTTCTCACATATTTCTCTTTGAATATATATTGTACTTTACCTATAATTGTGGTCTGCTTCAAGGAGCCAGTTGTAAGCACCTGTTACAATATGTTGCCTATATAAAGATACATCATTTTTTGATAGATGGATTGCTTAATTTTTAAGATGAGGTTTCTTTCTTTTTTCTTTTTTAAGCCATTTATCTTTGATTTTATTTATTCTATAAACCCGGCAACTTATTTTGGGAAATACCAGCAAAGCTGGATTTTGGAACCCTATCCCTTCACATACGGTACTAATATATCTCTGTCTCTGCATTCATGCAACACAGCAACAGATGGCTAACATTTCTGGTTTTTAATAGGCATCTGATCTCGGGAAGGTCCCTTTTTGGAATAGGCAATGGTATGTTTTTAAAGCTACAGCTCATTTACAAGATTGTTTTTTTTATAAAATTTGTTTTTCTAATAATATAGATTTCACCCTTATTCTGAGATTTTCCTTTAACATATAAGCCAGCAGCGAATTTGCTTGGTGTACAGATGAACACTTGCATCATTAACATCCTTAAAAGGAAAGATCGGCTTTAACTCTACCTGGAAGTAAAATATTGTGACCTGTGGTCATGTGCCTTTAATTGATACAGCCTATTTTAACTTTTCACAGATGTGCTATTGGAACAGCTCTTTCACATACATTCTGATAGCTTTGGTTAAGTAGTTCTGGTTTAGAATCTATAAAGGGGATAGTGGAGGGGTAAAGACACTTGTTTAGTGAACTTGTTTAGTGAAAAGTTGAATTTCATTTTCACCATGGGGAGTCACGATGAAGATTGTCACTGAAATATTTTTTTTATTATAGCATTTCAGACCTGGTTGAAAGGATATGAATCATGCAGGGAAACTTTAGCGTACATGTGGTCTGAAGGGTTAGTCTACAAGGGACAACATCATCGTTAATCTAGCTTTCTATGATTATATCTTATTAAAACAACAATAAAAAAATGCTAATAGTACTGGGAAACTTTCTGATTAAGCAATACTGTATTTAAACTTGAGGTCATTTTATAAATGTATTCAAAATGTCAGCCTATAGAGACCAAATGAGCATACACTTGAATTTCATCATCATGGTGTATAAGATGAGTTTCCTGGCATTGGTAATTTCTAAATGAGGATGGATTGAAAAAATTTTAAGATGCAAAGAAAAAATCCAATCAAAGCCCTATACTCAAAATATTTTAGGGGAAAGACTAGCTTTGTGAAAAGATACTCTTTTAGACATTTTATTCAATGTTCCTTAGTTTTCCAGTTTTTAATTAGGTGAGGGAAACATTTCAATTCAACTATTTTGTGCTTAATATTTCAATGCCTACTTTAAATATGAAATGGCTACTTTAATAGAATGATAAATTTTGGACACTGAGGAAAGAAGAAGAGGCGAGAGAGAGAGAGAGAGAGAGAAAGTATGTGTGTGTGTGTGTGTGTGTGTGTGTGTGTGTGTGTGTATTCTCCACTACTCACCTCAAAACAGGAATACTCTAGGAAAATCAATATAATAATTTTTATTGTAGAAAATCATGGAAGTAGGGACTGCAGAGTATTTGGTTTTTCATGAGAAAAACCTGTTTAATCAAGGATCAAGCAGCATAGAGCTAAAATAATAGCCAGGTTCAATCTGTTCTAATTTTTAGACCTCCCATCATCAACCGAAATTTTTAAAAATGAATTAAATAAGAATATAAGGGAGATAATTATATCAATCTACTTTACCTTGGTGCAGAAAGCAATAAAATAACCTCACAAAGTTTATATGTTGGTTTGTAAAATTCTATTTGCCTTTATTAACAAGTGCTTAAGGCTAATTTCTCAGCCTAGATCATAATTTTATTCATTTCTCATGCTGTGCTCTCATCAGGGCTACACTGAGAGGCTGAGAAGCCTCATTCTTGGGACGGCTATAATAAGGAGGCTGCTGTTTTGATTGTTTTTGATCGAGTGCCTTAATTAGGTCACCAAAAAAAAGTGTATTTTAATAACCTTTGTCATTACTGAACAAAAGGGATTTAAATTCTACTATAAAGAGCTTTCTTGAGTGTCAAACATCTGTTCTAAAACTTATCATGGCAATATAGTCACTGAATTGCATGAACAAATTTGATTAGCATCAACTTCTGGGAATGGTTTCTAGCTGATTGACCTGGGGACCTTATCTTTAAATATTGGCATTGTATGGATTAACCAAAATCCAAGAGAATGTCAGATATTAAGACACATAATTGCAGGTTAATTGGAAGATAAAGATACTTAATCTAATGTTGAGCTGGGGAAATATTGATGGTATTAACTTATTAGCTTGACTGAGGGAAATAATCTTATTATCATAAGGAGAATTAAGGTAGCATTTTCTTTGTGTAAATGTTTCTTTCCTGAAATTTCTGCAATAAACAATTTGGGGTTCTGACCCTAAGTGGTTGTTTTGTCTGTTCTGTTTGTTTTTGTTCTTTTAACTGGTGCTCCCTACCACATAGTAATCAGCTATATGAATAAAGAGATCTCAGATAAATTAGAATTTCTTAATTTTTAGGGAAACCCAAATAGTGGTGCTTTACCATGTAATAGCTCCCTTTCTAGTCTGTATTCAAGGAGCATATTATATATTACAATTTCTAAGAAAAATATTTTGGATATGTTCGCAAATTTATTGAATCCCAAATGGCAAAAAGATTCTGGTTTAGGGAAATGGGAAGAGACATGGAGACAAAACAGAAACTCTTGAAATGTAGGGGAAGAGGGTCAATGTTTTAAATCTTCTGCTAGGTTTTTGATGCTTTAGTTTTAGACTCCTTTCAAAAAGCCACTTCCAAAGCTAAGGTTTATACAAGGCTATTGCTAAGAGGTAAAGGAAGGGTAAAGAGAGAAAAATTAACTATTTTTCTAAGCACCTGATATAGAGTAGCCACTTTATGACTTTGTGGGGGTGAAGGGTGGGGTGTCATTAAAGATCTTTGCAGAGCTTAAGGGAAGTCAAGTAACTCCCTGAAGGTCACACAAGTGTACATGGACGAGTGATGTTGGACCCAGGGTTTCCTGGTTTGAAAATTCATGATTCCACTTGTTATATTACAAGTTTATGTGTAAGAATAAATATTCATGTTTCCAAGACATAATCGTCTCCAAATTCCTTTCACTGTCAGCTCTGTTCACCCTTGGTGGCTTTCTCTATTGGGACATAAGTGACAAAGCAGAAGAAGTAGTGCTGGTAGAAGTGGTGTCCTACGAAGCCTTGTGGTAATGGCCCCAAGTGAGCAAGGCAATTCTATCTCAGTTTTTACAGATTTTTCTTATGATTATGGCTCTGACATGAGCTAGTGATGTGAAGTTAGACAAATATAGTAACTTAAATCTCATGTCCTATAAAATGATAGAGGTGGTGGTACAATGGGCAATGGGCTTTATTGTAATCAGAGGAGAGAGCGGAAATTGGGAGGATAGCTATCTGTACCAAGACCAATCAACTAACCAACCAACTCCCCAGGTGATTCTGAGGCACCGGTGATTTTGTATAACAGTTGAGAAGGATAATTTCCTATATCATCTCCAGCTCTCAACATTAAATCATAATTCTGGTTTTCATTTTTTTGTAGTGAAACTCTTTGCACCAAATTCATTGCATCAGTTCAGTCTGGCTTCTGTCAATCTCAAATCCATGGCAAGGCTCCATTGGTAAGAGGTGGGAGGAGATACAGTGGGAATATTCTGGATTTATAATACTTCAAAATCTGAGATTTATATAACTAAACCATTTTTAAAATGCTGAAGACTCGATGTGCTTACCTGTATTGAATATAGGCTTTTCTGATATATCTCCATCATTTTTGAAAACTTCCTTTTTCTCTGCCACAATGAGACATTTTACGTTCATTTTGTACTTCCTCAGCACTGAAATCAGCCGTTCCCTTAAAGACAACCTCTTTCCTTTAGTGAAGAGGGTGATACTTAGAAACAAAGCTCTGAGCAAAAGGCATGCTTCTTGCTACCAGTTACTTCTAGGACTCTCAGTGAATAGAGCTAGGAAATATATGTATGTACACACACATACATACAAATGTATATGCAAGCACATATCCTGCCCAGCCCTCTCTCTCCTTATGTGTGTGTGAATCCATCTACACACATCTATATCTATTTCTCTATCAATCTACATGTATAGTGGATAGGTACATATGTAGATTGATAGAGAAATAGATATAGATGTGTATGGATGGATATATATGAACATATATAATCCAATGTATATGTACAAATATATATTTCATATATATATGTATTATGTGTATATGTACACATGTATAATCATGAGTTCATTCAGATAACTTTAATTCCAACCCAATTCCACAAGGTTCATTCTAGCTTCTCCCCTTTCTCTATTTGTAATTTCCTTCTGGACGATGAGAAATCTGTCTTTCATTGTCCACAGTATATTAACTTACTTTACTAAATCCTAGATTACATAGAAAGTAATTTCAAAATCGCTTACTCATACCTCTGCAGGGGAAGAGAAAATTACCATCAGGGTTCAACATTTGTTTACAACTCTTTTGTCTTTAGCTTGAGGGCATATAATCCAAATACTGTTGCAAAAATACTTACGTTACCCCTCTCCCCTTCACCGTGGTTATACTATTCAACTGAAATTGAGTTTGGTCCATTTGGTTCTTTATCTTTCATTTTGAAGGTTTTTCCCTTATCCTTTTAGGTTATATTTTTGACAAGTGTATTTTTAACGTTATTCCAAAAATAAGAACTATACAAAAAAGTATACTCAGAGAAGTGTCTATAATCTCCCCTTCATTTCTTCCATGTCAATACTGCCCATTCCATCCACTTCATGTAGGTCATCTGTATCATTAGTTTTTAATTGAGCCCTCCATTTTGCATATATGAGCAGATACAGACATATTTTCTTATTCCACTTTTTTTTCCTTACATATCTTCTTTCTTTGTTATGTTTTTTCTTATCTAGTATTGTAAAATAAAGTAATACAGATATTTCTCATTCTTTTACATAGCTGCATAATACGCTATTGAGAGAGTGTACGATCATATTTATTCAATAACTATCCTATGTATAGGCATTCACATTGTTTATAATGCCTTGAAATTACAAATCATGCTCAATAAATAACTTGGTACATATGAGTTTACATATATGTAGAAGTATATCTTTAGGCTAAATCCCAGAAGTGGCATTGGTGGGTTAAATATAAATAGTTTTGATAGATATTGCCAAATCCCCCTCCATAAGAAAAATTGACATTTTCACTAGCAAATTTATGAGTACCTGTTTCTCCACAGCCTTTCTAAAAGAGTGTATTTTCATACTTTTTAATTTTTGCTAATCTGATTGTCTCCTTGTAATTTTAATTTACTTTCTCTTGTGAGGTGGTGTATATCTTTCCATATATTGTATATCTTTCCATATACTGAAGGACTATTTTAATACCTTTTTAAAAAAAATTGTCTTGTTTATATCTTTGGCTAATTTGTCTATTAAGGTTTTTGATTCTTTTTTCCTCTATTTTTTAAGATTTCCTGAAATACTAGAGATATCAATCATTTACCTCTGATATATTACAAATGTTTTTATTCAGTTTGTTAGTGTTTTGTTTATAGTAATTTTTTCATGAAAATGGTTTTTAAAAAATTATGAACTAACTTTTATCATTTTTTGTTTTATTGTGTCTGTGTTTTGAGCAGTTAAGTGTGGAAAGCTCTTTTAAGGATTTTGTGTGTCCCTTGGAATGTCCCTTTGTGTGTTCCTGTCCTATTCAAACCTTCCCAACTGCGAAGTAATTACTGTCCCTTTTTTGTGTTAATGTATTTATTTTCTATGATTTTTACCACACATATCACTAATGTAAACAATATATTATTTATTGTATATTTCTGAACTTCAGATAACTGTAAATGCACATTGTACCATGTGTATTTATATCAATCGTATTTTGTGATTTACTGTAGTTTAATGTTGTCCTGCTGAATTATGTGTCTTGTTGCCCATAGCTTCACTGCTGTATAGTATTCTTTTGTGTAAGTATAATGCAATATTTGGGCCATTTTCAGATTTTTTCCTATTACAAAGAGTGCTGATATGAATGTTTCTTACACATATGTCATGATAATGAGTATATACAAAAATTTTTCTAGGACACATACACAGGGATGGAATTTCTGAGTCACAAGTGAGAGTCATTGTCAATTCCAGTAGGTATGGCAAAATGCTTTTAAAAATGCTTGCACCCATTTATACTGCCACCAGCAGTGTAGAGAAATTCCTCCTCAATCACATAAACCAATATTCTTCTAGTTATTTATGAATCTGTTCATCTTTTTAAAGCATGTTGGCTTTTTACCTTTCCTTTTTAGGGAAGTGCCTGTCCAAGTCTTTTGCCCACTTTTCATTGGATTGCCTTTTTTCTTAATGATTCATTCGAGCTCTTTAAATGTTCTGGATTTGAATCATTTGATTGTTTTTATGCTACAAATATTTCCTCCAGGTCTACTCACTTTTTAGTGGCATAATTTGATGAACTAGAAGTTCTCAATTTTCACATTGTTAAAAATATCATTTTTTCCTTGCATCGAGCACTTCTTGTGTCTTGCTCAAAAAATATGTCCCTACCCTGAGGACAGAAAAAATATTCTCTTACTGTTTCCTAAAATTTTCATCATTTTTGCCTTAAGAATGTAATTTAAGCTTTAATTTACCTGGAGTTGATTTTTAGTTATGGAATGACATAGGGATAGTTTCTTTTTTTTTTTTTTTTTGCATAACCAAGTATCTCAGTGCCATTTACTGAAAAATTTATATATCTTACACTTATCTGCCATAAATCAAATATTTACATCTCTATTCTATTTCCAGATTTTCTATTCCGTTTAATTGGTATATCCCTGCAAATGTACCACATTGTCTGAAATAGTACAGTATTATTCTAAGTTTGGATATCTACTAAGACAAAATTCCCCTATTAAGTCATGTTCTTCAGGAACAATGTGCTATTTTTGTCCTTTTACTCTTCTTCATAAATTTTAGATCACTTTTCAGGTATTTCCAAGTCTCTCTCCCTCTCTTTCCCTGTCTCTCTCTCTTTCTCTCTCTCTCACATACATACACACCCTGTTGGCATTTTGATTGGATCAAATTGAATCCATAGGTCAATTTGGGGAGAACTGACATTTTCCTAATATTGTGTTGTAATTTCAGAATATGATATCTCTATTTTTAGAACTTCTGTCAATAAAATATATACATTTTCCCATAACGAGTTTGCACATGCTTTGTAACATTTATCCTTAAGTATTTTATATTTTTATTCTTTATAAATAATTGCTATTTTGTGAATTGCACTTTTAATTCTTTGCATCTTATGAACAGAAATGAAATTGATTTGGTCTCCAAGAAATTTGTTATATACAAATTTTAATTCTAACAAATTGTATGTTGATTCCTTTGGAACAATGTTGACAATCACATTATCTGTGAATAATATCCATTTTCCCCTTTCCAATACTTATATCTTTTATGTATTTTTCTTTATTTTTGCATCAAGTTTATTTATTCCAGTTTCATAAAATATGGTAGAAGTTTTCTTCTTTTTCTGTGTTCTGTAATTGTTTGTGTACATTTAGAATTATTTGTGCCTTTATTACTAGATAGACTTCTTGAAAAAAAATCTGGGCCTAGTGTTTTCTTTGTTGGGAGGGTTTTTGTTTGTTTATTTTTGTTTACTAGTATTTCAATTTTAGTTATGATTTAGATATATGCTAAATTTGACCTCAGTCTTAATATTTGGTTAAAAGCCACTATTTAGCTTCTTCCTCAACCTCTGGAAGGCTGAGAAGCCAAATACCACTTCGATAAGAATTCTGCAAACTAGAATTTATGCATGATCAATGATCATGTGGTCATGCACAATTTCCACCACATCTAATGAGGATAACACTGTCTCGATATAAACAAGTTGGATACTCAGATTTACTAATAAGTACAAATCTTCATGTAGATAAGCGTTCTAGAGGTAGTATATATTTCTACCTTATATATTAGCTGTTTTTTCTTTTAATATATGTTTTTATCTATTTATTTGAACATTTATATTCATGATGAATGCTAAAATAACTTTTATACTCATCCTAGCATTCACCATCAGTATAAACATTCAAATAGTTAAAAACTATATTAAGAGGAAAAAAAGATACTATATTAATTTAATAACACTATTTTACTATTTTGAGCCAAATTATGCTTTTAAAAATTTAAGTATTAATATCAAGGAGAAGAGTGGATATTGGATTATATTTTAATCCTAAACTTGGAAAGTTATTTATTTTGCCATGATTTCCATCAACAAATGGATTATAAATAGAATATATATGTTATCAGCTATAAATATTATGAAAAAGAAAACTCAAATATCACACAAAATTTAATCCATGAATCATTTTAAGTGCACACATAAATGTATAAGCAATATGAAGAAAATAATGTGCTAGAGAAATTTTCTTCTTGCTAATAAAACTTGAAAAAAGTTGTCTTGGAAATTTAAGATGATTCTTAGGATTTTTAGTTTTTGAAGGCTAAAAATGTAAAAAAAAAGTTTGTAAAAATAACAGCCATGGAGTCATAACCAATTTTAGTAACTAAAAGTAGAGAGACTTTTTTTTTTTTCTTTTTTTGTGGTACGCGGGCCTCTCACTGTTGTGGCCTCTCCCATTGCGAAGCACAGGCTCCAGACACGCAGGCTCAGTGGCCGTGGCTCACGGGCCCAGCCGCTCTGCGGCATGTGGGATCTTCCCAGACCAGGGCACGAACCCGTGTCCCCTGCATTGGCAGGCGGACTCTCAACCACCGTGCCACCAGGGAAGCCCAGGACTTCTTTTTTTTTAAAAAAGATTTTTCCAATTTTTGGATTCCACATATGAATTTACTAGTAGAAAATATTTTATGAAAACCTTTTTCCTCTATTATCAGCCAACCGTAAAGAAGTTTGTTATATTATTAAATATGCCAGTTGAAAAAGAGCATATTTGGTATCACAACTATACAATAGCATGGCTACAGGAGAAATACAGCCACTGACCCTGAAAAGAATTAGTGTTCTTTAGCAAATTATGAAAGTTCAATGTTATAATTGCTATTAGAAATAAATATTTCAAATAAATTTCAGATTTAATACTGTATCCCAGAAATTCATTCTGTGATGATTTTGTTTGACTTTGGCCTTGGCTTTGGTTGAATGTTTAATATTTGGCAATAGCATATGACCAAAATGAGCTTTGAGTGAAACTCTAATTATACAATTCTTCAGGTTTTCTATTTCCTCATTTGTTTTTCTAGAAATTAATCTATTTCATCTATGTTCTCAAGTGTTGTTAAAAAGTTATTCTTAATATTCACATTTTATCTTTTAAATCCTTACATCATCTAGGTTCTGTCCTCTTTTTTTTTCTTAAAATTTTTTTATTTGTCCTCTCATTTTTCTTGGTCAATCTACATGATGCTTGTATATTTCATTAGTCTATTTAGAAAAACATAACCTGTGGCTTTACTGTCTCTATTACAGATTAATTTTTTAAATACTTTGTGTTGTCTTCTTAAGCATTTCTGTTGAGGTATAACATGTATACCATAAAGTCCACAAATCTTAAATATACAGCTAAATGAATTTTACAGATGAATACATCTGTGAAACCACCATCCAGATCAAGATACAGAACATTCCAGAGAGTTCAGTTCCCTAGTGCCCCTTCCCAGTTAACCTCCTCAGAGGAAACCTCTATCATTTTTATCACTACTGATTCATTTTGTCTGCTCTTGAACTTCATAGAATGAAATCATACAGTTTATAACATTTTGCACCTGATTTCTTTCAATCAACATTATGAGAGTCATCCAGATTGTTGTAAAGCAGTAGTAGTTTGTTCTCTTTTTTATTGTTATTATTCCTTCTTTTAATCCCCCTTCTTCTCCTAAGTTTTTAAATTTAGGTTCTTAGCTCATTGAGTTTTTCTTCTTTTCTTTTATGAATAAGTACTAATTTGGCTGTATTTCATTAATTATAATATTTGGTATTTTCAGTATCATTCCATTCTGAATGTTTAACTTCTACTATGATCTCTCTAACTCATGAGTTATTTAGAAAGGAGCTCATTAATTTTCAAAAGTATGGTATGGGTTTTGTTTTATTAGTATTATTTTCTTATTAGTTCTAATTTCCTTGCACTATTGTCAAATTTGTGAAGACTTCTTTATGGCTATGTTTCTGATCATTTTTCATAAATATTTTATGTGCTTAGAAGGAATATTTATTTGCTCCTGGTGTAGTGTATAATTCTCTATGTGTGTATTAAATCAAGGTTGTTTCTTCAGATTCTCTTTGTTTCTATCTGATTTTTTGGCCCTACTTTATCCATAAATTACTAAGAAATGTGTGTTAAAATATTTGACTATAATGGTGAATTAATCAGATTCTCACTGTAGTTCTGTCAATTTTTGCATTATATGCTTTGCTTCATAAAGTTTAGAATTCTTATATATTTTTAATTGAGTGAACTTTTATCATTTTATTTGCTTCTGCCTTAAAGACTCTTTTGTCTGATATAGCATGTCTATGAGGGGTTTCTTTGGATAATTATGTATCTTCTGTGCTCTTTAACACTTTTTTTAAAAAATTAATTTTTATTGAAGTATAGTTGATTTACAATGTTGTATTAGTTTCTGCTGTACAGCAAAGTGAATCAGTTATACATATACATGTATCCATTCTTTTTTAGATTCTTTTCCCATATAGCTCATTACTCAATATAGAGTATTGAGTAGAGTTCTCTGTGCTATACAGTAGGTTCTTATTAGTTATCTATTTTATATATAGTAGTGTGTATATGTTAATCCCAATCTCCAACTTTATCCCACCCCACCCTCAACTTTCCCCCTTGGTAACCATAAGTTTGTTTTCTACATCTGTGACTCTATTTCTGTTTTGTTTTGTTTTTTTAACAATTTTATATTCAAGCATTTTGTATCCTTACATTTTAGATTGACCTTCTGTAAATATATAGCTTTTTATTTTTTCAGTCCTGTTAGACTTTAAATATTAAAATAGTTCTTATAATAAATATTTATTATACTAATATAATAAAATAAAGCTCTTTTCTTTAAATATTTTAAATGTGAATGCAGTCACATTTTTTTTTTTAATGAAAGCTTCTTTATTTATTTATTTTTGGCTGTGTTGGGTCTTCGTTTCTGCGCGAGGGCTCTCTCTAGTTGTGGCGAGTGGGGGCCACTCTTCATCACGGTGCGCGGGCCTCTCACTGTCGCGGCCTCTCTTGTTGCGGAGCACAAACTCCAGATGCGCAGGCTCAGTAGTTGTGGCTCACAGGCCCAGCCACTCCTCAGCATGTGGGATCTTCCCAGACCAGGGCTCAAACCCATGTCGCCTGCACCAGCACCACTGCACCACCAGGGAAGCCCCAGTCACATATTTTATATGACTGATTTTTAAATTTATTTTGTGCATTCTATTTGATCCACTGTTGTTTTCCTTCTCTTTTCTCCTCATTGCCTTTTTTTGGGTGGGTTGAGTACATTTATATCATTCCATTTTTAAATCCTCTAATTTTAGTAAGTTGATTTATACAATCAACTTTCTATGTTTTAGAATGCATAAGTCAAAGTCAAATGCATGAGTCTTATGCCATAAGACATAAGAATGTACCCCTAAGGTCTCTGGACCTTAAAGCATTTTGCCTCTATTTAAGAGGTCCTATTTGTTAACTGTACTTTAATTCTCTCCATATGTATTTTTTAATGACATATAATTAACATATTGTGAGTTTTTGATATGCAACATAATAATTCAATATTTGTATCTATTGTAAAATGACCACCACAATAGGTCCATCACCATACATAGTTACAAAATTTTTTATTCTTGTGATGAGAACTTTTAAGATCTACTCTCTTAGCAACCTTCAAATATGCAATAAAGTATTATTAACTGTTGTCACCATGCTGTACATTAAACCCCCGTGACTTACTTATTTTATAATTGTAAGACAGTACTTTTTAAACCCCTTCACACATTTCAGCAACCCCCTATCCTCTGCCTCTGGCAACCCCCAATCTGTTCTCTATACCCATGAGCCCTATTTTTTTTTATTCTACATATAAGTGAAATCATACAGTATTTGTCTTTTTTCTGCCTGTTTTTTTTCATTTAGCATAATGCCCTGAAGTTCCATCCATGTTGTTACAAATAGCAAGCTTTCTTTCTGTTTTATGGTTGAAAAATATTCTGTGGTATTACATACCATATTTTCTTTATCCATTCATTTATTGATGGACACTTAGGTTGTTTCCATATCTTGGCTATTCTAAATAATGCCACAATGAATATGGGGGTGCATATATACTTTTGAGTTAGTGTATTCATTCTCTTCAGATACATACCGAAAAGTAAAATTGCAGGATCATATGATAGTTCTATTTTTAATTTTTTGAGGAACCTCCATACAATTTTTCACAAAAGCTGCGCCAAAAGCTACATTCCTACCAACAGTGCAGAAGGGTTTCCTTTTCTGTGGATTCTTGCAAACACTTGTTTTTTCTTATATTTTTGATTATGGCCATTCTAACAGGTGGAAGGAGATACCTTATTGTGGTTTTGACTTGCATTTCCCTGATGATTTTTGATGCTGAGCACCTTTTCATGTACCTATTAGCCATCTGTATGTCTTCTTTTGAAAATGTCATTCAAATCTTCTACCCATTTTAAAATTAGATGGTTTATTTCTTACCAATGAGTTCTATGAGCTTTTTATATAGATTTGAAATTATCAAATTTCAAATATATGATTTGCAAATGTGTTCACCTACTCAGTAGGTTGCCTTATCATTTTGTTGATGGTTTCCTTTGCTGTGCAGAAGCTTTTAAGTTAATCATGTAGTCCCACTTATTTATTTTTGCTCTTGCTGCCTTTGCTTTTGGTGTCAGATACAAAAAATCATCACCAAGACCAATGTCAAGAGTTTACCACCTGTGTTTTCTTCTAGGAGTTTTATGGTTTCGGATCTTATATTTAAGTTTTAAATTCATTTTGAGTTACTTTTTCTCTATGGTGAAAGATAGTCTACCAATTTCATTCTTTTTCATGTGGCTGTTCTGTTTTCTAAACATTGTTTATTGATAACAACAAATTGTTACTTATACAAACATTATGGAAGAGACTGTCCTTTCCCTATTGTATATTCTTGGCTCCTTTGTCATAAATTAATTGACCATATATGTGTGGGTTTATTTCTGGGCTGTATATTCTATTCCATTGATCTATGTGTCTGTTTTATTGCCAGTATCATACTGATTTGATTTCTATAGCTTTGCAGTCGAGTTTGAAATCAGGGAGGGTGATGCCTCCAGCTTTGTTATTCTACCCCAAGATTGCCTTGGCTAACCAGGGTCTTTTGTGGTTACATAAAAAATGTAGGATTGTTTGTTCTATTTCTGTAAAAAAGTGTTATTGGAATTTTGATAGGGAGTGTATTGAATCAATAGATTGTTTTGGGTAGTATGGACATTTTAAAAATATTCTGCCAATCCATGAACACAGAATATCTTTCCATTTATTTGCTTCTTCTTCAATTTCTTTTATCAACGTTATATTTTTCAGTGTACAGGTCTTTCACTTCCTTGGTTAAATTTATCCCCATGTATATTATTCTTTTTGATGCAACTGTAAAAGGGATTGCTTTCTAAATTTCTCTTTCTGATAGTTTATTAGTGTACAAAAATGCAACAGATTTTTGTATATTGATTTTGTATCCTGAAAATTTACAGAATTAGAACTTTGATTAGTTCTAACAATTTTTGGTGAAGCCTTTAGGGTTTTGAATATATAGCATCATGTCATTTGCAAATATTGACCGTTTCACTTCTTCCTTTCCAATTTGTATTGCTTTTATTTCTTTTTCTTGCCTGTTACTCCTGCTAGAACTTCCAATACTATGTTGACTAAAAGTGATGAAAGATCATCTTGTTTCTGATCTTAGTGGAAAAGCTTCCAGCTTTACATCATTGGGTATGATGTTAGCTATGGGCATGTCTTACATGGCTTTTATTATGTTGAGGTATGTTCCCTCTATACCCACTTTGTTAACAGTTTTTATGATAAACATATCAAATTTTGTCAAATGCTTCTGCATCTATTAAGATGATCATATGGTTTCTATCTTTCATTTTGTTAATGGGCTATATAATATTAATTGATTTGCAAATATTGAGCTTTCCTTGCATTCCTGAAATAAATCCCACTTGATCATGATGTATGATTCTTTTAAGACACTATTGAATTCAGTTTGCTAATACTTTGAGAATTTTTACATCATGTTCATTGGGGATATTGGCCTGTAATTTTTTTTTTTTTTCTTGTGGCATCCTTTTCTCATTTTGGTATCAAGGAAATGCTGGCCTAGTGAAATGATTTTGAAGTGTTCCTTCTTCTGTATTTTGGAAGAGTTTGAGAGTGATTGATGTGATTCTTCTATAAATATTTGGTAGAATTTACCAGTGAAGCCTTCTTGTCCTGGACTCTTTAATGTTATTGGGAGGTTTTGTTTATTTTTTCTCTAGTTCTAGTGAGCTGGGGCTACTCTTTGTTGTGGTGCACAGGCTTCTCATTGCGATGGCTTCTTTTGTTGCAGAACATGGGGTCTAGGCACATGGGCTTCAGTAGTTGTGGCATGTGGGCTCAGTAGTTATGGCCCGCGGGCTCTAGAGCGCAGGCTCAGTAGTTGTGGTGCACGAGCTTAGTTGCTCCATGGCATGTGGGACCTTCCCGGACCAGGGCTCAAACCCATGTACCCTGCATTGGCAGGCAGATTCTTAACCACTGCACCACCAGGGAAGTCCCTATTGGGAGGTTTTTGATTACTACTTCAATCTCCTTACAAGTAATCAGTCTGTTTAGATTTTCTATGTCTTCATCATTTGGTCCTGGTAGGTTATATTTTTCTAGGAATTTGTCTATTTTTTTCTAGGTTGTCCTATTAGTATATAACTGTTCATACTAGTCTCTTAAGATCCTTTGTATTTCTGTGGTATCAGGTGTAATATTACCATTTTCATTTTAGATTTTCTTTATTTCATTTTTCATTCTTTTTTTCTTGGTGAGTCTACCTAAAGATGTGTCAATTTTATTTATCTTTTCAAAGAACCACCTCTTTGTCTTTGATCTTTTCTTTTGTCTTTTTAATCTCTAATTTCTTCTCTGATCTTTGTTATTTCCTTCGTGCTATTAACTTTGCATTTTGCTTTCTTATTTTCTTTTTCACTAGTTCCTTGAGATGTTAAGTTGTTTACTTGAGATTTTTCTTGTTTCTTGATGTAGGAACTTATTATGAACTTCTCTCGTAGGATTGCTTTTACTGCATCCCACATGTTTTGGTATGTTGTATTTCATTGTGTTTGTCTTGGATATTTTTTCTTTTTCTCTTTTGATTTCCTCTTTGACCCATTGGTTATTCAGTAGCATGTTTTAATTTCTACAGCTTGGTGAACTTTCCAGTTTTCTTCTTGTAATTGATATCTAGTTTCATACCATTGTGGTTGGAAAAGATACTGGATATGATTTCAATCATCTTAAATTTATTAAGACTTTTTGTGTGACCTAATATATAATCTGTGCTGTTGCTTTTGGATGGAATGTTCTTTATATATCTGTTAAGTTCCTCTAGTCTAATGTGATGTTTAAGACCAATGTTTTCTTAACTAATTTCTGTCTGGGTGAACTGTTTATTGATAAAGGTGGAGTATTACCCTACTATAATTGTACTGCTGTCTATTTCTCCCTTTAGGTCTGTTAGTATTCTGTATATGTTTAGATGCTCATTTGTTGGATGCATAAATATTTTAAAATATTATTTCTTCTCGTTCGTTTGCCTCCTTTATCATTATGTAATGACCTCTTTGTCTCTTATAATAGTCTTTGGTTTTTTTGTTTTTTGTTTTTTTTTTGCAGTACGCGGGCCTCTCACTGTTGTGGCCTCTCCTGTTGTGGAGTTACAGGCTCCAGACGCGCAGGCTCATCAGCCATGGCTCACAGGCCTAGCCGCTCCGCGGCATGTGGGATCTTCCCAGACTGGGACACGAACCCACGTCCCATGCATCGGCAGGTGGACTCTCAACCACTGCGCCACCAGGGAAGCCCCTAGTCTTTGTTTTAAAGTCTCTTTTGTCTGATGTCAGTATAGCCACCCCAGCTTTCTTCAGTGTCCATTTGCATGGAATATCATTTCCCATCCTGTCACTTTCAGTCCTGTGTGTCCTTACATTTGAAGTGAGCCTTTTGTAGGCAACTTATAGATGAATTAGATGTATCCTTGGCAGCAGCTACAAAAATCAGGGTGGCAGAGCTTCCGTGGTGGTGCACTGGTTAAGAATCTGCCTGCCATAGCAGGGGACACGGGTTCGAGCCCTGATCTGGGAAGACCCCACATGCGGCGGAGCAACTAAGCCCGTGAGCCACAACTACTGAGCCTGCATGTCTGGAGCCTGTGCTCCGCAACAGGAGAGGCCACGGCAGTGAGGGGCCCGTGCACTGCGATGAAGAGTGGCCCCCGCTCGCCGCAACTGGAGAAAGCCCTTGCACAGAAACGAAGACCCAACACAGCCAAAAATAAATAAATTAATTAATTAATAAAAAAATCAGGGTGGCAGATGAGATTCAGGCTCCTTTCTGGGAGGTACCAGAGAGTTGCAGCAAGTCAGAGGGAGAGTACAAAGATGGCACATGCCAACCCTCATCCCTGGAGAGGACCCCAGTAGTCTAGTTGTTTGTTAAATTAGATGCCTGGTCCTCAGCCTGATGCTTTAAGATAAGCAAATACATTTCTTTCACATACAGTCTTGGTGCTGTTTAAACACTCTGCACTGGGCCCTGGGATAGGTGAATCCATGTGTGAGCCCTTTAAGAATGTTTTCTCAATTCACTTTGAACTTGTAAGTCTTGTGGATTCAAGCCCATTGGCTTTCAGAGCTAGATGTTTTGGGTTCTCATCTCTCAAGTGCGGGTCTTAAAAGATGGGGCACCCAATGTGGGACTCAAACCTTTCATTCCTCAGGGAGAAGCTCTGGGTTTTGAGTTCCCTCTTGGTTGTGGTCACCACACTGGGGGTTCGGTTATAGCAAGATTTTGTCGTCACCTCTCCTACGCACTTTGATGTGGATTTTTTCTCATTTTCCTGATGTATAGGAGCCCCTCATATAGTTTTTAGGTTATTTTCAGAGGAAAACCTTTCATTTCCCTAACATCTATATAAAATGTGTTTTCATGGTTAGATTTATCATTTAATTTTTAAATTAAAGGATACCAAGATAGAATTGTTACCAATTAGAAAAGGCAAAAACATTCTCCAGGATGGTCCTAGCAATTTTGGACTTTGGACCTCTTTTTATTTTAAGGAGAGGACTAGCATGATTGTTTATGATACAAGGGCTAGCTGTATAACCTAAAATGAGAATATGTTGTTTTCACTATTATTTGGAAGGTAATTAAGGGTAACAGTTTGTGTGGATTCTGCATAGCTGAAAGGTTAGCACTTAACATCCATTCCCAACTCTCTTATAACTTGTCTTTACATGGTGATGGTAAAAGGAGGCCAATTTATTTCCTATCATTCTTTACATGGAGCATATAACAATCATGGTCTTAGATCTATGTATGTGGCATGTCTTCTATAAGACTCTTCATCTGGAATATGCTGTGTTTACCATCTTCAGGTCCTTTGAAAACCTAGAAACTAAAGCTCAAGATGACCCAGGGTTAGCAAGCCCCAGAGTAAATGCGGACTCCTGCATCTCTGAGTTCATATTTCCACTTACTTTTCACCTTTGAGAATTCTTGCCAGCTGATCAACACATTAAAATAACAAAACTACCAGTATGTTTAGGTGAAAATTATCAGAGCCAAATCAGGGTATTTGGCTTGCCATGCGGCAGTTGAGATCTATGAATGGCAAATATCTTAGTCTTTGTGTGTCTTAATGTGTGTATGTTTTAGAGGAAACAAACATGGATTTCATAAATGGTCTTGGTGGCTCTTGTTTTTCCCCTTGTGCTTGCTTTTCAGTGAGCCAGCTCAGCAGAAGAACAAAACAGTGTCTAGATGAACTTCCAAAGATCTTCTTTCTAACAAAGTCACATCCCAGCCAGGAAGTGCCCTTTTGTATGGAGTTGAGTGGGGGTTCTCTGCCACCTCCCCAACTCCAACTTCCTAATAAATATGTAAGAGTATAAAGGGGCATTACCCATCTCCTAGAACGCTCTCCATGGTGCTTCAAGAAGTGTCTGAACCAAGTCTCTCTATGGAATAATGGGCTTTGGGGAGAACACATTTACTGACGTTTCTAAGCTTGTGAAATTTTTCTTTAAACTTTTGCCTCTACCTCATATCTCGCTAGTGCTGTGCACTCATGGCCTTTACATGCAATTTTCCCTTTGTAATATTAAATAATTATAATATTAAATAATTACCATCAGAATTTTGATATTCCTTCATTATAATCTGATCTCTATTACATTTTATTTATTTATTTTATTCAAACAGAAAGTCACAAAAATTATAATCATCCTCATCAGTTCACTCAGGCCCATGTAATTAATTTTTTTTCATCTTGATCTTTTGTTAGCACTTTTATGAATTCATCAGTTTTCCATTAGAGTTCTGAAAATGCTTATTCATTCAGTTCAGCAGTATAGTCAGTTACCAGAAACCTGTACTTGTCAGAGTCTTTTCCATGAATTCCTTGAAGATGAAGACCTTTTATAGGAACATTTTTGCAAAAGCATCAGAGTACACCAAGAACTGTCTATAAATGACAAAAGACTTAAAAATGACCACGGTTAAAGATTTGATGAAAGTTCATAATAATGCCATTGACAAGGAAATTTAGTTATTTCTGAGATATACAATTTAAAGTAATAACTAGAATTATAGCTTATAACATTATACCAGAATATATAAGATTTTTAGAAATGTCATGTAATGTCTGAAACATTTATATTAACATATTTCCATACAAATAACCCAAAGAAAGTTTAGTATTAGTTGTTTTTTTATACTGCAGGTTCTTATAAGTCATCAACTTTATATACATCAGTGTATACATGTCAAACCCAATCGACCAATTCAGCACACCACCATCCCCATCCCACCATAGTTTTCCCCACTTGGTGTCCATACGTTTGTTCTCTACATCTGTGTCTCAACTTCTGCCCTGAAAACTGGTTCATCTATACCACTTTTCTAGGTTCCACATACATGCATTAATATACGATATTTTTTTTCTCTTTCTGACTTACTTCATTCTGTATGACAGTCTCTAGATCCATCCACGTCTCAACAAATAACTCAATTTCGTTCCTTTTTATGGCTGAGTAATATTCCATTGTATATATGTACCACATCTTCTTTATCCATTCGTCTGTTGTTGGGCATTTAGGTTGCTTCCATGACGTGGCTATTGTAAATAGTGCTGCAATGAACATTGGGATGCATGTGTCTTTTTGAATTATGGTTTTCTCTGGGTATATGCCCAGTAGTGGGATTGCTGGATCATATGGTAATTCCATTTTTAGTTTTTTAAGGAACCTCCATACTATTCTCCATAGTGGCTATGTCAATTTACATTCCCACCAACAGTGCAAGAGGGTTCCCTTTTTTCCACACCCTCTCCAGCATTTGTTGTTTGTAGATTTTCTGATGATGCCCATTCTAACTGGTGTGAGGTGATAGCTCATTGTAGTTTTGATTTACGTTTCTCTAATAATTAGTGACGTTGAGCAGTTTTTCATGTGCTTCTTGGCCATCTGTATGTCTTCTTTGGAGAAATGTCTATTTAGGTCTTCTGCCCATTTTTGGATTGGGTTGTTTGTTTCTTGAATACTGAGCTGCATGAGCTGTTTATATATTTTGGAGATTAATCCTTTGTCTGTTGATTCATTTGCAAATATTTTCTCCCATTCTGAGAGTTGTCTTTTCGTGTTATTTATGGTTTCCTTTGCTGTGCAAAAGCTTTTAACTTTCATTAGGTCCCATTTGTTTACTTTTGTTTTTATTTCCATTACTCTAGGAGGTGGATCAAAAAAGATCTTGCTGTGATTTATGTGAAAGTGTTCTTTCTATGTTTTCCTCTCAGAGTTTTATAGTGTCCAGTCTTACATTTAGGTCTCGAATCCATTTTGAGTTTATTTTCATGTATGGTGTTAGGGAGTGTTCTAATTTCATTCTTTTACATGTAGCTGTCCAGTTTTCCCAGCACCACTTATTGAAGAGACTGTCTTTTCTCCATTGTATATCCTTGCCTCCTTTGTCATAGATTAGTTGACCATAGGTGCGTGGGTTTATCTCTGGACTTTCTACCTTATTCTATTGATCTATGTTTCTGTTTTGGTGCCAGTACCATATTGTCTTGATTACTGTAGCTTTGTAGTATACTCTGAAGTCATGGAGTCCAATTTCTTGAGCTCCGTTTTTTTCCCTCAAGACTTCTTTGGCTATTTGGGGTATTTTGTGTCTCCATACAAATTTTAAGATGATTTGTTTTAGTTCCGTAAAAAATGCCATTGGTAATTTGATAGGGATTGCATTGAATATGTAGATTGCTTTGGGCAGTATAGTCATTTTCACAATATTGATTCTTCCAATCCAAGAACATGGTATATCTCTCCATCTGTTGGTATCATCTCTAATTTCTTTTTTTTTTAACATCTGTATTGGAGTATAATTGCTTAACAATGGTGTGTTAATTTCTGCTTTATAACAAAGTGATTCAGTTATACATATACATATGTTCCCATATGTCTTCCCTCTTGAGTCTCCCTCCCTCCCACCCTCCCTATCCCACCCCTCTAGGTGGTCACACACCACCGAGCTGATCTCCCCGTTCCATGCAGCTGCTTCCCACTAGCTATCTATTCCATGTTTGGTAGTGTATATATGTCCATGCAACTCTCTCACTCCATCACAGCCTACACTTCCCCCTCCCCATATCCCCAAGTCCATTCTCTAGTAGGTCTGTGTCTTTATTCCCATCTTGCCCCTAGGTTCTTCATGACCTTTTTTTTTTCTTAGATTCCATATATATGTGTTAGCATATGGCATTTGTTTTTCTCTTTCTGAGTTACTTCACTCCGTATGACATACTCTAGGTCCATCCACCTCATGACAAATAACTCAATTTCGTTTCTTTTTATGGCTGAGTAATATTCCATTGTATATATGTGCCACATCATCTTTATCCATTCATCTGTTGATGGACACTTAGGTTGCTTCCATGTCCTAGCTATTGTAAATAGAGCAGTTTCCGTTCTCAAGATTACTTTGGCTATTCGGGGTATTTTGTGTTTCCATACAAATGGTGAAATTTTTTGCTCTAGTTCTGCAGAAAATTCCAGTGGTAGTTTGATAGGAATTGCATTGAATCTGTAGATTGCTTTGGGTAGTAGAGTCATTTTCACAATGTTGATTCTTCCAATCCAAGAACATGGTATATCTCTCCATCTATTTGTATCATCTTTAATTTCTTTCATCAGTGTCTTATAATTTTCTGCATACCGGTCTTTTGTCTCCTTAGGTAGGTTTATTACTAGGTATTTTATTCTTTTTGTTGCAATGGTAAATGGGAGTGTTTTCTTAATTTCACTTTCAGATTTTTCATCATTAGTGTATAGGAATGCCAGAGATTTCTGTGCATTAATATTGTATCCTGCTACTTTACCAAATTCATTGATTAGCTCTAGTAGTTTTCTGGATGCATCTTTGGGATTCTCTATGTATAGTATCATGTCATCTGCAAACAGTGACAGCTTTGCTTCTTTTTTTCCAATTTGGATTCCTTTTCTTTCTTTTTCTTCTCTGATTGCTGTGGCTAAAACTTCCAAACTATGTTGAATAATACTGGTGAGAGTGGGCAACCTTGTCTTGTTCCTGATCTTAGTGGAAATGGTTTCCGTTTTTCTCCATTGAGGATGATGTTGGCTGTGGGTTTGTCATATATGGCCTTTATTATGTTGAGGAAAGTTCCCTCTATGCCTACATTCTGCAGGGTTTTTATCATAAATAGGTATTGAATTTTCTCGAAAGCTTTCTCTGCATTGAATGAGATGATCATATCGTTTTTCTCCTTCAGTTTGTTAATATGGTGTATCACATTAATTGATTTGCATATATTGAAGAATCCTTGCATTCCTGGAATAAACCCCACTTGATCATGGAGTATGATCCTTTTAATGTGCTGTTGGATTCTGTTTGCTAGTATTTTGTTGAGGATTTTTGCATCTATGTTCATCAGTGATATTGGACTGCAGTTTTCTTTCTTTGTGACATCTTTGTCTGGTTTTGGTATCAGGATGATGGTGGCCTCATAGAATGAGTTTGGGAGTGTTCCTCCCTCTGCTGTATTTTGGAAGAGTTTGAGAAGGATAGGTGTTAACTCTTCCCTAAATGTTTGATAGAATTCACCTGTGAAGCCATCTGGTCCTGGGCTTTTTTTGTTGGAAGATTTTTAATCAAAGTTTCAATTTCACTGCTTGTGATTGGTCTGTTCATATTTTCTATTTCTTCCTGGTTCAGTCTCAGCAGGTTGTGCATTTCTAAGAATTTGTCCATTTTATTGGCATATAGTTGCTTGTAGTAATCTCTCATGATCCTTTGTGTTTCAGCAGTGTCAGTTGTTACTTCTCTTTTTTCATTTCTAATTCTATTGATTTGACTCTTCTCCCTTTTTTTCTTGATGAGTCTGGCTAATGGTTTATCAAGTTTATCTTCTCAAAGAACCAGTTTTTAGTTTTATTCATCTTTGCTGTAGTTTCCTTCATTTCTTTTTCATTTATTTCTGATCTGATCTTTATGGTTCCTTTCCTTTGCTAACTTTGGGTGTTTTTCTTTTCCTCTTTCTCTAATTGCTTTAGGTGCGAGGTTAGGTTGTTTATTTGAGATGTTTCCTGTTTCTTAAGGTAGGATTGTATTGCTATAACCTTCCCTCTTAGAACTGCTTTTGCTGCATCCCATAGGTTTTGGGTCATTGTGTCTCCGTTGTCATTTGTTTCTAGGTATTTTTTGATTTCCTCTTTGATTTCTTCAGTGATCACTTGGTCATTAAGTAGTGTATTGTTTAGCCTCCATGTGTTTGTATTTTTGACAGATCTTTTCCTGTAATTGATATCTAGTCTCATAGCATTGTGGTCAGAAAAGATACTTGATACAATTTCAATTTTCTTAAATTTACCAAGGCTTGATTTGTGACCCAAGATATGATCTATCCTGGAGAATGTTCCATGAGCACTTGAGAAGAAAGTGTATTCTGTTCTTTTTGGCTGGAGTGTCCTATAAATATCAATTTAGTCCATCTTGTTTAATGTATCATTTAAAGCTTGTGTTTCCTTATTTATTTTCATTTTGGATGATCTGTCCATTGGTGAAAGTGGGGTGTTAAAAGTCCCCTACTACGATTGTGTTACTGTCAATTTCCCCTTTTATGGCTGTTAGTATTTGCCTTATGTATTGAGGTGCTCCTATGTTGGGTGCATAAATATTTACAATTGTTATATCTTCTTCTTGGATTGATCACTTGACCATTACATAGTGTCCTACTTTGTCTCTTGTAATAGTCTTTATTTTAATTTTTTTTTTTTTTTTTTTTTTTACCGTACGCAGGCCTCTCACTGTTGTGGCCTCTCCCATTGTGGAGCACAGGCTCAGCGGCCATGGCTCACGGGCCTAGGCACTCCACGGCATGTGAGATCTTCCCGGACTGGGGCGCAAACCTGTGTCCCCTGCATCGGCAGGCAGTCTCTCAACCACCGCGCCAGCAGGGAAGCCCTAAAGTCTATTTTGTCTGATATGAGAATTGGTACTCCAGCTTTCGTTTGGTTTCCATTTGCATGAAATATCTTTTTCCATCTCCTCCCTCTCAGTCTGTATGTGTTCCTAGGTCTGAAGTGGGTCTCTTGTAGAGAGCATATATATGGGTCTTGTTTTTGTATCCATTCAGCCAGTCTGTGTCTTTTGGTGGGAGCATTTCATCCATTTACATGTAAGGTAATATTGATATGTATGTTCCTATTGCCATTTTCTTAATTGTTTTGGGTTTGTTATTGTAGGTCTTTACCTTCTCTTGTGTTTCCTGCCTAGAGAAGTTCCTTTAGTATTTGTTGTAAAGCTGGTTTGGTGGTACTGAACTCTCTCTGTTTTTGCTTGTCTGTAAAGGTTTTAATTTCTCCATCAAATCTGAATGAGATCCTTGCTGGGTAGAGCAATCTTGGTTTTAGGTGTTTTTCCTTTAGCACTTTAAATATGTCCTGCCACTCTCTTCTGGCTTGTACAGTTTCTGCTGAAAGATCAGCTGTTAACCTTATGGGGATTCCCTTGTGTGTTATTTGTTGTTTTTCCCTTGCTGCTTTTAATATGTTTTCTTTGTATTTAATTTTTGACAGTTTGATTAATATGTGTCTTGGCGTGTTTGTCCTTGGATTTATCCTGTATGGGACTCTCTGTGCTTCCTGGACTTGATTAACTATTTCCTTTCCCATATTAGGGAAGTTTTCAACTATAATCTCTTCAAATATTTTCTCAGTCCCTTTCTTTTTCTCTTCTTCTTCTGGAACCCCTATAATTCGAATGTTGGTGCATTTAATGTTGTCCCAGAGGTCTTTGAGGCTGTCCTTAGTTCTTTTCATTCTTTTTTTCTTTTTTCTGCTTTGCAGTAGTTATTTCCACTATTTTATCTTCCAGGTCACTTCTCCGTTCTTCTGCCTCAGTTATTCTGCTATTGATCCCTTCGAGAGAATTTTTAATTTCATTTATTTTGTTGTTCATTGCTGTTTGTTTGCTCTTTAGTTCTTCTAGGTCCTTGTTAAACATTTCTTGTATTTTCTCTATTCTATTTCCAGGATTTTGGATCATCTTTACTATCATTATTCTGAATTCTTTTTCAGGTAGACTGCCCATTTCCTCTTCATGTGTCAGGTCTGGTGGGTTTTTACCTTGCTCCTTCATCTGCTGTGTGTTTTTCTGTCTTTTCATTTTGCTTATCTTACTGTGTTTGGGGTCTCCTTTTCACAGGCTGCAGGTTCATAGTTTCCGTTGTTTTTGGTGTCTGTCCCCAGTGGCTAAGGTTGGTTCAGTGGGTTGTGTAGGCTTCCTGGTGGAGGGGACTAGTGCCTGTGTTCTGGTGGATGAGGCTGGATCTTGTCTTTCTGGTAGGAAGGTCCACATCTGGTGGTGTGTTTTGGGGTGTCTGTGGCCTTATTATGATTTTAGGCAGCCTCTCTGCTAATGGATGGGGCTGTGTTCCTGTCTTGCTAGTTGTTTGGCATTAGATGTCCAGCACTCCAGCTTGCTGGTCATTGAGTGGACCTGGGTCTTGGCATTGAGATGAAGCTCTCTGGGAGATTTTCACCGTTTGATATTATGTGGAGCTGGGAAGCCTCTTGTGGACCAATGTGCTGAACTTGTCTTTCCCACCTCAGAGGCACAGCACTGATTCCTGGCTGGAGCACCAAGAGCCTTTCATCCACAGGGCTCAGAATAAAATGGAGAAAAAATAGAAAGAAAGAAAGAAAGAAAGAGGATAAAATAAATAAAATAAAGTTATTAAAATAAAAAATAATTGTTAAGAAAAGTAAAACAAAACCAAAGAAAACAAAGTGGACGCACAGAACCCTAGGACAAATGGTGAAAGCAAAGCTGTATTATACAGACAAAATCACACACAGAAGCATACACATACACATTCACAAAAAGAGAAAAAGGGGAAAAAATAATATATCTTTGCTCCCAAAGTCCTCCTCCTCAATTTGGGAGGATTCGTTGTCTATTCATGTATTCCACAGATGCAGGGTACATCAAGTTGATTGTGGCGATTTAATCTGCTGCTCCTGAGGCTGCTGGGAGATATTTCCCTTTCTCTTCTTTGTTCGCTCAGCTCCCATAGCTCAGCTTTGGATTTGGCCCCGCCTCTGCGTGTAGGTCGTCTGAGGGCGTCTGTTCTTTGCTCAGATAGGGCGGGGTTAAAGGAGCAGCTGATTCTGAGGCCCTGGATCACTCAGGCCGGGGGGAGGGAGGGGTGCAGATGCAGGGCGAGCCTCCGGCGGCAGAGGCCAGTGGGACGTTGCACCGGCCTGAGGCGCGCCGTGCGTTCTCCTGGGGAAGTTGTTCCTGGAACCTGGGACCCTGGCAGCGGCGGGCTGCACAGGCTCCCTGGAAGGGAGGTGTGGATAGTGACCTGTGCTTGCTCACAGGCTTCTTGGTGGCAGCAGCAGCAGCCTTAGCGTCTCATGCCCGTCTCTGGGGTCCGCGCTTTTAACCGCGGCTCGCGCCCGTCTCTGGAGCTCCTTTAAGCAGCGCTCTTTTTTTTTTTAAAAACATCTTTATTGGAGTATAATTGCTTTACAATGGTATGTTAGTTTCAGCTAAGCAGCGCTCTTAATCCCCTCTCCTCGCGCACCAGGAAACAAAGAGGGAAGAAAAAGTCTCTTGCCTCTTCGGCAGCTCCAGACTTTTTCCTGGACTCCCTCCCAGCTAGCCGTGGTGCACTAGCCCCCTTCAGACTGTGTTCCGCCGCTAACCCCAGTCCTCTCCCTGCGATCTGACCGAAGCCCAAGCCTCAGCTCCCAGCCCCTGCCAACCCCAGCGGGTGAGCAGACAAGGCTCTTGGGCTGGTGAGTGCCGATCGGAACCGATCCTCTGTGCGGGAATCTCCCCCTTTGCCCTCTGCACCCCTGTTGCCGTGCTCTCCTCCGTGGCTCCGAAGCTTCCCCCTCCGCCACCCGCAGTCTCTGCCTGCAAAGGGGCTTCTAATGTGTGGAAACCTTTCCTCCTTCACAGCTCCCTCCCACTGGTGCATGTCCTGCCCCTATTCTGTGTCTCTGTTTTTTGTTTTACCCTACCCAGTTACGTAGGGAGTTTTTTGCCTTTTGAGAGGTCTGAGGTCTTCTGCCAGCGTTCAGTAGGTGTTCTATAGGAGCAGTTCCACATGTAGATGTATTTCTGATGTATCTGTGGGGAGACAGGTGATCACTGCCTCTTACTCTTCCACCATCTTGAAGCTCCCCCCATCTTTAATTTCTTTCATCAGTATCTTATAGTTTTCTGCATACAGGTCTTTTGTCTCCCTAACTAGGTTTATTCCTAGGTATTTTATTCTTTTTGTTGCAATGGTACATGAGAGTGTTTCCATAATTTCTCTTTCAGATTTTTCATCATTAGTGTATAGGAATGCAAGAGATTTCTGTGCATTAATTTTGTATCCTGCAACTTTACCAAATTCATTGTTTAGCTCTAGTAGTTTTCTGGTGGCATTTTTAGGATTCTCTATATATACTATCATTTCATCAGCAAACAGTGACAGTTTTTCTTCTTCTTTTCCGATTTGTATTCCTTTTATTTCTTTTTCTTCTCTGATTGCCGTGGCTAGGACTAGCAAAGCTATGTTGAATAATAATGGTGAGAGTGGACATCCTTGTCTCATTCCTGATCTTAGAGGAAATGCTTTCAGTTTTTCACCATTAAGAATGATGTTTGCTGTGGGTTTGTCATACATGGCCTTTATCATGTTGAGACAGGTTTCCTTTATGCCCACTTTCTGGAGAGTTTTTATCATAAATAGGTGTTGAATTTTGTCAAAAGCTTTTTCTGCATCTATTGAGATGATCACATGGTTTTTATTCTTCAATTTTTTAATATGGTGTATCACATTGATTGATTTGTGTATATTGAAGAATTCTTGCATATCTGGGATAAATCCCAGATATGATCATGGTGTATGATCCTTTTAAAGTGCTGTTGGATTCTGTTTGCTAGTGTTTTGTTGAGGATTTTTGCATCTATATTCATCAGTGATATTGGTCTGTAATTTTCTTTTTTTGTAGTATCTTTGTCTGGTTTTGGTATCAGGGTGATAGTGACCTCATAGAATGAGTTTGGGAGTGTTCCTTCCTCTGCAATTTTTTGGAAGAGTTTGAGAAGGTTGGGTATTAGCTCTTCTCTAAATGTTTGATAGAATTCACCTGTGAAGCCATCTGGTCCTGGACTTTTGTTTGTTGGAAGATTTTTAATCACAGTTTCAATTTCATTACTTGTGATTGGTCTGTTCATATTTTCTGTTTCTTCCTGGTTCAGTCTGTAAGGTTAAACCTTTCTAAGAATTTGTCCATTTTTTCCAGGTTGTCCCTTTTATTGGCATAGATTTGCTTGTAGTAGTCTCTTAGGATGCTTTATATTTTTGTGGTGTCTGTTGTAATGTCTCATTTTTCATTTCTAATTTTATTGATTTGAGTCCTCTCCTTCTTTTTCTTGATGAGTCTGGCTAATGGTTTATCAGTTTTGTTTATGTTCTCAAAGAACCAGCTTTTAGTATTCTTGATCTTTGCTATTATTTTCTTTGTTTCTATTTCATTTATTTCTGCTCTGATCTTTATGATTTCTTTCCTTCTGCTATCTTTGGGTTTTGTTTGTTCCTCTTTCTCTAGTTCCTTTAGGTGTAAGGTTAGATTGTTTACTTGAGATTTTTCTTGTTTCTTGAGGTAGGTTTGTATAGCTATAAATTTCCCTCTTAGAACTGCTTTTGCTGCATCCCGTAGGTTTTGGATCATCTTGTTTTCATTGTCATTTGTCTCTAGGTATTTTTTTATTTATTCTTTGATTTCTTCAGTGATCTCTTGGTTATTTAGTAACGTATTGTTTAGCCTCCATGTGTTTGTATCTTTTACATTTTTTTTCCCTGTAGTTCATTTATAATCTCATAGTGTTGTGGTCAGAAAAGATGCTTGATATGATTTCAATTTTCTTATATTTACTGAGCCTTGATTTGTGACCCAAGATGTGATCTATCCTGGAATATGTTCCGTGTGCACTTGAGAAGAAAGTGCAATCTGCTGTTTTTGGATGGAATGTCCTATAATTATCAATTAAATCTATCTGGTCTATTGTGTCATTTAAAGTTTCTGTTTCCTTATTTATTTTCATTTTGGATGATCTGTCCATTGGTGTAAGTGAGGTGTTAAAGTCCCCCACTCTTACTGTTACTGTTGATTTCCTCTTTTATAGCTGTTAGCAGTTTCCAAATGTATTTAGGTGCTCCTGTGGTGGGTGCATATATATTTATAATTGTTATATCTTCTTCTTGGATTGATCCCTTGATCATTATGTAGTGTCCTTCCTTGTCTCTGGTAACATTCTTTATTTTAAAGTCTATTTTATCTGATATGGGTATAGGTACTCCAGCTTTCTTTTGATTTCCATTTGCATGGAATATCTTTTTCGATCCCCTCACTTTCAGTCTGTAGGTGTCCCTAGGTGTGAAGTAGGCCTCTTGTAGACAGCATATATATGGGCCTTTTTTTTGTATCCATTCAGCAAGCCTGTGTCTTTTGCTTGGAGCATTGAATCCATTCACGTTTAAGGTAACTATTGATATGTATGTTCCTACAACGATTTCCTTGATAGTTTTGGGTTTGTTTTTGTACATACTTTTCTTCTCTTGTGTTTCCCACTTAGAGAAGCTCCTTTAGCATTTGTTGTAGACCTGGTTTGGTGGTGCTGAATTCTCTTAGCTTTTGCTTGTCTGTAAAGCTCTTGATTTCTCCATTGAATCTGAATGAGATCCTTGCTGGGTAGAGTTATCTTTCTTTTAAGTTCTCCCTTTCATCACTTTAAGTATATCATGGCACTCTTTTCTGGCTTGTAGAGTTTCTGCTGAGAAATAGCTGTTAACCTTATGGGAGTTCCCTTGTATGTTATTTGTCGCTTTTCCCTTGTTGCTTTCAATAATTTTTCTTTGTCTTTAAGTTTTGCCAATTTGATTACTATGTGTTTCGGTGTGTTTCTCCTGGGTTTATCTTGTATGGGACTCTCTGCACTTCCTGGGCTTGGGTGGCTATTTCCTTTCCCATGTTAGGGAAGTTTTTGACTATAATCTCTTCAAATATTTTCTCGGGTCCTTTCTCTCTCTCTTCTCCTTCTGGGACCCCTATAATGTGAATGTTGTTGCATTTAATGTTGTTCCAGAGGTCTCTTAGGCTGTCTTCATTTCTTTTCATTGTTTTTTCTTTATTTTGTTCCGCAGCTGTGAATTCCATCATTCTGTCTTCCAGGTCACTTATCCGTTCTTCTGTCTCAGTTATTCTGCTATTGATTCCTTCTAGTGTAGTTTTCATTTCAATTATTGTATTGTTCATCTCTGTTTGTTTGTTCTTTAATTCTTCTAGATCTTTGTTAAACATTTCTTGCATCTTCTCGATTTTTGCCTCCATTCTTTTTCCAAGGTCCTGATTCACCTTCACTATCATTATTCTGGATTGTTTTTCTGGAAGGTTGCCTATCTCCACTTCATTTTGTTGTTTTTCTGGGGTTGTATCTTGTTCCTTCATCTGGTACATAGCCCTCTGCCTTTTCATCTTGTTTATATTTCTGTGAATGTGGTTTTTGTTCCACAGGCTGCAGGGTTGTAGTTCTTCTTGCTTCTGCTGTCTGCCCTCTGGTGGATGAGGCTATCTAAGAGGCTTGATGGGAGGGACTGGTGGTGGGTAGAGCTGACTGTTGCTCCGGTGGGCAGAGCTCAGTAAAACTCTAATCCACTGGACTGTTGATGGGTGGGGCTGGGTTCCCTCCCTGTTGGTTGTTTGGCCTGAGGCACCCCAACACTGGAGCCTACCTGGGCTCTTTGGTGGGGCTAATGGTGGACTCTGGAAGGGTTCACGCCAAGGAGTATTTCCCAGAACTTCTGCTGTCAGTGTCCTTGTCCCCACGGTGATCTACAGCCCACCCCCCACCTCTGCGGGAGACCCTCCAACACTAGCAGGTAGGTCTGGTTCAGTCTCCCCTGGGGTCACTGCTCCTTCCCCTGGGTCCTGATGCACACACTACTTTGTGTGTGCCCTCCAAGAGTGGAGTCTCTGTTTCCCCTAGTCCTGTCAACGTCCTGCAGTCAATTCCCTCTAGGCTTCAACGTCTGATTCTCTAGGAATTCCTCCTCCCATTGCCAGACCCCCAGGTTGGGAAGCCTGATGTGGGGCTCAGAACCTTCACTCCAGTGGGTGGACTTCTGTGGTATAAGTGTTCTCCAGTCTGTGAGTCACCCACCAGCAGTTATGGGATTTGATTTTACTGTGATTGCGCCCCTCCTACCATCTCATTGTGGCTTCTCCTTTGTCTTTGGATGTGGGGTATCTTTTTTGGTGAGTTCCAATTTCTTCCTGTTGATGATTGTCCAGCAGCTAGTTGTGATTCTGGTGTTCTAGCAAGAGGGAGAGAGAGCACATCCTTCTACTCTGCCATCTTGGTTCCTCCCCATTTACATTTTATTTTTTAAATTTTTATTGAAATATAGTTGATTTACAATGTGTTAGTTTCAGGTGTACAGCAAAGTGATTCATATGTATATGTATATATATTCTTTTTTAGGTTCTTTTCCATCATAGGTTATTATGAGATATTGAATATAGTTCCGGGTGCTATACTGTAGGTCCTTGTTGGTTATCTATTTTATATATAATACTGTGTATATTTTAATCCCAAACTCCTAATTTCTCCCTCCGCACCTTTCGCCTTTGGTAACCATAAATTTGTTTTTCTATGTCTGTGAGTCTATTTCTGTTCTGTAAGTAAGTTCATTTGTATCAGTTTTTTAGATTCCATGTACAAGCAATATCATATGATATTTATCTTTCTCTATTACATTTGATGAGAAGTTTCCTGTCAGTGTGAATACCTTTCCTTTGTAGGGTATCTGTCCTTTCTGTCTGGTAGCTTCTAAAATAATTTTGTTTATTGTTCTTTAATTTAGCTTAGCTGTGTCTAAGTTTATTTTTTATTTTTATTCATATACTTGTATTTACCCTGCTTGTTACTTTGAGTCCACTGTTTATCTTAGGACACTTGTGAAATTCTCATTTCTTCAAAAATTTCTTCTGTGCCATTTCCTCTATTCTCTTCTTCTGAAACTATAATATGATAGAAGTTAGGACTGCACATTCACAATCTATCCTCCACTCCACCTGCCTATCTTTTTGTTGTTTTATCTTGCATGCTGCATTCTGGTGAATTTCTCTTTTAATTCACTAATTTATTCCTCTAATTTATTTCTTAATTTTGTCCAGTGCCAAGTTACTACATCCTTCAGTGTTTGGTTATGAAGACTGTATAACTCCTTTCCAACAGTTTCAATTGGATTTGTTTCATATCTTGTTGATCTTGCTTCATTTCTGCCTTTTTTTGTTTCATGTTGTTGCTTTTTTAAATAGAAATTATACTTCACTTATATTTGGGCACTAAACATTTATTTTAAAGATTTATCAGACTGTTTCATCATATTAACTTCTTCTAGAGACAATGTATGTTTCTTCTGCTGATATTTTTGGCTATCTTTCTCAGCATCCACCTTAGTTTGGATTCTCCATGGAGCAGACCTTGAGAAAAAAATTTGAGTGCAACTAGTTTATTTGGGAAGTGAAAAAACACCAATAGAAGAATAGAGAAGGGAGACAGGGAAGCAAAACAGGTAATAAAATGATGCATCACCAAGTCAGTTACCCCTGTGTGTAACTAGAGGCCACTTCTACTAGGAAAATTCTGGGATTCAGTGTAGAACATACGTCTCAGGGTTATCCCATCCATAGAGCATGAGAATATTTATGCACAAGTTTCCTTTAGTCAGTGTAAGGATGTGCCAAGAAGGCATTAGTTCTCCACCACTTTTAGTTTGTCAAATCAGTGGGCAAAGCAGGCTTCAGTTACCATAAGGAAACTAAAACAAAGAAATGCAGGAATTCCCTGGTGGTCCAGTGGTTAGGACTCCACGCTTTCACTGCTGAGGGAGTGGGTTCGATCCCTGGTCAGTGAACTAAGATCCCACACGCTAGTGGGGCCAAAAAAAATTTTTTTTAAATGCAGGTGTTGGGAGTCAGACCAATGGGCACTCAAGTGGTGAGAGCAAGGATATAAAGTCAAAGCACCAAGAGCATCTATTACAGGATTAGATCGTTTCATGTTTTGGAATTTGTTTTGTGAGAGGAATTTCACTTGTATTTTGTTCTCTCCCTTTATCTGTGTTTTAGATGTTTTAGCATAGCATTTATCCAAACTTCCATCCTTAGCCCATATGCGTCCAAGAGCACATGGTAACCTTCTGAGGCACCTGTCCCGCACGCTGCAAGGGTAGTGTAGTTTCAGTCAGTGGGCTGCTAGCTAGGCTTCTCTGACCACTACCTTGTTGCAAGAATGTGTCTACATTCTCACCTCAACCTGCAGCTTGTTAAAAAGCCTTAGCTGTAGGGAATGTTCTGAAACTTTTTTCAGTCCTATTTTATCTAGAGAGGCTTGTCTTTAAGCAGTCTTGTTTACTATACAGAATGTTAAATTCTGCTCATCACCTGCTTCTTACCCTGGAGGAGAGCAAGATTGTAAGTTCAGACCCTTTCACTGATTTGCATTATTTAAACTTTCACTTTGCAAAGTTACTTATTTTCCTTTTTAATCTGGCTGTGTATTTTAGTGCTCTCCATTTATATTTTACCAATCATTTATGTGTATTTGGGCAGAGGAATACTACAAAGTGTAATTTTACTGTGCTATGGCAGCTGGATGTTTATTACTTTTTATTTTAGATAAAATCATAGAATTTAAAAATTTAGATTTTTTTTGAATTTTTTTTTTGAATTCTTATTTACATGAAAGGAATGGTGCCTAATAGAAAATTATAGTTATGCAAAGCTCATGGAAACCATTTTCTTTTGACACTTTATTTTGTATGTGTCCTTTTTTAATTAATTTTTTTCTATATGTGAGTTTTTTGGGGGGAGAAGGGAAAATCCACCTTTTTGTACCCTTCTACAAACACTAAGTTGCACTGAGAGAGTCTCAATTTGGAGTTTTCAAATTCATTTAGAAAAAGCTATAACTATAATCTTTTCTGTGTCCTAAATATGTCATCCTAAAAATAAATCAAAGCTCCTGACATTTGCTGTTGACTTAGATGTTCTAAAAATAATTTCCCCAATTTTTAAGGTATAGATAACTTAGAAATGGTCCCAATAAGTAAATGAGACTAGTAGAAGTTTGAGAAATGAAATATCCAAGAATGGAGAATTAGAAATTGCAGATAATAATTCTGAGGAATTTTAACCACTTTCCATAACTATGTCAACAGCTGAAGTACGAACAGAGAGAATCTAGCTCAGGTCCTCTTTCCAGTCTTACCCACAACCTCAGTCCACACTCCAGACTCTTCAGAGTTTGGACAGCTCCTGACCTTACATGGAACGAGAGTTCCTCATGATTGCTGTGTCTCACATGTATGGATAAAGGATAAAGGAGACAACATAGACTTCCCAGGATTGAGGATGACGGCTATAAGAACAAAAGAAAAAAATATCCTGGGCAAAAGTAATTCTGATCAAAAGAGAATTTCACACTAGGACCTAGTTAAATTTTTTTCTTATTTCATTTATTTTTTATTAAGGTCGAATTGACATATAACATTATATTAGTTTCAGATGTAGAACATAATGATTCAACATTTGTGTATATTGCTGTATGAGATTATGAATTCTTTTCAGGGGAAGGAAGGGAGCTGAAAGAAGCAGAGTGAGCATGCAGAGACAGGCTCCCCTGGCCCCAGAGTGCACCTCTGCAGGCCCTCAGATGCGGGCCAAACCAGAAGGCTGACCCTCAGGCCAAAGCTCTAGGACAAGCAAACAGGCCTCTTCCACAAAAATACCGAGGGTGTGTTTCAATCTGCTGTCTGTGTAGGGCCCTGGGGATGATAGCTGGCTGAGAACTCTCTCTCTGATTGTTACAGCCCCACAGGACCCAGGAATGCAAGCTTACCTGGAGGTGTGTAAAACCCCTGCTCCAGAGATATCGGAGATATTGGTTCTCTGAAGCACAGCAGAGGGAGATGCAAAGGCAGGGCCTGTCCTTGGAGGTTTCTGCAAAGGATTACAGCCAGCCCTTAGAAGTGTGTTTAATTAGAAGCCTGCTGCTATGAAGATATGCTAGTAGGCTTCTTTCACAGAGAGACAGGGGTTCTGGGTCTGTTACCTCTTGCTGTGCCCTGGGGGTGGTCATTGTTTAAGAATCTTTCTCCATTGGTTACACTCCTGTGGGACCCACGAGCATAAGCTTCCTGGCCATCAGAGCCAGGTGGTCTAGAGGTGTCCCCAGTGGCAGCCACAGAAATTGGGGCACCAGAGGATGGTACAGGCTCCTTTCTGGGGGTACTGGTGAGCAGACGGAGAGCATAAAGATGGTGCCTGCTAGCCTCCGTCCCCAGAGGGTACCCCAGCAGGCCCCTAGGTGTGTGCTAAATTAGAGGCCTGCCCACCAGGCCAACACTTTACAATAAGCAAATAAGCCTCTGACAGGAAGCTTGGGCATCTCTCAATAGGCTGCTTCTGTGCCGGACTCTGGAGGAGAGAATCTGAGCACATGGGGCCCTTTAAGAGGCGTTTTTCAGTTCCCTATATAGCCTGTGGGTCTTGTGGATATGAGCTCTGTTGGTTTTCAAAGCTACATGTTGGGGGATGTCATCTCTCAGGTGCAGGTCTTAAAAGTTGGGGTGCCCGATGTGGGGTTCAAATCCTTCGCTCCTCAGAGAGATGCACTGGGTTTAGAGTTCACTCCAGATTATGGGCCACTGTGCTGGTGGTGGGTTTTATGGTGAGACTGTGTCTAAGCCTCCCCTGCTCACTTCGATGTGGGTTTTTTCTCATTTGCCCAGTGTGTAGCAGTTGCTTAGCTGGTTTTTAGGGGTTTTTCCCAGAGGGAATGTTTCCATATGTAGCTGTGGATTCAGTGTGTCTATAGGAGGAGGTAGGTTCAGGATCTTTCTACATCACATCTTGACCTGGAACCCCTGGACCTGGTTAAATGTTGAAATTCACTTCCTTTACCCATTCCCTATTTTTACTCACACACACCAAGGGAACAAGAACAGTTCTAGAGATGATGTTCTAGAGATGTTCTGGAGGAGATGTTCTAGAGATGTTCTAATGCAAGTTAACCTACAGTTCTCTGCTCATGCCAGATGAGAGAAACAAGGACTCATCCATCTAACATCGCACAACAGTTTCTTTCACATCGTGCATGTTTTTATATTGGATAGGACAAAACACTATATTATAAAATTAAACAAACACTAGTAGAAGCTACTACCAGTGGAGAAATCACAAAACCCCCAAATCCCCATCCTCAGAGAATTTTTAAAAAATAATATTAAGACCCAAATAGTCTTCCTGAAGACTAAGATGGAAACTAATACTGCGTGCCAGATAATGTTAGGGATGTGTGTGTGTGTGTGTGTGTGTGTGTGTGTGTGTGTGTAGGAATATATGATGTGTGTATATATGTGTGCAATCTTTAAGCATCACTTACAACTTGCCAGCCAAATATTAATAGTTTATAGATAAAGAAACTGAGATTCAGAGTGCCAGAAAGGAGATGAGCCAGGATTCAAACCATTTCTGTCTCTCTTCTAAGCTTACACTCTTTGTGCTACAGTGTGGTGGTATAGTGTGAGAGCTGGAAACACTACATGCATATCTGGCACATAGTAGTAACATGAAATAAATGCTAGCAATCATTACTGTTATTACACATTTCCTCCAAATGGATTAGCACATGTCCTGTGCTACTTTTATAGAAGTAATTTATAGAACGTCTGCTTTCCATTTTTAGATCACATTGTGGCTACTTACTACTTATATACAAAATAGAGACAACCAAATTTGCTGGGGCTTTCAGAGAAAGCTATTCCTCCAGAGAATCAAAACCTCTGACCCATTCCTCACAGATGTTTACAGGGAGGCTTAGACGCTGTGGCTGGGTCTCCTGGTTAGACTCCTGATGTTGAATTTGACCCTTCAGCTCTTCAAGTTTACTCAATATTGGGGAAGTGCCAGGGAGAAGTAAGGGTGGAAAGGTTCATTTAGCTATTTGGGAGAATGAAATGCCAATTGAATCACCATGGAATAGACTAGTATCTGCTTACAAACCCCTGGGGCTTTCTGAATAAACAGCCAAGAGGGGACTGAAAAGTGCACTTGGGATTTTCTCTGACTTGAAACACTTGGAAAGAGGCTTGGAGAAGTTAGGAGTGACTATTCCATAGGGGACCTTCTCCCTCTCTTTGTCAGCCTTCTCCATCCTGCACTCAGCTGCTCTTAGCTGCTTATCACTCGCCACAGAGTATTTTGTTCCTTTAACTTCTTTTTTAACAGAAGACCAGAGGCCCTACTTGCATAGTAGACCCAATGAAATAGCTACATTTTAATTAAATTTGTGCAGCTTTTATGACACCAGTGGGTAGCCCTCACCACTACCCGGAGAGCCATCAGATGTACTTCACATGTAATTAATCTCTAATGCTCAATTTTGTAAGATATGTAATAATACTGCCTGGATAGAAATGAGAGCTTCAGAGAAGAGTCATATTAAAGATGAAGAGAGAAGCTTTAGGAGGAATTGGTTTTCAAGAGAGCAACTAAGTGTGAACTTTATTAAAAGGAAAAGAAATAATGGGAATATCTTGCATTAAGTAAAAACGCCTGACATCTTCAATTTTTCAGTTTCTTTTATTTTACCCTAGACAAATGTTTGAGGGTTTGTTTTTATAATGTATACCATGTGTAATGTTACATTTGCAGCCTCAAAGATTTAATATTTGAGCAAGGGGAAGATTTGCTGTATTCAGGAATTACTGAGAGAGAGAGAGAGAGAGAGAGAGGACCCCCACTGTGACTAAACCCTTCAATAGAATCTAAATCCCTTTCCCTGCAAATATTTTGAGAACTTTTCAATCAAGAGTTTTTATTTTTAACTATCAAACTAACAAAAGACAATAAAATGCTATCTAAATCACTTGTGCTACATTTTGTAGTTTTCATGAAAAATTCATCATCTCACTTGATCCTCACACAGTGGGAGAAGGGAAGAGAAAGCGTTATTACTGTCTTGTCACAAGTTACAAAATGGATATTTGTAGAGAGCAAGTTGTTTGTCCAAGGTCAACCAGGTTGCTGATGAAGACTACGACTTCTGATTTATAATCTAATGACTTTTCCATTCTACCATCCTGATTCTAGTGTCATTTCCAGACCTTTTAAAAACTCTTTGTATATCCCAACATAAATGTCATATAATATTAAAGTCATAATAATGATTGTTGCTTAAGCTTGGGAGAAAAATTTCCTAGAAGAGATCATTCCATTACTTTCTAAAGAATTCTCAGCTGTAACCATGTAGCTTTTGGGACACAAGACCTCTTTCTGGTACCTCCTTTTCAGGTTTCACCCTTTTCCTGGATTCTCCATGTGGGCTAACAGTATCTCCATCCACCCTGTGGGCCATGCTACACTTCTCTTGACTCTTCACTCAATCATCATATTCAGCTACCAAGTTCTTTAATCCTACCTTCAAAATATCTTTGATCCCAAATAACTCCCATTCTGCTCATTTCCACTGTCACCGTTCAGATTTAAACCCTTATCTCTTTTCTGAAATTTGCCCATAAACCATGATTCTAATTCTCCTCACTCTATCCTCCTTCCTGTGACTTGAAATTATTGTTGGAAAACTTTGCTTCGATCGTGATTCTTCCCCACTTAAAAACCTTTATTGACTCTTTGTTTACAGGCAGGGTAACATGCAAACATGTTAACAAGTTATGTGAGACTTTCCACACCTACACTCGACATCTCTTTCTTCTCATTTCCTTCCTGTCATTCGCTCTGTGCTGTACCTACAGTGGACAAATCCCTGACTCACCATTCCTTGGATGTGTTACGTATGTCCAAATGTCTGTGCCCTTGTTTGTGGCCAACTTCTTTCCCTTTACATGCCCAGATCCATCTATAAAGTCCTAATCAATTTCTAGGACTCAGTTCAAATAAAATTTCCCTGCTACCCTCATGCCCTCAAGGAATTTCTCAGAAGCCTCTCTCTGTTTTCCATCATGTTAGCCATTCCTTTATTTCAGCCCTTTCATATTATGTTTTAAGTATTCATTTTGTAGCTGGTATTTGGGAAACAGAGTTAAATGGGCTTCGTGGGAAGGGTCAGGTCCCCATAAATTAACCCTAAGTTATTTGATTAAATGTAACTAGAATGAAAACTTGCACAGCCCACACTCTGAATTAGTAACATTTAGACTTCTCTACCTTTCAAAAAATATCTTCCAAGCTTCCAGGGGGAGAGGGCAAACTTAATTATTTTCTTAAAAGGCAGGAGGGAGTAAAAGGACCCAGCACCAGTTCTACATATATTCAGCATTATTAGCTACTAGAGTCTCATTTATATAATCACTCAAGCGGACACAGGTAGAGTAACAAAGAGTTGACCTGAGTGATAGAATACATGTGATTTGGTGGGCCATTCCAAACTCTGCCTGCTCTCCCACTATTTTAAGAGCAGGTGTTTGTGTGTGTGTGTGTGTTTGCATATACCTCACGTTCTCCTTGATTAGTACAGCTGTTCTAACCTTTTCCTTTAACTGACAATGTAAAAATATGAATATTCACCGCAACACCTAAAAATACTTCTGCACCGAAAAGCCCAAGCCTGTTGGACACCTCCTCCTTAGGCACCACTGCAGATCCTCTCTGCTTCACCTGTTTCTGCTTTCAGCCACTGCTCTGGTGACCAGTGTTGAGCAGGCTCCAATCACATTCCCTCTGAAGCAATCCCATATGTTGCCCTATGGTCAGAGAACATGCTCTTTATAATTTTGGAAGGCTTGTTTCGTAGCCCGGCATATGATCCATTTTGGTAAAAATTCCATGTGCACTTGAAAAGAATGAATATTTTGCCACTGTTCAGGAATTCCCGATAGAAGCCAATAAGGTTAATTTTGTTATTTCTGTTATTTTATTTTCTATCATGTGGATTCTTTGTCTGCTTGTTACTGCACATTATCAGTTACTGATGGTCTCCTAAAAGGATTGCAGATTTTACTATTTCTCCTTTTATTTTTTTGTCCTATATATTTTGAAGCTACATTTTTAGGATGTATAAAAATTTAGAATTTTTATCTTCTCCTTGTAGATTAAACTCTTAATCATTATAAAATATTCCTCTCTTGTTTTACTGTTGAATCTTCCCTAAGTGTATATTTGGAAACTATGCTATTAGGTGCATAAAAATTTAGAATTGTTATGTTTTTCTTATGGGTTTAACTGTTAATCATTGTGAAATGTTCCTCTTTAACTCTGGTATTGAATCTTACCTAAGATCTTTGTCTTCTTCAGCTTTCTTCTGGTTAGTGTTTTCGTGGTATTCCTGTTTCAATGTCTTACTTTCATCCTTGTGTTTAAGATGTGCCTCTCACATGTACCATATATTTTTATTTTTATTAAATCCACTTTACCATTTATTGTCCAGTTACATTTAATATAGTTATATTTTGTCTATCATCTTATATTAGTTTTCTGTTTGTCTCACCTGATTTATAAATTAGTAATTTTTAACCACTTTTCAGATAATGCTAAAGCCTTAGAATACTCCTATCATCCCCTTTTTGTGTCATGAACTTCTATTCTACATACATCTCAAACCTCACAAGAAGTCATTATTATTGTTTTGTACAGTCATTATGCTACATTTTTATCATATCTGTTGATCGTCATACCTTCCTGCATCTTGGAGTTTTAATATAGGAACATTTTTCCTTCTACCTCAAGAACTCCCTTTAGTATTTACTTCAATTGGGATATACTGGAGATGAGTTCTCTCTGTACATGTTTGCCTAGAGACATATATTTTGTCTTCCTATTAAAGATTGTTATCATCAGATATAAAATTCTAAATTTTATTTATTTTATTTATTATTATTATTTTTTTGCGGTACGCGGGCCTCTCACTGCTGTGGCCTCTCCCGTTGAGGAGCACAGGCTCCAGACGCGCAGGCTCAGCGGCTATGGCTCACGGGCCCAGCCGCTCCGCAGCATGTGGGATCTTCCCGGACCGGGGCACGAACTCGTGTCCCCTGTATCGGCAGGCAGACTCTCAACCGCTGTGCCACCAGGGAAGCCCTAATTTTAATTTTTCCCAGTACTTTGCAGATAGCACTCTACCGTCTTCTGGACTCCATCATGTCTGTTGAGAAACCAGCTGTAAGTCTTAATGTTGCTCCCCTGAAGACAATGTGCATTTTTCCTCTAACTGCAGTTAAGCCTTTGATTTTAATTACTTCTATTTTTTTATATATATATATATATATATATATATAATTTCTATGTATTTTATCCTTCATTGGGCTATAGAGTTCTGAATCTTTGGCATAATGACTTCTGCTAGTTTTGAAAAAATTTTGGCCATTCTCTTTAAAAATTCATTCTGTCCATTTTCTGTCTCCTATAACTCCTATAACTGCATATAGGTTAGACCTTTCTTTAATAATGTTCCATATATCTCTATTGATATTTTCTGTACCTTCCCTTTTTTTTTACTCTCCATGTGTGAGTTTGAATAGTTTATACTCATCTCTTTTTCTTTGTCCAATCTGATATTAAAGCCATATGTTAAAATTTTTATTTCAGTGACTGCATTTTTCAGTTTCAGAATTTTCACTTTATTATTTTTATAGACTTTTTATATGTAGTAAAATTCTTCATTATTTTACCCATTTTCTTGAACAAATTAGTCACAGTTATATAAACTAGTGTCTTGGTCAGTTGCAGGTCTGTTCGTATTGTCAATTTTTCCTTTGGGTCCTCTTTCCTGGTATGTTAGGTAATCTTTGTTGAATGACAGGCTTTGTATGTGAGAAATTATAGACAATGGGTGTTATTCTCTCACTACAGAGGATTCCCTTTTTTTCTGGTAAGTGACTAGAGTAGACATCTAAATCCTATGAGAAAATGATTTGATTTCAGACTGTTTCAGAGCTCTTAATATCAATCCTACCTCTCTTTCATCTCAACTTCTAAGGTGAAGTCCCCATAGGAGCCCCAAATGAGATTCTAGGGTGTTTATCAGGACATTTCACATTTGCTGGGTCCTGAACTCACATTTTTTTCTTCAAAACGCTGAGAACGATTGAAAGTTTTATTGAGTTTTTTGTTTGCCTTTTGTACCACACAACTTAAGAGTTGGCAAATTATTCAAAAGGGAAACTAATGTGGAGTGTCAGGCTTGCTTTGCTATACCTCACTTTTCTCCAAGATCCTGGTATCTCAAATCCTGCTTACTTTAGAAATCCTAACTCTAATTTTTGTCTCCTTAGTGCCATGAGATCACCGAAACTTTGCTTATACTTCTGCTTTTAGCAGTTACTTTTTTCTGGCTTCTCAGCCTTCTATCCTGTACTGCTTAAGAACTGTCATATGTCCCAAGGAGAAAAGTAGTAAGCAGACTGTTGGGATCACCTCAGTGAACTCTCGTTCTATTCAGGATTTTGGTCCCTCCAGTTATGAACTACCTGAAAAGTCTCTGATGATTCCAAATAGATGTTTTTCAGACTTTATTCAGATTTTCTAGTCATTAAGTGAAGTAGAAATACATTAACTTTAACAATCACAGCTTTTTGTATTGTTTCTCTTTCCACTATGAAGTGAGGCTGTCTCTTACAAGAAAGACTGTGGTTTTGAAGAAAAAATATAAATATGTAGACTCATTTTGTTAAACAAATTTACTGAGTATCCCATTACTGTTCTGGTGCTGTGCTAGGTGCTGAAAATAGAGTAATAGCACTATCTTTATCCTCAAGGATTCCCAGTCCAGTTGGGTGACAAGAAAGTAAACATATGATGAGTTCGGGTGTTAAGTGCTGTCATAGACATGTGCATAGGATTCTCCCATAAACAGAGGACAAGAAGATTCATTTAGTCAGACAGTTGGGGAGGAAAACAAAACAAATCCTGTCACTCTGGCACATTCCGATTTTCTCCATTTAAAAGGTTCCTACTGCTGTATAGGATCAAAGGGTACAGCTCCCCAGGTGTCACAGAGATGGGTCAAAGTACTTGTAGTCCTTTATTGTCCACTACATATTAGTTACAAAAACACTGTGGGAAAGAAATGAATGTAACCTATATATCAGCTGGGGGCTTCCTGCTCTTTGGATTTCAGGGTATAATTGACCCAGACTCCATACAACTCCATAGCCTATGTTATCTACTAATTTCGAGAATTTATCATCTCAAGGTCCCAGGGCTACTGCCACCTACAACCTGTACTGTGTGTAGTTTTACTCCAAATATATGTCAGTTTGGAATCTTTATGTTGCAAAGAATAAGAATTCCAACTCAAACTATAAGGGGCTTAAAGGGGATTTACTGAATTTCCTATCTGGAAAATTAAATTGAAGAGTGAAGATTAGTGAACTCCATTTTCCCACATCATTACCTCTGTGCTCTGCTGTTCACAGTGTAAGCTTCATCTAAGCCTGGCTCCCTCATGGTCACAGGATGCAACCAAAGCTGCATTCTTCTTCATTCAAGTCCACGTGAGAGGGGTTTCCTCTTAAAAGACCAGCAGAATTCCTAAACTTCATCCTGATTGTACCAGCTAAGGTTACATGCCTACCACTGAAGCTATGGCTATGGCCAGGAAAATAATGTACTGTATGGAGTGGAGTTATCCTTCCTCAAGCACAAGAACAGTGATTGAAGGATGGACACCAGAATGAAATCTGGATTTTGTTAAGAAAGGCGAACAATAGACTACTGATTTTTGGTACATAGGCAAAAATGTCTACTATACACACCAAGACATACAAGTCAGTTTCCAAAGAATCTACCTACACACAAAGTTTAATGAAAAATGTAGGTGCTACCAAAGATTTTCTGAGCAACACAGAGTTAGTTGTGTAATATGCATATCACAGTGCATAACTGATAAGAAAATTCCATCTTAGCTATGGTTGCCTTCCTCTCCCCATTTTCTTTTAAACTGTCCCTTATCGGGTGTTACTTCCCTCAGACTCTTCCCAGAGAAAGTGTCCAGATTCTCTGATTTCTTTTTCTGTCTAGGAAGTCTTGGTATCAGGCAGCAGTGGATTTAAAGTGGGGAGTGTGAAGAGACTTCTAGCCTCTTATTCACTCGTCTCTCAAAAACTATGATCTCTCAAAAGGAATCAACGGAGAATAAAAATTCCCCCATCTTATTACATTATTAAATACTTCTTTTTAAAAGGGAAATATTTCCACACAATAATTTGTATGCAAATGTAGCAGCATTATTCTTGCTAGCTAAAAAGTGGAAACATTCCAAATGTCTGTCTATGGGTGAAAGGGTACACAAAATGTAAAGCATTGGTACAATAGAATACTACTCAGCAATATAAAGGAACAGTTACAGATAAGGCTGCACTGTGAATGAACCTCAAAAACATCACGCAAAGTGAAAGAAGCCAGATGAAAAAGGCCATCTATTTTATGTCTATTTATCTTAAATGCCTAGGAAAAGCAAATCTATGGAGACTGAAAGGAGACCACTGGTTGCCTGGGCCTGGCGTGGGAATGGGGGTAGATGGCAGATGGGCATTTATCTCAGGGGGTGAGATAAATGTTCTAAAATTGGATTGAGGTAAAGGATGCACAACTCTGTAAATTTACTAAAAATCATTGAATACTTAAAATGGGTGAATTTCATGGTACATCAATTATACCTTAATAAGACTGTTTAAAAAAAAAGTAGGTGTGATTGTGCTTTGGTAACCAAAACATGAGTAAATTGAACATGTGTCACTTTCAGGTGAAACACTGACAGCCAGCACATGAGTCACCTTATCTCTTTCCCCTGACTCAGTGGTCATAGGAGTGTTACAACAGAGCTTGCATCAGCCTGGGCCTCTGTGTGACAACAAAGAGCAGAGCAGCCCATCGCCCAAAAGTGAACATGGGTTGTGAGCAGGAAACAGACCCTTGTGGGATAAAGGCACTGGGGAGAAATGTCAATATATATATTTTTTAAATACACACAATATAAACGAGAGGTATTAATAACACCAAGATGCTTTTCATTAAAAACCCAGATTTTTTGGTACCACATAAACAGCCTATTGCTGGATATGGAATGGCTTTAGACTGCTCCTCGTAAGCCACCAGATAATTAAGGCTTCGAGGATTCCATATTCCATGAATAGGAAAAAAAGCCTATTTTGCCTCATAAATGCCACAAACCCAGGATGTGAGACAGTACAAGTTTCACCTGCTTCCTTGATTTTCCCAACCTCCGCGAGTCTCATAGCAATGAGAGATAAAGCCATGCAATACTTTGAGCTTCTAAAAATAATTAGAAGCTGCAAGGTGCCTGTGACTTATTAAGTCAAAATAATTTATGCTATTTATTATTTAATGACTGATGCTTTGACATTCTCATTGCACAGCTGCAATTGAAAATATCACATTGTGATATTTATGTTGGGGGCAAGCATTTTTGTTTTCATACTTTGTATTTACTTCATTCAACATCCTTTTCACTTCAGTGCTCTGTCTCTCCCCTGGCAAGAACAAACTCATGCAGGGAGCCCTGATCAGCTGTCAGGATCTGTGAGCTCTGAGAGGGACCTAAGTTTGGTGGGATACCCTCCCCTTTACAAGAGATATTCCAAAGGAACCAGCCAAGTGCTGGGCTTTCATCCCCTCACAACCCACATTTTTCAAAAGTCTTTAAACTCCTTCCTTCTCTCTTCAACTCTCAAGAGGAATTGCACTGATAAGGTTTCTGTTCATCAAAACAGTGGAATGGCAGTGGCTCTGCTATTCCCAGGACACTTCCTTCTGGAAAAGGGCGGCTTCTCCCCTGAGAAGCTATTATAAAGAACAGGAGTTCTCCAGCTCCCATCGTGAATGTATCACTCCACTTCAGTTATTGTTTCTGTGGATTCCTTTTCCTTCTGTCTCTCTCCCCCACCCTCAAGCAGTTTTTAAAATCCATTACCTAGGGAGTTTCAAATTGTATCTGACCTATTGATTCCATGGGCTGTCTGTGTCCAATGGGCATGCAATACAATATACAACCTGAAGCCCAGAAAAAGGCAACTCACTGATGAAATAAGGAATACAGAACAGTAAACCACAATTTGGAATTTCGAGGGAAATGAAAGAAATATTTATGATATGGGGTTGGGAAATGAGATGCTGTATATAAAGAATGTAAGTAAAGCATAAAGCACTAGGCAGGGATAAGATATTGCCTCTATTAATAATAATTTAAAAATCTAATCTGAATTTGTTAGGGGCTACATGTGTTTCATCCAGATCTCTCCTGGATTTCAGGATGTTTTGTTGCTGGCATACACCCATAATCAGAAGACATTTATAAGGGAGGAGGGCATTGTATAAAAACTGTCCGTTTTCACACTTCTGCAAATCCAGGAAAAGGTTTTGTGGGAGGTAGCAAGAACACCTCAGAAGCAAACACCACTCTGTGATGCAGGGCATCCGTCAAAGAAGGGTCTGCTAGAAAACTGCATCTTTTGCTCTTTATAGTGGGTATGGATGTCTGGTCTGAGATAACTGCTATGCCATGGACCAAAATATTGGATAATTTAATTCTGTTTAATTCAACCAAATCTTTATTTTGTGCTAACCTGTGACCCAATCGCTATGTTCGTCTCTCCGGGGATATTAAAAATATGTAAGACATGGCCCATAACCTCAAGGAGTTAAGATTATAATTGAAGGAGCTTACGATCGAACTGGTTTTAAAAGGGGGAAGGTGTTACAAATGGTAACATTGATTCTTCATTTCTTTCTTTAACATATTAGCTTGAACAATCAAGAAATAGTCATGCTTTGGAGGAAAAATGAACATATACAAATAAAATGGTAACACGAGCTTTTATATTGTGCCTCAAGCAACAAAGCCTCCGTTTTCTCTGTTCTGCAGAATGAGTGGGGGGACCTACAGGATTAGATATATAATGTGTGGCCACTCTTCAGTAACCACTATTGAACTTCAAAATGAGTTTAGTCATTAGCTTTGACAAATGAGGAGCCTGCTATTGATTTTTACACATGTCTATCATGGGATCTATTTAAAAAGATCAGTCAATTCCAAGAAAGATTATGTTAATCTTATTGGTTTGATTTCCTAATAGGAGGAGAAGGAGCAGGGAGTGAAAGGAGAGGTCCAGAAACTGGCAACATCTGTATCATTTTCTTAAATCAATTCAAAAAACAATTTGGAGAAAAATCAAGTGCCTCTGTCTTATACAAGAAAGCTAGGAAGATATTGATAAATCATTCCAGACAATGTTAACCAACAGCTTGAGAAGTTCACGAAAAAGGACATTGACAGGAGGGATACAATTACTAATGTATTTGTCTTTTTATGGTTCAGTTAAGAGTATCTTAGGTAGTCGAGCACATGGCAGCTCGTCAGACTTCACAGGGTAGCTGTCAGAGTTTTGACTGATGTACAAGTGCTACTTGTTCACGTATGCCCTTCCTTTCAGTAGAGTGCACACAGGTAAGACAGCTTGTTGGTAATTTTTATTTAATGCTCCCAGGATCTGTGGCTGCACTTTTATTGAAAGTTCTGACAGTAAAATTCCACTCCCTGAAATTTCCAAGGTTTCTGCTGTAAGCACTTCTCCACTTAAATAAGATCTTCCTCTGGGATTAGACAGCTCTTTAGGGTCTTTTCTGATGCTTTCTGGTCTTGGAGACAGCTGTTTAGTATTTGGGGAGCGTTTTATTTTGTTTTGTTTTGTGTTAGCTCCACTGGAAAGGCTGAAAGAAAAATAAAACACAAGAAATTAGCAGTGCAAAGACTCAGCAGGGCTGTAGGGAGGCCTTCATAATTCTGAACTGGCAAAGGCCGAGTTGTACACACTTTGACAATTTTCATCCTTCTTACTCTCTCTCTTCTTTCCTCACCTCCAATCTAATCTACTCATTACGTGAAACTGCTCATAACAGTCTTTGACGTGCTTCTAGAATTTTACCTTATTTTTCTAAAAATTGTGTCTTCTAGCCTAAAAGCTCTTTCAAACAGGCTTGAGTCCTGGACTGTTTGATGTTTGATCAGAAGCCTTTTCAGGAATTACAGACCAGATTTTACACCAGGAATTACAGACCAGTCTGTGAAGGAATTACAGACCTGTTTTTACACCACTTAAAATTCTTGGGCAGATGTTTGAAGGCAGTCAATTGTAATATGGCCTTGAAATGCCTTAACGTAGTAAGGCAGCCATCTAGTACACATCATCTGATAACTTCATCCATCCATAGGAGATTGTATCAGTGAGATATTCAGAGACCGGTCACAGTGTTTCTAAGGTCATAAACAAAGCTATCATGATTCCCAATGAGAAAGCCAAAACTTGATATTCTCACATAGAAAGACTGAAGGGCTATGATGTAAGGCTTAATGAGCAGATCTTTTGAAGGCATACATTAACAGTTATTGGAATTAATTTCTCCTAAACTGGCAGTCATATGGTATATTTGTATTGTATTCATGTAACTTCTTGCATTTGCATAATTGCAACATTTTGGAATTCTACCTCTAACAGCATGATAATTGTTTCATACAGGAAATGATATTTTATCACAGCATAAAAACGTTGGAAGAATATAAACTCAGAATAAAGTCCAGTCCTTTAAACTGAACAGGTTTAACTTTATGGAAAAATCATTTCATTGTTATATCAGTCAAGATAAGTTTGATCATTCTGCAGAAAAAAATAAGCCTAAAACCTTAGGGCCCTTAAAACAAAATGCATTCCTCGGTCAAGCCATGTGTATACTGGTTTTTTTTGTTTCTTTTTGTTTTTGGAGGCGTTACTGTATCTTTCCATAATGTGAGAAGCACGGAAAAACTAAAAGAGTGAAGCAACCTACATGCTGCAACTTAACCTTTCTGTGTGGAAGAAATAAATACAATTTCCATTCATATTTTATTGTCCAAAGCAAACCACATGGGCTCAGACCTGGCTCAGGAGGGTAGAAGTGTATAAATACTCTTACATGGAGTGGCTCTGGATATTAATGGATATTATCTAGTCCATATTTTTTACCTTAAAGGTGAAGATGTCCCAGTGATTTTTCACCTCTGTATCCTAAATGCCTATCACTCCATCTGACCCAGAGTATTAGTAATTGACTAAGAACTTAAACCCAGGTGTTTTGATTCAATTTATTCCCCATCCCAAGACCCGTTCCAATAGTATCTGATACTGTTAAACGTGTACAAAGATAAAGATCGTATTCATAGAGAAGTCCCAAGGAATGCTCACTTGTCATTATATTTTTGTTTCAGAACCATCCCCCAAGGTAATTATGACAGGTGTTTTAATCCTGATTATGGATTTAAGGAAACTGAAGTCTAGAGGGAAGGAAAATGGCTTACCCAAGATCCTATAATAAATGGTGGAATGAGAGCCTAAGCCAGGATTCCTGCCTGAATCCCTGAATCCTAGCGAGTTGGCAGGAATTGTGTATGTCAGCAGCCCAGTGGCAGCAAGCCCTGGGATGAGAAGTGCCCCTTTTACAGCTATTGCCCAGCATCTGTTTCAGGGTCAGTGCTCTTCAAACTGTTGTCTTGTGAACTTCTTTTCATTGAGTTCTGATTCAGTTTGGATGGGAAACCCTATAGGCTCGGTTTCTCTAAACGTGCTGTGCTGAATCAGTCCTTTGCCCTGACATGTCTCTCCTGACTCCAGGGCAGGCAGAGAATACACCCGTGTTGGGAGGTACTAGAGCTCAGGTCAAACTGGAGAGGTAGCACACGTTTCCCTTATGGGGTGAGTTTGAGACTTGTGGGCAAAACAGCACAAAATGATGGGCTGCTTACAGAAGAAATGCCCCCACAGAATTTGATTTCAAACTTTTTATGAGATTTACTTACAAAAAAAGTTTTAAAATATTATTTCTCATGATTATATTAATTTTTTGTTTTTGTGATTCTTTGATTTTTTTATCATACAAGATTTTTTCCTTGTTCCTGTCTTATATTACGGTATACTTTCTCTGTTTTATTGACTGACAAACATTCAAACTTATCTCCCTTTTACTGTGAGGCACCAGGAATATATAAAAGGATACTGTTTGTAACTCTCAACTGAAAAGAAACCTGTTCTGTTTTCTAAATTGCCACTGGTACTCAGCTACATGTACATGCTACCAAAAGGTCATCTCTCTTGTCAGCCTATTGAATTCTCCCTGAGATTTTGTCTCTGGGTAAAAGCAGCATTTTGAATCTTCAGAGAGCAAGTTTGCCTGACCCTCCCACAAAAGTATACAAAGATCAGATAGCTACACTAAGAACAGGGCTGTATATATTTATATTTTAATTGTAGTTACAGAAAAATCAAACATTTTCTTAGAAAATTATTTTACGCTGATAGGAATGTGGTTGTTTTAGGTGTTGAAGGACTATTCCTTTCCCTGTGGTCTCTGGGAAGTCCAGATGTTTTCAAGATGGTGTTACATGTGAAAACTGTGTATTTAGGAAGATCCGACATCTTAGACATTTCCTGGGGGTAAATAAATTTAACATTTTGAAGTTCTTACATGAATATAAAAATTTATATAATGAGCTTTTGAAATGGCCTAGAAATTAAAATATCATTTCAGTTATGTCTGTATAATCTCTTTAAAGTTATTTTATTTTAATATGCCAGTAAATCTCATTTAACATATATTTAGGTACTAATATGATCATTGAAATGTCAATTTATTAAATGAAAATTGAAAGATGTCAAAATTGATTTGTTCTGAGAAGATTGTGAAGTCCTGTCAATATTTAGGAAAATAGAGAATTCACCTTAAGATGAGTTACAATTTATATTTTTCTTGTCTGTAAAATGGTGTGACAATATCTCTCAAACTGATATGAATATTAGGTATATTAGTATTTAAGACAATGGCAATTTTGCTGACACTGGTGTAGAAAATTTTTTTCAACAGTAACTTTATAAATCAAGTGCTTATATAATTGCGGGTCTATTTCTGGACTCTTCTGTTTCTTGGTCTATTTGTGTATCTTTGTACCAATAATACATTCTAATTAGTGTAGATTTAGAAGTCATATCTGGTAGTGTAGATTGTGGTGTAAATCTTCTGAATATGTTCTTAAGATTATTTTAGTTATTCTTGGTCCTTTGTGTTTCCATAAAAATTTTAGAATGTTTGTGAATATCTGCAAAATGAAATTTTCTGGGATTATGATTGAGATTGTATTTTGGGAAAATTGATATCCAATCTATAAATGCATCATATTTCCCACTTATTTTAGTCTTCTTTAATTTCTCTCAGTAGCGTTTGGTAGTTTTCTGTGCAGAGGACTTGCATAGTTTTTGTTAGATTTATTCCTAGTATTTTATTTTATGCTCTTGTAAATGGTGTTAAGTTCAATTTTCCAAATGTCTTTGGCTAGTATATCAGAAAACTATTTAGTTATATATATGTATTGATTCACTGTGTAGCCAGGGATCTTGCTAAATTCACTTATTAATCCTATTGGATTTTGTGGGTTCTTTGGGAGTTTTCAGGAAAACAATCATGTTTTTTGTGAATAATTACTGTTTTATTTCTACCTTTACATTCCATATCATTATTTTCCAGCTTTATTGAGATATACTTGACATATAACATTGTATAAGTTTAAGGTGCACAGCATTATTTGACACCTTTATGTGTTGTGATACGATCACTGCAGTAGGGTTAGTTAACACCTCCATCGTCCTATATAATTACCATTTCTTTTTTGTAGTGAGAACATTTAAGATCTACTTCCTTAGCAATCTTCAAGTGTACTTTATTGTTATATTATATCTAGAACTTCTAAATGGAAGTTTTTCCCCTCCCTATACCTTTAGTTTCTATTTCTTAACTAGGACCTATAGTACAGTGTTTAATACAAGCATAATGCTCTAGGTTTGTGTGTGTGTGTTTAAACCATAAAGGGGTGTTGGATTTTATCACAAACTTTTCTGGATCTATTGAAATCATAGGAATTTTTTCCTTTAGTATGTTAACATGGTTACACATGTTTTTTGTTTTTTTCCCCAGTGGAATTAATTATTTATTATCCTTTTCGTAAATACTTTCTGAGGCCAGCATAACTGAAAAATGCTTACGCTGTTTGAAAAAAAAAAGCAAACAGTGTTTTACAATGGCTAATTTGAAAAATGTCACCATATTAGTTTTTATTTACGTCTGTCAATAAACGTTTGTATCTATGTTTTTTTTTTCCCTTTCAACAGCTACTTTTTGTGGAGTCTGCATTTAATTCACATTTACAGTTTGGTTTCTGGTTTTTTTTTTGTTTTGTTTCGTTTTGTTTTGTTTTGTTTTTGTACGTCTGTGTCTTTATTCCTGACTTACCCTTAGGTTCTTCATGACATTTTTTCTTTCTTAAATTCCATATATATGTGTTAGCATACGGTATTTGTCTTTCTCTTTCTGACTTACTTCACTCTGTATGACAGACTCTAGGTCTATCCACCTCATTACAAATAGCTCAATTTTGTTTCTTTTTATGGCTGAGTAATATTCCATTGTATATATGTGCCACATCTTCTTTATCCATTCATCCGATGATGGACACTTAGGTTGTTTCCATCTCCGGGCTATTGTAAATAGAGCTGCAATGAACATTTTGGACATGACTCTTTTTGAATTATGGTTTTCTCAGGGTACATGCCCAGTAGTGGGATTGCTGGGTCATATGGTAGTTCTATTTGTAGTTTTTCAAGGAACCTCCATACTGTTCTCCATAGTGGCTGTACCAATTCACATTCCCACCAGCAGTGCAAGAGTGTTCCCTTTTCTCCACACCCTCTCCAGCATTTATTGTTTCTTGATTTTTTGATGATGGCCATTCTGACAGGTGTGAGATGATACCTCAATGTAGTTTTGATTTGCATTTTTCTAATGATTAATGATGTTGAGCATTCTTTCATGTGTTTGTTGGCAGTCTGTATATCTTCTTTGGAGAAATGTCTACTTAGGTCTTCTGCCCATTTTTGGATTGGGTTGTTTGGTTTTTTTGTTATTGAGCTGCATGAGCTGCTTATAAATTTTGGAGATTAATCCTTTGTCAGTTGCTTCATTTGCAAATATTTTCTCCCATTCTGAGGGTTGTCTTTTGGTCTTGTTTATGGTTTCCTTTGCTGTGCCAAAGCTTTTAAGTTTCATTAGGTCCCATTTGTTTTTGTTTTTATTTCCATTTCTCTAGGAGGTGGATCAAAAAGGATCTTGCTGTGATTTATGTCATAGAGTGTTCTGCCTATGTTTTCCTCAAAGAGCTTGATAGTTTCTGGCCTTACATTTAGGTCTTTAATCCATTTTGAGCTTATTTTTGTGTATGGTGTTAGGAAGTGATCTAATCTCATACTTTTACATGTACCTGCCCAGTTTTCCCAGCACCACTTATTGAAGAGGCTGTCCTTTCTCCACTGTACATTCCTGCCTCCTTTATCAAAGATAAGGTGACCATATGTGCGTCAGTTTATCTCTGGGCTTCCTATCCTGTTCCATTGATCTATCTTTCTGTTTTTGTGCCAGTAACATACAGTCTTGATTACTGTAGCTTTGTAGTATGGTCTGAAGTCGGGGAGGCTGATTCCTCAAGCTCCGTTTTTCATTCTCAAGATTGCTTTGGCTGTTCGGAGTCTTTTGTGTTTCCATACAACTTGTGAAATTTTTTGTTCCAGTTCTGTGAAAAATGCCAGTGGTAGTTTGATAGGGATTGCATTGAATCTGTAAATTGCTTTGGGTAGTAGAGTCATTTTCACAATGTTGATTCTTCCAATCCAAGAACATGGTATATCTCTCCATCTATTTGTATCATCTTTAATTTCTTTCATTAGTGACTTATAATTTTCTGCATACAGGTCTTTTGTCTCCTTAGGTAGGTTTATTCCTAGATATTTTATTCTTTTTGTTGCAATGGTAAATGGGAGTGTTTTCTTGATTTCACTTTCAGATTTTTCATCATTAGTGTATAGGAATGCCAGAGATTTCTGTGCATTAATTTTGTATCCTGCTACTTTACCAAATTCACTGATTAGCTCTAGTAGTTTTCTGGTAGCATCTTTAGGATTCTCTATGTTTAGTATCATGTCATCTGCAAACAGTGACAGCTTTACTTCTTCTTTTCTGATTTGGATTCCTTTTATTTCCTTTTCTTCTCTGATTGCTGTGGCTAAAACTTCCAAAACTATGTTGAATAAGAGTGGTGAGAGTGGGCAACCTTGTCTTGTTCCTGATCTTAGTGGAAATGCTTTCAATTTTTCACCATTGAGGATGATGTTGGCTGTGGGCTTGTCATACATTGCCTTTATTATGTTAAGGAAAGTTCCCTCTATGCCTACTTTCTGCAGGGTTTTTTATCATAAATGGGTGTAGAATTTTGTCAAAAGCTTTCTCTGCATCTATTGAAATGATCATATGGTTTTTCTCCTTCAATTTGTTAGTGTGGTTTATCACGTTGATTGATTTACGTATATTGAAGAATCCTTGCATTCGTGGAATAAACCCCACTTGATCATGGTGTATGATCCTTTTAATGTGCTGTTGGATTCTGTTTGCTAGTATTTTGTTGAGGATTTTTGCATCTATGTTCATCAGTGATATTGGCTTGTAGTTTTCTTTCTTTGTGACATCCTTGTCTGGTTTTGGTATCAAGGTGATGGTGGCCTCCTAGAATGAGTTTGGGAGTGTTCCTCCCTCAGCTATATTTTGAAAGCGTTTGAGAGGTATAGGTGTTAGCTCTTCTCTGAATGTTTGATAGAATTCGCCTATGAAGCCATCTGGTCCTGGGCTTTTGTTTGTTGGAAGATTTTTAATCACAGTTTCAATTTCTGTGCTTGTGACTGGTCTGTTCATATTTTCTATTTCTTCCTGATTCAGTCTTGGCAGGTTGTGCATTTCTAAGAATTTGTCCGTTTCTTCCAGGTTGTCCATTTTATTTGCATAGAATTGCTTGTAGTAATCTCTCATGATCTTTTGTATTTCTGCAGTGTCACTTGTTACTTCTCCTTTTTCATTTCTAATTCTATTGATTTGAGTCTTCTCCCTTTTTCTTGATGAGTCTGGCTAATGGTTTATCAATTTTGTTTATCTTCTCAAAGAACCAGCTTTTAGTTTTATTGATCTTTGCTATTGTTTCCTTCATTTCTTTTTCATTTATTTCTGTTCTGATTTTTATGATTTCTTTCCTTCTGCTAACTTTGGGGTTTTTTTGTTTTTCCTTCTTGAGTTGCTTTAGGTACAAGGTTAGGTTGTTTATTCAAGATGTTTCCTGTTTCTTAAGATAGGATTGTATTGCTATAAACTTCCCTCTTAGAACTGCTTTTGCTGCATCCCATAAGTTTTGGGTCGTCATGTCTCCATTGTCATTTGTTTCTAGGTATTTTTAAATATCCTCTTTGATTTTTTCAGTGATCACTTCGTTATTAAGTAATGTATTGTTTAGCCTCCATGTGTTTGTATTTTTTACTGATCTTTTCCTGTAATCGATATCTAGTCTCATAGCATTGTGGTTGGAAAAGATACTTGATACAATTTCAATTTTCTTAAATTTACCAGGGCTTGATTTGTGACTCAAGATATGATCTATCCTGGAGAACGTTCCATGAGCACTTGAGAAAAATGTGTATTCTGTTGTTTTTGGATGGAATGTCCTATAAATATCAATTAAGTCCATCTTGTTTAATGTATCATTTAAAGCTTGGGTTTCCTTATTTATTTTCATTTTGAATGATCTGTCCATTGGTGCAAGTGGGGTATTAAAGTCCCCTACTATGAATGTGTTACTGTCAATTTCCCCTTTTATGGCTGTTAGTATTTGCCTTATGTATTGAGGTGCTCCTATGTTGGGTGCATAAATATTTACAATTGTTATATCTTCTTCTTGGATCGATCCCTTGATCATTATGTAGTTTCATTGTCTCTTCTAATAGTCTTTATTTTAAAGTCTATTTTGTCTGATATGAGAATTGGTACTCCAGTTTTCTTTTGGTTTCCATTTGCATGGAATATCTTTTTCCATCCCCTTACTTTCAGTCTGTATGTGTCTCTAGGTCTGAAGTGGGTCTCTTGTAGACAGCATATATATGGGTCTTGTTTTTGTATCCATTCAGCCAAGCTGTGTCTTTTGGCGGGAGCATTTAGTCCATTTAAATTTAAGGTAATTATCGATATGTATGTCCCTGTTCCCTTTTTCTTAATTGTTTTGGGTTATTGTAGGTCTTTTCCTTCTCTTGTGTTTCTTGCCTAGAGAAGTTCCTTTAGCATTTGTTATATAGCTAGTTTGGTGGTGCTGAACTCTCTCAGCTTTTGCTTGTCTGTAAAGGTTTTAATTTCTCCATCAAATCTGAATGAGATCCTTGCTGGGTAGAGTAATCTTGGTTGCAGGTTTTTCTCCTTCATCACTTTAAATATGTCCTGCCAGTCCCTTCTGGCTTGCAGAGTTTCTGCTGAAAGGTCAGCTTTTAACCTTATGGGGATTCCCTTGTGTGTTATTTGTTGTTTTTCCCTTGCTGCTTTTAATATATTTTCTTTGTATTTAATTTTTGACAGTTTGATTTATATGTGTCTTGGCATATTTCTCCTTGGATTTATCCTGTATGGGACTCTCTGTGCTTCCTGGACTTGATTAACCCTTTCCTTTCCCATATTAGGGACGTTTTCAACTATAATCTCTTCAAATATTTTCTCAGTCCCTTTCTTTTTCTCTTCTTCTTCTGGAACCCCTATAATTCGAATGTTTGTGTGTTTAATGTTATCCCAGAGGTCTCTGAGACTGTCCTCAGTTCTTTTCATTCTTTTTTCTTTTTTCTGCTCTGCAGTAGTTATTTCCACTATTTTATCATCCAGGTCACTTATCCATTATTCTGCCTCAGTTATTCTGCTATTGATCCCATTTAGAGTATTTTTAATTTCATTTATTGTGTTGTTTATCATTGTTTGTTTCATCTTTAGTTCTTCTAGGTCCTTGTTAAATGTTTCTTGCATATTGTCTATTCTATTTCCAAGGTTTTGGATCATCTTTATTTTCATTATTCGGAATTCTTTTTCAGGTAGACTGCCTATTTCCTCTTCATGTGTTACGTCTGGTGGGTTTTTATCTTGCTACTTCATCTGCTGTTTTTTTTTCAGTCTTCTCATTTTGCTTATCTTACTGTGTTTGGGGTCTCCTTTTTGCAGGCTGCAGGTTCCTAGTTCCTGTTGTTTTTGGTGTCTGTCCCCAGTGGATAAGGTTGGTTCAGTGGGTGGTGTAGGCTTCCTGGTGGAGGGGACTAGTGCCTGTGTTCTGGTGGATGAGGCTGGATCTTGTCTTTCTGGTGGGCAGGTCCACGTCTGGTGGTGTGTTTTGGGGTGTCTGTGGAGTTATTATGATTTTAGGCAGCCTCTCTGCTAATGGGTGGGGTTGTGTTCCTGTCCTGCTAATTGTTTGGCATAGGGTGTCCATCACTGTAGCTTGCTGGTCATTGAGTGAAGCTGGGTGCTGGTGTTGAGATGGAGATCTCTGGGAGAATTTCGCCATTTGATATTATGTGGAGCTGGGAGGTCTCTTGTGGACCAGTGTCCTGAAGTTGGCTCTCCCACCTCAGAGGCACAGTACTGACTCCTCGCTGCAGTACCAAGAGCCTTTCATCCACACGGCTCAGAATAAAAGTGAGGAAAAGTAGAAAGAAAGAATTAGTAGAAGTAGAAAGAAAGAAAGAAAAGGGAGGGAGGGAGGAAGAGAGGAAGGAAGGAAGGAAGGAGGGAAGGATGAAAAAAGAAAGATAGAAAGAAAAGTAAAGTAAAACAAAGTAAGATAAAATATAATAAAGTTATTAAAATAAATAATTATTAAGGAAAAAAAATTTAAAAAAAACAGATGGATAGAACCCTAGGACAAATGGTGGAAGCAAAGCTATACAGACAAAATCTCACACAGAAGCAATACACATACACACTCACAAAAAGCGCTAAGGGAAAAAATCATAAATCATGCTTTCAAAGTCCACCTCCTCAATTTGGGATGATTCGTTGTCTAAAGGAGGGAAGGAAGGAAAGAAAGAAAGAAGGAAAGAAAGATGATAAAGTAAAATAAAATAAAGTTATTAAAATAATAAATAATTATTAAGAAAAAAAATTTAAGAAAAAAACCGGACAGATAGAACCCTAGGACAAATGGTGGAAGCAAAGCTATACAGACAAAATCTCACACAGAAGCATACACATACACACTCACAAAAAGAGGAAAAGGGGAAAAAATCATAAACCTTGCTCTCAAAGTCCACCTCCTCAATTTGGGATGATTCATTGTCTATTCAGGTATTCCACACATGCAGGGTACATCAAGTTGATTGTGGAGCTTTAATCCGCTGTTTCTGAGACTGCTGGGAGAGATTTCCCTTTCTCTTCTTTGTTCTCACAGCTCCTGGGGCTCAGCTTTGGGTTTGGGCCTGCCTCTTCGTGTAGGTCGCTGGAGGGCATCTGTTCTTCACTCAGATAGGACGGGGTTAAAGGAGCCGCTGATTTGGGGGCACTGGCTCACTCATGCCAGGGGGAGTTGGAAATTATTCTTTTTATATCCTTGGAAGAGTTGTGTTTGATTTGTGCTATTTTTTCTTTAGATATTTGAAAGAATTTATCTGTGAAGCTATTTGGGCCAGTTTTCCTTGTGGAAAGATTTTAAATTCGATATTCAGTTTCTTTTTTTATTATTATTGGAGTATAGTTGCTTAACAATGTTGTGTTAGTTTCTAGTGTACAGCAAAGTGAATCAGCCACATTTATACATATATCCCCTCTTCAATGGATTTCCTTCCCATTTAGGTCACCACAGAGCATTGAGTAGAGTTCCCTGTGCTATACAGTCTGTTCTCATTAGTTACCTATTTTATACATAGTAGTGTATATATGTCAATCCCAATCTCCCAATCCATCCCAGCCCCCTTTCCCCCCTTATTATCCGTACATTTGTTCTTTACATCTGTCTCTATTTCTGCTTTGCAAATAAGTTCATCTATACCATCTTTCCAGGTTCCACATATATGCATTAATATATAGTATTTGTTTTTCTCTTTCTGACTTACTTCACTCTGTATGACAGTCTCTAAGTCCATCCACATCTCTACAAATGACCCAATTTCGTTCCTTTTCATGGCCTAGTAATATCCCATTGTATATATGTACCACATCTTTATCCTTTCCTCCGTTGATGGACATTTAGGTTGACTCCATGACCTGGCTATTCTATATAGTCCTGTAATGAATATTGTGGTGCATATGTCTTTTTGAATTTTGGTTTTCTATGTGTTTATGCCAAGGAGTGGATTTTTGAGTCATATGGTAGTTCTATTTTTAGTTTTTTAAGGAAACCCTATACTATTCTCCATAGTAGCTGTGTCAATTAACATTCCCACTTGGCTCCGTTTTCTCCACACCCTCCGCAGCATTTATTGTTTGTAGGTTTTTTTTTTTTGCATTACATGGGCTTCTCACTGTTGTGGCCTCTCCTGTTGCAGAGCACAGGCTCCGGATGCGCAGGCTCAGCAGCCATGGCGCACAGGCCCAGCTGCTCCGTGGCATGTGGGATCTTCCCAGACCAGGGCACGAACCTATGTCCCCTGCATCGGCAGGCGGACTCTCAACCACTGCGCCACCAAGGAAGCCCTGTTTGTAGATTTTTTTGATGGCCATTCTGACTGGTGTTAGGTGATACCTCATTGTATTGAATTTCTCTAATAATTAGTGATGTTGAGCATCTTTTCATGTGTTTTTTGGCCATCTGTATGTCTTCTTTTGAGAAATGTCTGTTTAGGTCATCTGCCCACATTTTGATTGGGTTGTTTGTTTTTTTGGTTATTGAGCTGCATGAACTGTTTGTATATTTTGGAGATTAATCCCTTGTCAGTTGCTTCGTTTGTAAATATTTTCGCCTATTCTGAGGGTTGTCTTTTTATCTTGGTTATGGTTTTCTTTGCTGTGCAAAAGCTTTTAAGTTTAATTAGGTACAATTTGTTTATTTTTGTTTTTATTTTCATTATGCAAATCTGTCAGTGTGATACACCACATTAACAAATTGAAGAATAAAAACCATATGGTCATCTCAATAGATGCAGAAACAGCTTTTGACAAAATCCAACACCCATTTATGACAAAAAAACTCTCCAGAAAGTGGGCGTAGAGAGAACCTACCTCAACATAATAAAGGCCATATACAATAAACCCATAGCAAACATCATTCTCAGTGTTGAAAAACTGAAAGCATTTCCTCGAAGATCAGGAACCAGACAAGGATGTCCACTCTTACCACTATCATTCAAATAGTTTAGGAAGTCCTAGCCATGGCAATCAGAGAAGAAAAAGAAATAGAAGGAATCCAACTTGGAAAAGAAGAAGTAAAACTGTTACTTTGCAGATGACATGATACTATACATAGAAAATCCTGTAGATGCCACCAGAAAAGTACTAGAGCTAATCAATGCATTGGGTAAAGTTGCAGGATACAAAATTAATAAACAGAAATCGATTGCAATCCTATGCACTAACAACAAAAGATCAGAAAGAGAGATTAAGGAAACAATCTCATTTGCCATTGCAACAAAGGAAAAAATACCTAGGAATAAACCTATGTATAGAGGCAAAAGACCTGTACTAGAAAACTATAAGATATTGATGAAAGAAATCAAAGAAGATGCAAGCAGATGGAGAGATATACCATGTTCTTGGATTGGAAGAATCAATATTGTGAAAATGGCTATACTACCCAAAGCAATCTACAGATTCAATGCAATCCCTATCAAGCTACCAATGGCATTTTTCACAGAATTAGAACAAAAAAATTGTACAATTTATATGGAAACACAAAAGACCCTGAATAGCCAAAGCAATCTTGAGAATGAAAAACGGAGCTGGAGGAATCAGCCTCACTGAATTCAGGGTATACTACAAAGCTACAGTAATCAAGACAGTATGGTATTGACACAAAAACAGAAATATAGATCAATGGAACAGGAAAGAAAGCCCAGAGATAAACCCACACACCTATGGTCACCTAATCTTTGACAAAGGAAGCAAGAATATACAATGGAGAAAAGACAGTCTCTTCAATAAGTGGTGCTGGGAAAACTGGACAGCTACATGTACAAGAATGAAATTAGAACACTCCCTAACACCATACACAAAAATAAACTCAAAAGTGGATTAAAGATCTAAATATAAGGCCAGACAGTATAAAGCTCTTAGAGGAAAACATAGGTAGAACACTATTTGACGTAATTCACAGCAAGATCTTTTTTGATGCACCTTCTAGAGTAATACTTAGTTTCTTTAAAATATATACAACTATTCAGTTTTCTTGTCTTTCGTCCATTTTTGGTTATATGCTGTTCAAGGGAATTATTCATCTAATTTTTCAAATTTATTGATAATTTGTTCATCATATACTTGTATAATCTTTGTAATGTCTGTACATATAGAGGAATACCCCATTTTTTCATTCCTATTAAGGCTACTTGTGCTTTTTCCTCTTTGTTTTAAAATACATATTTCTAGAGGATTATTAATTTTATTCATCTTTCCAAAAAACAATTTTTTGGATTTCTTCATTTGATCTATTGCTTTTTTTACAAAATATTTGGGGTATTTTTTAATTAACATTTTGTTATTGATTTCAACTTTAATTATGGTCAAAGAACATACTCTGTATGGTTTGAATACTTTGTTTTGGTAAATGTTTTATGTGTGTAGTTATACTAGCTTTCCAAAAGAAAATGTTTGCTAATTTTTTTAATCCTTTTAACTTTTTTGTATGTTCATATTTAAGGTGTGTTTCTTGTGATTAGCATATTGTTGTTCACTTGCAGTCTGACAAAATTTGTCTTTCAAGTGTAATATTTAGTCTGTTTACATGAAATGCAATTAGTAATATTTGTGAATTGAATTCTATTATCTAACTATATTTTTCTACCTGTTTTAATTTAATCTCATAGAAACTTGTAAATATGCAGTACAGTATTAACTTAATCACCATGCTGTACATTATATCCCCATGACTTATTTTATAACTAGAAGTTTGTACCTTTTGATACTGATTTCACCAAACCTGCACTCTGTCCCCCACACTGCCCCCAGCAACCACCAATCTGATCTCTATTTCTATGAGGTTTTTTTTTTTTAAGATTGATGTAAAAGTAAGATTATATGGCATATGTCCTTCTCTGACTTATTTCACTTAGCACACTCTCTAAAGGTTCATCCATGTTGTCACAAATGGCAACATTTCCTTCTATTTATGGCTGAATAATATTCTGTTGTGTATGTGTGTGTGTATATATATATATATATATATACACATTTTCTTTATCCAGTCATTCATTGATAGACAGGTTATTTCCATATATTGACTATTGTAAATAATCCTGCAATGAACATAGGTGAGTATATATCTCTTTGAGTTAGTGTTTTTCATTTTCTTTGAATAAATACCCAGGAGTGGAATTGCTGGATGATATCTTAGTTCTATTTTTAACTTTCTGAGGAACTTCCAACTGTTTTCCATTGTGGCTGCACCAACTTACAGTCCCAACAGTGCCCCAGGGTTCTCTTTTCTCCAAATCCTTGCCAACACTTGTTATTTTTTGTCTTTTTCATAATTGTCATTCTAATAGGTGTGAGGTCATATCTCATTGTGGTTTTGATTTGCATTTCCCAGATGATTAGTGATGTTGAGAATCTTTTCATGTAACTGTTGGCATCTGCATGTTTTCTTTATAAAAATGTCTTTTCAGACCCTCTGTCCATTTTTTATTTTTTAATTTATTTGATTGAAATAGTTGATTTACATTGATGTGTTAATTTCTACTATACAGCAAAGTGATTCAGTTATACATATATATACATTCTTTTTCATATTCTTTTCCATTATGGTTTATCACAGGATATTGAACATAGTTCCCTGTGCTATACAGTAGGACCTTGTTGTTTATTCATTCTATGTATAATAGTTTGCATCTGCTAATCCAAAGCTCCCAATCCATCCCTCCCCAACCCCATTCCCCCTTGGCAACCACAAGTCTTTTCTCCATGTCTGTGAGTCTGTTTCTGTTTTGTAAATAAGTTCATTTGTGTCATATTTTAGATTCCACATATAAGTGATATCATACGGTACTTGTCTTTCTCTTTCTGACTTACTTCACTTACTCTGATAATCTCTAGGTCCATCCATATTGCTGCAAATGGCATTATTTCATTCTTTTTTATGGCTGAGTAGTATTCCATTGTATATATGTACCACATCTTCATCCTTTCATCTGTTGATGGACATTTAGGTTGTTTCCATGTCTTGGCTGTTGTAAATAGTGCTGCAATGAACATTGGGGTGCATGTATCTTTTCAAATTAGAGTTTTCTCTGGATATATGCCCAGGAGTGGGATTGCTGGATAATATGGCAACTCTATTTTTAGTTTTTTTTTTTTTTTTTTTTGGCGGTACATGGGTCCCCCACTGCCACGCCCCACCCCCCCGCCGTGAAGCACAGGCTCTGGATGCGCAGGCCCAGCGGCCACGGCCCACAGGCCCAGCCGCTCCATGGCATGCGTATTTTTAGTTTTTTAAGGATCCTCCATACTGTTTTCTTTAGTGGCTGTACCAATTTACATTCCCACCAACAGTGCTGAACAGTTTCCTTTTCTCCACACCTTCTCCAGCATTTGTTAGTTGTAGACTTTTTAATGATGGCCATTCTGACCAGTGTTAGGTGTTACCTCATAGTAATTTTGATTTTCTGCCCACTTTTTAATCAGATTTTTTTTTTACTATTGAGTTCTATCAGTTCTTTACATATTTTGGATATTTTATCAAATATATGATTTGCAAACATTTTCACCCATTCAGGAGCTTGCTTTTTCATTTTGTTGATAGTTTCTTTTGCTGTGCAGAAGGTTTTTAGTTTGATATAGTTCCACTTGTTTATTTTTGCATTTTTTGCCTTTTGGTGTCAAATCCAAAAAATCATCCCCAAGACCAATGTCAAGGAGCTTACCACCTATTTTTCTTCTAGGAATTTTATGGTTTCAGGCATTAAGTTTGAAGCTTTGATGTATTTTGTATTGATATTTTTGTATGGTATAAGATAATGGTCCAGTTTTCCCAACAGCATTAACTGAAGAGACTGTCCTTTTCTCATTGTTCTTGGCTCCTTTGTTGTAAATTAATGTACTACATAAGTGGGTTTATTTCTGTGCTATTCAGTTCCATTGATCTGTGTGTCTGTTTTTATGCCAATACGATACTGTTTTAATTACTATAGTTTTGTAATAGAGTTTGAAATCAGGGAGGGTGATACCTCCTGCTTTGGTCTTCTACCTCAAGATTGCCTTAATTATTCATGGTCTTGTGTCCCATTCAATTTTTGGATTGTTCTGTAAAAAATGTCATTGGAATTATTTTTTTAACATCTTTATTGGAGTATAATTGCTTAACAATGGTGTGTTAGTTTCTGCTTTATAACAAAGTGAATCAGCTATAGATATACATATAACCCCATATCTCCTCCCTCTTGCATCTCCCTCCCTCCCTCCCTATCCCACCCCTCTAGGTGGTCACAAAGCACCTGATCTCCCTGTGCTCTGTGGCTGTTTCCCACTAGCTATCTATTTTACATGTGATAGTGTATATATGTCCATGCCACTCTCTCACTTCATCCCAGCTTACCCTTCTCCTCCCCGTGTCCTCAAGTCCATTCTCTATGTCTGCATCTTTATTCCTGTCCTGCCCCTAGCTTCTTCAAAACCATTTTTAATTTTTTTAGATTCCATATATATGTGTTAGCATATGGTATTTTTCTCTTTCTGACTTACTTCACTCTGTATGACAGACTCTAGATCCATCCACCTCACTACAAATAGCTCAATTTCATTTATTTTTATGGCTGAGTAATATTCCATTGTATATATGTGCCACATCTTCTTTATCCATTTGTCTGTTGATGGACACTTAGGTTGCTTCCATGTCCTGGCTATTGTAAATTGAGATGCAATGAACATTGTGGTACATGACTCTTTTTGAATTATGGTTTTCTCAGGGTATATGCCCAGTAGTGGGATTGCTGCATCATATGGTATTTCTATTTTTATTTTTTTAAGGAACCAACATACTGTTCTCCATAGTGGCTGTATCAATTTACATTCCCACCACCAGTGCAAGAAGGTTCCCTTTTCTTCAAACCCTCTTTAGCATTTATTGTTTGTGGATTTTTTGATGATGGCCATTCTGACCACTGTGAGGTGATACCTCATTGTAGTTTTGATTTGCATTTCTCTAATGATTTTGATAGGGGTTGCATTGAATCAATAGATAGCTTTGGGTAGTATGGACATTTTAACAATATTAATTCTTTCAATCCATGAACTCAGAGTATCGTTCCACATTTTTTTTTCTTCTACAGTTTTTTTCATCAGTGTCTTATAGTTTTCAGTATAGAGGTCTTATGCCTCCTTGGTTAAATTTATTCTTATATGTTTTATTCTTTTTTTGTTTTTGTTTTGTTTTGTTTGCGGTACGCGGGCCTCTCACTGCTGTGGCCTCTCCTGTCGTGGAGCAACAGGCTCCCAACGCGCAGGCTCAGCGGCCATGGTTCACGGGCACAGCTGCTCCGTGGCATGTGGGATCCTCCCGGACCGGGGCATGAACCTGTGTCCCCTGCATTGGCAGGCGGACCCTCAACCACTGTGCCACCAGGGAAGCCCTGTTTTATTCTTTTTGATGCAGGTGTAGATGGGATAGTTTTAATTTCTCTTTCTGATAATTCATTTTTAGTGAACAGACATACCACAGATTACCATACATTGATTTTGTATCCTGTGACTTTACTGAATGTGTTGATTAGTTCTAACAGTTATTTTGATGAAGTCTCAGGGTTTTGAATAAATAATATCATGTTATTTGCAAATATTGACAGTTCTACTTCTTCCTTTCCAACTTGGATGCTTTTCTTTTTCTAGCCTAATTGCTCAAGCTAGTACTTGCAATATTAAGTTGGAGGAAAATGGTGCGAGTGGGCATCCTTTTCTTGATCCTGATTTTACCTTTTCATTGTTGAGTATGATGTTAGCTTATCATATATGGGCTTTGTTATGTTGAGGTATATACCCACTTTGTTGAGAGGTTTTATCATAAATGTTGAATTTTGTCAAATACTTTTTCTGCATCTATTGAGATGATCATGTAATTTTCATCCTTCATTTTTTTAATGGGGTATATCTCATTGATTAATTTGTGGATGTTGAACCAGTCTTTCATCCCTGGGATAAATCCCACTTGATCATGGTGTATGATCCTTTTAATGTATTCTTGAATTGATTTGCTAATATTTGTTGAGAATTTTTTTCCCCTATTCTTTACAGGGATATTGGCCTGTAATTCGTGTGTGTGTGACATCCTTGTCTGGTTTTGGTATCAGGTTAATGCTGGCCTCGTAAAATGAGGTTGAAAGTGTTCTTTCCTCTTCTATTCTTTGGAAGAGTTTGAAGAGACTCTGTATTAATTTTCTTTTAATTCTACCAAACATTTAACAAGTGAAGCCATCTGGTCCTGAGCTTTTTCTGTTGGGAAGTTTTATTTCTGATTCAATATTCTTGCTAGTAATCAGTCTGTTCAGATTTTTTATTTCTTGATGACTCAGTATTGGCAGGTTGTATGCTTCTAGGAATTTAGCCATTTCTTCTAGGTTGTCCAACTTGTTGGCGTATAATTGTTTAGGCTCTCTCATCCTTTGTATTTCTGTGGTTTGGGGTGTAATATCTCCTCTTTCATTTCTGATTTTGAGTCCTCTTTTTTTTTCTTAGTTTTGTTGAGCTTTTCAAAGAACCAGCTCTTAGTTTCATTGATCTGTTTGTCTTTTCAGTCTCTATTTTATTTACTTCCATTCTGATCTTTCTTATTTCCTTCCTTCTATTAACCTTGCACTTAAGTTGTTCTTCTTTCACTAGTTCCTTGAGGTGTTAAATTGTTGTTTGAGATTTTTCTTATTTCTTAATGTAGGCATTTATCACTATTCCGTCTTAGAACTGCTTTTTTTTTGCATCCCATATCTTTTGGTATGTTGTGCTTCCATTTTTTTTTGTTTTAAGGTTTTTTTAATTTAACTTTTAATTCTTTGACCCAGTGGTTATCAGTGCATAGTTTTTTATCTCCACATATTCATGAATTTTCCAGTTTTCTTTTTATAATTTATTTCTAGTTTCATACTATTGTGGTTGAGAAAAGATGCCTGATATAATTTCAATCTTCTTAAATTTATTAAGGCTCATTTTGTGGCCTAATATATGATCTATCTTAAAGACTGTTCCATGTGCACTTGTAAAGAATGTGCATTCTGTTGCTTTGGGATGAAATGTTCTAGATATATATAAATATATATATTTATATATATAAAAGTTAAAAACTTAATATTCAACTGTCCATTTCTTACCCTTTTTATTTCTTACCCTTTTTTTTTACCATTTATTCAACAAATTCAGTGAATTTTTTTAAATTATTGAACTTGACTTTTTTAGAATGTTTGACACTTTTACCATTTCTTCTTGAATAAACCACTGCAAAAATGAACTAATCTACTGTTACTCTCACAATCCTGATTCTTCATTTTCTCCTCCAATTTCTTTCCTCCCCACATACAATGTACCTAATTCATCTTCCCATTCTTTATTTTCTTTCTACATTGTCTTAAGTCTCATTCATTCTATAGCAGCAATTATTTGTAAAACTATAGTTCCAATTTTCTGTTGCCTGTTGGATATTCTATTGTAAAAGATATCTGAACTTCCAACCTTAAAAGCCCAAAGAAGAGTTTTTTTCCATCTCTCCCACTGTTAAATTTTAAAGCAAAACACACATACACATAGATTTTCACAGTTCTGTCACTGTTAACTAGGGATAACATTCCCATAGTTATCCAAGCTTGAAATTTTAGTTGTCCTTTAATTATACAACCTTTCATCATGAAAGTATTCTAACTAAATTACTTATTGTTTATACTGTGATGAATTCATCTTGAATTCATTTTCTTCTTTCTACCTTATCTATAAATTCATCTTTTCACCTTAACCTAGACTATTGAATAGGCCCCTAAATGATCTCCCTGACTTTAGTTTTTCTCTTTGCCAGTCTATCCATCAAGTCACTTCTATATTAACCATCTGATCATTCTGTCTTATTACTTGGAAAACAAAACAACTGGAGGAAGAAAAAAATGCTTTCTACTGGCTAGAGAGCAAAGCCTGAAATTCCTAATCTGCTTTATTGATCCAACTTTTCCCTAGTCCTCATATTCTCTTTCTCTATTCTATTTTTTAATGTGTATCTTGTACTATTCTTTTATACATATATTTCAAGTTCTTACTAGGAAAAATTAATCCATATTTTCTGAATGAAATCTTACACCTTTACTAATTTTTTGTGCAGAAGTAGTACAGAGTTGGGTGAGTTTTAACCTCTTCCTTATCCATGTCTGCTGGCCAGTTAGCCACCTTAAATATAACCCACATTTTCTAACCCAAGTGGAAAATAGGGAACTGGTACTGAAAATATAACTTCAAGACAAGGCTCTATCAATCATTGAAGCTCCTGACAATCACATGTTGCTACTAAGTCTGTCCCACATGGAAATATTGAAGCAACCTCTTTTGAAACCCTCCCATCCTATTAAATCTAAACTCAAATTCTAACACATCCATTCCACTTTCTTTGATTCTTTAAATTGGAAGAATTTCTCCTTGCACTTCTTTTAGCATTTTCTTTAACTTCTCCAATGAGCTATTTTCTGTACAGTATTATATGTCTTTTTGTACCTACCTTACCCCTGCTTATTTATAGACAAGATGAGGAGAGGGTTCATAATATGCTTTCTGTATATTCCATATTGTCCATCACAGGCACTCAAATATTTGAACTGTTTATAATAGTTTGAATATAGCCAGATTCTCCCCCCTTTTAATTAGGTCCAGTTGTGTGGCATTTGCTCTGACATCAGAAGTCTATTTATATTTTTATATGACAACAGATGTGGTACCTGTTATTTGACCTCTTTTCTACTGGTCAACTTTTATTTTGCTTTAATATTATTCTCTGCTTCCTTTAGTATAATACCTTTGTAAAGAAATATATGCACATACATATTTATATGCATATACCTGAATAAATATATGTCTCTATATACATCTTAAGTTATAACTGCTAGGACATCTTCAGATGATACATTTCTTTGAATCTATGACAGTGACTTGTGTGTTTATCTTTTTACATCCTGTCAGTACCTCACTCACTACCAGACACATAGTGCTTAGTAAATGCTCAGTGCCTGAATGTTTAGTAAATTGATTTTTTGAAAACTCAAAATACGGAGCACTGATTTGTATATTTGCATATTAACTATAAGAATTTTTAGTATCTTTCTGTGGTAACTAAAAATGGAACTGGTTTTCAATTCTCAATTAAGTGTGACCACCAAGTCACATATAAAGCAGGAAAAAATATTTAAACAATGTTTTGGGGAGGGGGGACAATTTTCTCCTCAAAATCAAACTGAGGAATCTGTAGAATGCCATATACAGTTATGAATTTGGAGTTATTCTGAAACTGGCAAACATCTGCATCTTCCACATCTGGGGCAGCATCTGTTCTGTGTTGCTAGAAGAGAAAAACAAGAAAAGTGGGGTAAACACCACAACACAATATCAAATTCTACAAATCTAACAAATGTATTTATTTATTGTCGATCAAGTGGCCAAGAAGCGGTGTGAGGCCCATACTAAGATGCTTGATAATTGCATTTCTCAACTCCCTTTAGAAAATGCCATACTCTGGGCCTGGGAATAACAAGCTTTTGCATAACAGCACAGGGACCTATAAATAAGAAACTCATTAAGCTACCTGTAGCAGGCCTCTACTCCAACCCTGCACTGGCTTGGGGAACTTAATGAGGTGATAATGAGGAGAAAATGGTTTAGCTCCTTTTTGGCCTGGTTTGCAATGGGTAGGGAAATCCCAGTCTTCAGTGAAACAGCCACCATAGAGCCCAATTCATCATTCAGGGTGGGTCTATACCAGAGAAATAATTTGCTTCTAGGCCCCGAAGTTATTTGGCTCCCCTGTCTATGGAAACAAAGCAAGCTATTCATTCACACTTGAAGGGACTGTCCGAATAACACCAATAAAGGGTGTTAAACTAGCTGGTCATTAGCATTTGAAGGGAATGGCCAAATAACACCAACAAAGGGTGTTAAACCAATCCACATTGTGTGTGTGTGGTGGGGGGGGTGGGAGCACTGTGCAATTCTAAGTGGATTAATGCTAGCATTATTTTCTCACTATGAGCCCAGCCTCCTAAGATTTCATATTCATTCACGGCTGGACCAAACCTTCTTGGCCAAGCTCTCTCCTTCTTTTTCCTATAAAGAAACTAAAGCAGTGTGCTGGGGTTAAGAATATAACATTTAGCATATTCGAGACGAGACAGAGATTGGATCACCAAACTGTTGGGCATCCAGGCCACAGTGCCAAATTCAGTAGGATATTCTATGGCGGTCCCCAAGAGGGGTCCAAGAAGAATAGATGAATGATCAGTTTCATTAAATTTAAGCTTTTCTCAGTTAGGTTAAATGCTGCTATTGACAACCCTCAAAGTAAAGAAAAAACCAAAATTGACAAGCAGATCCTAAAATGTATAGGAAAGAACTGAGACTAAAGAAAGTGAAACTCTTCCTGAAGAAATGATGGGAGCTTACTCTACCAGACACCAAAATTCATAGTAAAGCTGTGGTAATTAGGGCAGTAGGGTACTAGTGCAGGGATAGATAAATAGATAAATGTAAGAGGAAAGAACAACCATAAACAGATACATGCATCTATGGAAATGTGATGTACAACAAAGGAGATGTTACAGATCATGGGAAAATGAGCAACCTGATTAAATGATGCTGTGGCAATTGCTAATCCATATAGAAATATCAACATATAGCCTTACACAATAAGATACAAGAAAATAAGCAACATAAAAGTTGACCAGTAGAAAAAAGATCAAATAACAGGTACAACAACTGTTGTCATATAAAAATATAAATAGACTTCTGATGTCAGAGCAAACGCCACACAACTGGACCTAATTAAAAGTGGGGAGGATCTGGCTATATTCAAACTATTATAAACAGCTAAGCAGGCACAAATAGTTCAAATATTTGAGTGCCTGTGATGGACAATATGGAATATACAGAAAGCATATTATTAACCCTCTCCTCATCTTATCTATAAATAAGCAGGGGTAAGGTAGCTACATAAAGACATATAATACAGAAATCCTCTCTATAATGTCTCTTAGGGAAGGACATTTATTCTCTAGTTGAAAGCAGCCCAGAAAATTCAGGAAAAACATATAGTCAATTAAAGTCAAGATTTCATACTGTAGGTGTTACTATTATTCTACCAGGTAGAAGTGACAAGATAATGCACATATGCTACAGTGCTCAGTAATTTTATTTTCATTATTAAATAAATATTTTTGTGGGTTACACAATAAAAAGCCTCATTTTGTAGATAAGAAAATGTCAGCTAAGAGATTAAGTAGCTTCTCTTGCCTGAAACAACTAGTAAGTGCTGGAGCCAAAAATTCACACCCAAAGAATATAGTTTTCAGTAATAGCACATAATTGAGACCCAGAGAATCTACAGACCTCAGCTGATAGGCATGGTGATAATTCAGAGATAACTTTCAAGTAGAGAGTTTCAAGTAAATTATGGCCTATTGGACATATGAATTTATCTTTACCCTTCACCAAATCAACAACAAAGGATAAAAAGCATTGCAAGCTCACAAGGACAAAGCTAATGGGAGACAAAAAGATAGCATTTGAGAATGATGCACATTATATAACAAAGCACAACAAAAAAATAAAGTTGAACTCTTCTTATCCACAAGGGATAAGGGAAGGCAAGGCCAGTGAGAAGCAAGTCAATTCATGCTGCAGAATGGGGTTGGGGTTGTAGAGGTGTAGGAGTTTGGGGGGTTGGGGGAGGCAACAGCACTAAGCCAGGGTACAGGACAAGGCTGAAACAAGATGACTGGTTTAACACTTGTTCAGCTCCCTGGCACTCTCCCCTCCCCAGATTACGAGGCTAAGCAAATGTCCCCTCCCACACCTTGCATCTCCACAACAATTTGTGGTCTATTGGTCAGATTGATCTACAACTTCTGCCATAACCTTGAAACTCAACAGGCCCCAAAACTTCATTTTCCTCTTAAAACTAATTTCCCTTCTGAATTTCCTCATTTTGGTGAATTTTACCATCATTATTATATTGGGTTATTTTATTAATTTGTAGTAGGTTTTTTTTTGATATACTGATATGAATCCTTGTTGATTACATATTCTCCCAGTTTTTGGTTTATCTTTTCATGTTCATATTTTAATAAGTAAATTTAAAATTATAAAGTAATTATATTTATCGATTTATTTTTTAGTTAGCATTTGTGTGTGTCTTGCTGAAGAAAACCTTTGCAATTCTGAGTCTTTAAAGATAGTCTCCTACAATTTATTCTAAAAGCTTAAAGTTTAGACTTACACATTTAATTCTAATCTATTTGGAGCTTGTTTTCTTGTATCTTATTGTATAAGGCTATATGTTGATATTTCTATATGGATTTACAATTGCCACAGAACCATTTAATCAGGTTGCTCATTTTCCCATGATCTGTAACATCTCCTTTGTTGTACATCACATTTCCATAGATGCATGTATCTGTTTATGGTTGTTCTTTCCTCTTACATTTATCTATTTATCCATCCCTGCACTAGTACCCTACTGCCCTAATTACCACAGCTTTATGACGAATTTTGGTGTCTGGTAGAGTAAGCTCCCATCATTTCTTCAGGAAGAGTTTCACTTTAGTCTCAGTTCTTTCCTATACATTTTAGGATCTGTTTGTCAATTTCCTGTAAAAATACCCATTGAGGTTATGATCAAAATCACACTGATACTTTTTAGTAATTTTGAGTTTTTGTAAACCATGAATATGGTATATGCTTTATTTATTGAGATTTTGTCTTTCTATATATATTTTTCATAAAAGCCTTGAATTTTTTAGATTTCTATTTACCATCTATTTTTTTGTTATTGTACATTGTAACTATTCTACTTTTTGCTGTTGTGTACAAATGTAATGGGTTTTTGTATAATGAAACTATTCTACTTTTTGCTGTTGTGTACAAATGTAATGGGTTTTTGTATAATGATCTTATATTTAGCAAACTTACTAATCTATATAATCTTCCAATAGCAAACTTACTAATCTATATAATCTTCCAAAAATTGTTTTGCATATTCTTTATAGTTGTCTATATTGAGAAATATTACACCAATTGTTTATCAAATGTTTTGTTTCTTCCTCTCCAAACCTTAAAAATTTTGTTCTCCTCTTATTGTATGGGTTGGAAACTCTAGGACAATATTGGTTACAATTGGTGTTACTGGACACTCATCCTCATAGTAAGTTATGATTATAATGTTTCACCATTAAGATGTTATTTGCATAGTTTGCTAAAAGATTTTATAAAAATGTATTAATATTGACTTTTATAAACTGCATTTTATCAATTAAGAAAATCATTTTCTCAGAATCAATCCCCAGACAAAATGGCAGAGTAGAAGGACCTGAGCTCACCACCTCTCATGAAAACACCAGAATCACAACTAACTGCTGAACAACCATTGACAAAGGACTGCACCCTACCAAGAAAGATATTCTACTTCCAAAGACAAAGAAGGCAGAATGAGACGGTAGGAGGGGCACATTCATGATACAATCAAATCCCATACCTGCTGGGTGGGTGATCCACAAATAGGAAAATAATTATATCGCAGAGGTTCTTCCACAGCAGTGAGCATTTTGAGCCCCGTGTCAGGCTTCCCAGTCTGGGGCTCCAGCATTGTGAGGAGGAGCCCTCAGAGCATTTGGCTCTGAAGGCCAGCAGGGCTTGATCTTAGGAACTCCACAGGAATGGGGGAAACAGAAATGTCAGTCTTGGAGGGTGCACACAAGGTCTCATGTGCACCAGGACCCAGGAACAAAGCATTTACTTCATAGAAGCCTGGGCCAGACAAACCTGATGGCCTTGGAGAGCCTTCTGGGGTGGTGGGGGTAGCTGTGGCTCACTGTGGGGACAAGGGCAATGGTGGTGGAGATTCTAGGTAGTACTTAGTGGTGTGAGCTGTCCTGGAGGACACCAAGACCTGGCCCCACCCAACAGCCCTAAGGCTCCAGTGCTGGGACACCTGAGGCCGAACAACCAACAGGGCAGGTATACAGCCCCACCCATCAGCCATCAGACAAGCTGCTTAAAGTCTGACTGAGCCCACAGCTGCCTCTAAACACACCCCTTAACACAGCCCTGCCCACCAGTAGGCAGGCACCAGTCCCTCCCACCAGGAAGCCTATACAAGCCTCTTGGACCAGCCTCATTCACCAGGGGGCAGACACCAGAAACAAGAGGAACTATAATCCTGCAGCCTATAGGACCACAACCACAGAAAGTTGGACAAAATGAGATGGCAGGGAAATATGTTACAGATGAAGGAACAAAATAAAACTCCAGAACAACAACTAAGTGGAGATAGGCAATCTACATGAAAAAGAATTCAGACGAATGATAGTAAAGATGATTCCAGAATGGATGCACAGACCAAGAAGATACAAGAAATGTTTAACAAAGAGATAGAAAATTTAAACAAGCAAACAGAGATGAATAATACAAGAACTGAAATGAAACATACTCTAGAAGGAATCAATAGCTAACTGAGGCAGAAGAATGGATAAGTGAGCTAGAAGACAGAATGGTGGAAACCACTGCCATGGACCAGAATAAAGATAAAAAGAACATTAAACACACCAACATTTGCATTATAGGGGTCCCAGAAGGAGAAAAGAGAGAGAAAGATGTGAGAAAATATTTGAAGAGATAATAGCTAAAAACGTCCCTAACATGGGAAAGGAAGCAGTCAGCCCAGTCCAGGAAGCACAGAGAGTCCCAGGCAGGATAAACCAAAGGAGAAACATGACAAAACACATAGTGATCTAAATGACAAAAATTAAAGACAAAGAAAAAATATTAAAAGAAACAAGGTAAAAGCAACAAATAACATAAAAGGGAATCCCCATAAGGTTGTCAGCTGATTTTACAGCAGAAACTCTGCAGGCCAGAAGGGAGTGGGATGATATATTTCAAGTGATGAAAGGGAAAAACCTACAACCAGGAATACTCTATCCAGCAAGGCTCACATTCAGATTCAACAGAGAAATCAAAAGCTTTACAGACAAGCAAAAGCTGAGAGAATTCAGCATCACCAAAACAGCTTTACAAAAAATGCTAAAGGAACTTCTCTAGGTGGGAAAGAGCCCAGAAACTTAAAACAACCTTGTACATATATAGACTGCTATATCAAAACCTCGTGGGAACAGCAAACCCCAAAACTACAATAGATACACACAGAAAAAAGAAAAAGCAAACCAAACACAACACTACATTGGTCATCAAACCACAAGAGAAGAGAACAAAAGAGGAAGGGAAGAAAAAGACCTACCAAAACAAACTGAAAACAATTAAGAAATAGCAATAGGAACATACGTATCAATAATTATCTTAAATGTAAATGGATTAAATTCTCCAAGCAAAAGGCATAGGCTGAATGGATAGATAAACAAGACCCATATATATGCTGTCTGCAGAGACCAACTTTAGACCTAGGGACACATACAGACGGAAAGTGAGGGGATGGAAAAAGGTATTCCATGAAAATGGAATGAAAAGAAAGCTGGAGTAGCAATTCTTAGACAAAGTAGACTTTAAAATAAAGACTGTTATAAGAGACAAGAAAGCACACTAGATAATGATCTGATCAAGAGATCAAGAAGAAGATATAACAATTGTAAATATATATGCACTCAACATACGAGCAACTCAATATATAAGGCAAATGTTAACAGTCATAAAAGGGGAAATCGACAGTAACACAGTAAGAGTGGGGAACTTTAACGCCCCACTTACACCAATGGACAGATTACCCACCCAGACAGAAAATTAATAAGGAAACACAAGCCTTAAATGACACAGAGCAGATAGATTTAAATGATTTCTATAGGACATTCCATCTGAAAGCAGCAGAATAAACTTTCTTCTGAATTGAACATGGAACATTCTGCAGGATAGATCATATCTTGGGCCACAAAGCAAGCCTTGGTAAATTTAAGAAAATTGAGATCATATCAAGCATCTTTTCCAACCACAACTATGAGATTAGAAATCAATTACAGGAAAAATACTGTAAAAAACACAAACACATGAAGCCTAAACAATATGTTACTAAACAATCAATGGATCACTGAAGAAATCAGAGGGTATCAAAAAATACCTAGAGACAAATGACAATGAAAACACAACAATCCCAAACCTAGGGGACACAGCAAAAGCAATTCTAAAAGGGGAGATTATAGGAATACAATCTTACCTCAGGAAACAAGAAAAGTCTCAAACAACCTAACCTTACACCTAAAACAACTAGAGAAAGAAGAACAAACAAAAGCTAAAGTTAGTAAAAGGAAAGAAATCATAAATATCAGAGCAGAAATAAATGAAATAGAGACAAAGAAAACAATAGCAAAGATCAATGAAACTAAAAGCTGGTTCTTTTAAAAGATAAACAAAATTGATAAACCTTTAGCCAAAGTCATCAAGAAAAAAAGGGAGAGGACTCAAATCAATAGAATTAGAAATGAAAAAGGAGAAGTTACAACTGACACCACAGAAATACAAAGGATCATAAGAGACTACTACAAGCAACTATAGGCCAATAAAATGGACAACCTAGAAGAAATGGACAAATTCTTATAAAGGTACAACCTTCCAAGACTGAACCAAGAAGAAATGAACAGACAAATCACAAGTAATGAAATTGAAACTATGATTTAAAAACTCCCAACAAACAAAAGTCCGGGACCAGATGGCTTCACAGGCAAATTCTTTCAAACATTTAGAGAAGAGTTAGAACCTATCCTTCTCAAACTATTCCAAAAATTGCAGATGAAGGAACAATCTCAAGCTCATTCTATGAGGCCACCATCACCCTGATACCAAAATGAGATAAAGGTATCAAGAGACCAGCAACTTAAAACAATCTTGTACATATATAGACTGCTATATTGAAACCTCATGGTAACTGCAAACCAAAAATCTGCAACAGACATACACACAAAAAAGAAAAAATTTAAATACAACACTAAAGGAAGCCATCAAATCACAAGTAGAACAGAAGAGGAAAAGTAGAATAAAGACCTATGAAAACACTCCCAAAACAGTTAACAAAATGGCAATAAGAATGTACATATTGGTAATTACCTTAAATGCAAATGGATTAAATGCTCCAACCAAAATACATAGACAGGCTGAATGGATAGAAAAATAAGACTCATATATATGCTGTCTACAACAGGCCCACTTCAGACCTAGGGACACATACAGACTGAAAGTGAGGGAATGGAAAAAATGTATTCCATGCAAATGAAATGAAAGGAAAGCTGGAGTAGCAATACTGATATCAGACAAAATAGACTTTAAAATAAAGACTGTTACAAGAGACAAGGAAGGACATTACATAATGATGAAGGGATAAATCCAAGAAGAAGATATAACAATTGTAAATATGTATGCACCCAACATAGGAGCAACTCAATATATAAGGGAAACGCTAACAGCCATAGAAGGGGAAATCAACAGTAACACAATAATCGTGGGGAAATTTAACAACACACTTACACCAATGGACAGATTATCCAGACAGAAAATTAATAAGGAAACACAATGAAATTAAAAGCTGGTTCTTTGAGAAAATAAACAAAATTGATAAACCTTTAGCCAAAGTCATCAAGAAAAAAAGGGCGAGGGCCCAAATCAATAAAAATAGAAATGAAAAAGCAGAAGTTACAACAGACACCACAGAAATACAAAGGATCATAAGAGACTACTACAAACAACCATATGCCAATAACATGGACAACATAGAAGAAATGGACAAATTCTTAGAAAGATACAATCTCCCAAAACTGAACAAGGATGGCTTCAGAGGTGAAGTCTATCAAACATTTAGAGAAGAGTTAACACCTATCCTTCTGAAACGATTTCAAAAAATTTCCAAGGAAGGAACACTCCCAAACTCATCGTATAAGGCCACTATCACCCTGATACCAAAACCAGGCTAAGATACCATACCACAAAAAAAGAAAATTACAAGCCAATATCACTGAAGAACATAGACACAAAAATCCTCAACAAAATACTAGCAAACCAAATCCAACAATACATTAAAATCCCACCATGATCATGTAGGATTTATCCCAGAGATGCAAGGATTTTTCAATATCTGCAAATTAATCAGTGTGATACACCACATTAACAAATTGAAGAATAAAAACCATATGATCATCTCAATAGATGCAGAAAAAGCTTTTGACAAAATCCAACACCAATTTATGATAAAAACTCTACAGACAGTGGGCATAGAGGGAACATACCTCAACATAATAAAGGTCATATGTGACAAACCCACAGCTAACATCATATTCAATGGTGAAAAGCTGAAAGCATTTCCTGTGAGACCAGGAACAAGACAAGAATAAGACAAGAAGTGCCTTTTTACTTCTTCATCATCAGAGTGCCAGAACACAAACGACCTCTCTGCCTCCACAGGATTGTGGCATCTGCCACGTGGTATCTCCAGGTCCCATGTATGTCAGTTGCTGAAGAGATGGATTTGGAAGATGGAGGAGAGATGCCCAAGCAACAAGATCCCAAGTCTAACAAGAAATCTTGAGATGTGGGAAGCAGGGGCCTCTCATCTCCTACTGGCTGGAGCCAAGGAAGTTGAAAAGCTCACTTCTTTAGAAGCACCTGTCCAGAAGGTGAACTTGCTTTCTGAGAGATGAAGAGTAATTTATTTGTTTTGCTACATATTGTTCCATATTTCTTTTAAAGGGACAATAAAGCAGACTGTGATGGGGAGCATGCCAGGTGTGGGTTTGGATGTTCCAGTGGCGCATTCCCATGTGTTAAGATATTCACTCACCTCCAGTGTTCCTGCCCACTCCTCTTTTCCACTGAAAGACCCAATAATACTCCAAACTTCCCGTCTCCTTTAGAGAGACATGAAACTGTCAAAAGAGCTAGACAATAAAAGGGTATGTTCCTAAAAAAAAAAAAAAGTGGTGCCACTCTCACCGCTTTTATTCAACATAGTTTTGGAAGTCCTAGCCATGGCAATCAGAGAAGAAAAAGAAATAAAAGGAATCCAAATTGGAAAAGAAGTGAAACTTTCATTCTAAATATGCTGCCAGAAAACTATGAGAGCTCATCAGTGAATTTGGTAAAGTTGCAGGGTACAAAATTAATACACAGAAATCTCTTGCATTCCTATACACTAACAATGAAAGATCAGAAAGAGAATTTAAGGAAACAGTCCCATTTACTGTCATATCAAAAAGAATAAAATACCTAGGAATAAACCTACCTAAGAAGGCAAAAGACCTGTACTCAACACATTATAAGATACTGTTGAAAGAAATTGAAGATGACACAAACAGATGGAAAGATATACCATGTTCTTGGGTTGAAAGAATCAATATAGTCAAAATGACTGTACTACCCAAGGAAATCCACAGCTTCAATGCAATCCCTATCAAATTACCAACGGATTTTTTTTTGCAGATCTAGAGAAAAAAATATTAAAATTTATGTGGAAACACAAAAGACCCTGAATAGCCAAAGCAATCTTGAGAAAGAAAAACAAAACTGGAGGAATCAGGCTCCCTGACTTCAGACTATAGTATAAAGTCAGAGCAATCAAAACAGTATGATACTGGCACAAAAACAGACTTATAGATCAATGGAGCAGGATAGAAAGCCCAGAAATAAACCCATACACCTATGGTCAATTAATCTATGACAAAAGAGGCAAGAATATACCGTGGAGAAAGACAGTCTCTTCAATAATTGGTGCTGGGAAAACTGGACAGCTACATGTAAAAGAATGAAATTAGAACATTCGCTAACACCATATACCAAAAAAACCCTCAAAATGGATTAAAGACCTAAATGTAACACTGGATACTACAAAACTCTTAGAGGAAAGCATAGGTAGACATAAATTTACTCTTTCGCATAAATTGTAGCAATATCTTTTTGCATTCACCTCCTAGAATAATGAAAATAAAAACAAAAATAAACAAATAGACCTAGTTAAATTTAAAAGCTTCTTCACATCAAAGGAAACCATAAACAAAATGAAAAGACAGCCCATAGAATGGGAGAAAATATTTGCAAACGATGTGACTGACAAGGGATTAATCTCCAAAATATATAAATAGTTCATGCAGCTCAATAGCAAAAACCAAACAACCCAATCGAAAAATGGGTGGTAAATCTAAATGGACATTTCTCCAAAGAAGACGTAGAGATAGCCAAAAAGCACATAAAAAGATGCTCAACATCACTATTAGAGAAATAGAAATCAAAACTACAATGAGGTATCACCCCACATTAGTCAGAATGGCCATCATCAAAAAGTCTACAAACAATAAATGCTGGAGAGGGTGTGGAGAAAAGGGAACCCTCCTACACTGTTGGTGAGAATGTAAATTGGTACGGCCACTTTGGAGAACAGTACTAAAAACAGAGCTACCAATCTAGCTCTAGACCCAGCAATCCCACTCCTGGGCATATCAGGAGAAAACCAAAATTTGAAAAGATACATGCACCCCAATGTTCATTGCAACACTATTTACAATAGCCAGGACATGGAAGCAACCTAAATGTCCATTGACAGAGGAATGGATAAAGAAGATGTGGTACATATATAAAATGGAATGTTACTCAGCTATAAAAAGAATGAAATAATGCCATTTGCAGCAAAATGAATGGATCTAGGGATTATCATACTAAGTGAAGTCAGACAAAGACAAATATATGATATCACTTATATCTGGAATCTAAAAAAAAAAAAAAAAGATACAAGTGAACTTATTTACAAAACAGACACCCAGACTTAGGGAACAAACTTATGGTTACCAAAGGGGAAATGTTGCAGCAGGGTGGAATAAATTAGGAGGTTGAGATTAGCATATACACTGTACTATATGTAAAATAGATAATCAACAAGGACCTACTGTATAGCACAGGGAACTGTATTTAATACTCTGTAATAACGTCTATGGGAAAAGAATCTGAAAAAGAAAGATATATGTATAACTAAATCACTTTTCTGTACACCTGAAACTAACACAACATTGTAAATCAAATATACTCCAATATAAAATAAAAGAATTAAAAGAAAATAATTTTCTCTTTTAATCTCCCTGTACAGTAAATTATAGTTGTATATTTAATAGCATTAAATCACACTGAAATTCCTATAATAAATGTAATCAGGTTTTTTAAAATATGTTTTTGTGGAATTTTTCATATAAATTCATGAATGAAATGGGCTTGTGATTTTCCTACCTTGAACACCCTTTTTTGATTTCAGAATTATACTAGTCATATTATGACTTACAGTGCCCTCTATTTTTATGTCCTCTGGAAAAATTTATATAATATTGAAATGGTATGTTCCTTCAATGATCAGTAGAACTTTTCAGGAAAATCTTCTAGTTCTGGCTTTCAATTACTTTAATGAATACAGAATATATAGTTTTTCAATGTCTTTTCAAGTCATTTGTACTGTTACATTTTTCTAGAAATGTGTCATTTTTCTAATTTTCAAATTTCTTGTCATTAAGAGATTCACAGTTCTTAGTCACAATTAAATCTAACCTGTATCCAGATAGAAAACCCAGAGATAAACCCACGCACCTATGGTCAACTAATCCATGACAAAGGAGGCAAACATAAACAATGGAGAAAAGACAGTCTCTTCAATAAGTGGTGCTGGGAAAACTGAACAGCTACATGTAAAAGATGAAATTAGAACACTCCCTAACACCATACACAGAAATAAACTCAAAATGGATTAAAAACCTAAATGTAAGACCAGACACTATAAAACTCTGAGAGGAAAACATAGGAAGAACACTCTTTGACATGAATCACAGCAAGATCTTTTTTGACCCACCTCCTAGAGTAATGGAAATAAAAACAAAAATAAACAAATGGGACCTAATGAAACTTAAAAGCTTTTGCACAGAAAAAGAAACTATAAAACAAGATGAAAAGACAACCCTCAGAATGGGAGAATATATTTGCAAATGAATCAATGGACAAAGGATTAATCGCCAAAATATATAAAAAACTCTTGCAGCTCAATATTTAAAAACAACCCAATCCAAAAATGGGCAGAAGACCTAAATAGACATTTCTCCAAAGAGGACATATAGATGGCCAAGAGGCACATGAAAAGCTGCTCAACATCGCTAATTATTAGAGAAATGCAAATCAAAACTACAATGAGGTATCACCTCACACCAGTTAGAATGGGCATCATCAGAAAATCTACAAACGATAAATGCTGCAGAGGGTGTGGAGAAAAGGGAACCCTCTTGCACTGGTGGTAGGAATGTAAATTGGTACAGCCACTATGGAGAACAGTATGGAGGTTCCTTAAAAACTAAAAATAGAGTTACCATATGACCCAGCAATCCTACTACTGGGCATATACCCAGAGAAAACCATAATTCGAAAAGACACATGCACCCCAACATTCATTGCAGCATTATTTTCAATAGCCAGGTCATGGAAGCAACCTAAATGCCCATCGACAGATGAATGGATAAAGAAGATGTGGTACATATATACAATGGAATATTACTCAGCCATAAAAAGGAACGAAATTGGGTCATTTTCAGAGATGTGAATGGACTGAGACTGTTATACAGAGTGGAGTAAGTCAGAAAGAGAAAAACAAATATCGTATATTAATGCATATTTGTGGAATCTAGAAAAATGGTACAGATGAACCAGTTTGCAAGGCAGAAAGAGAGACAGAGATGTAGAGAACAAATGTATGGACACCACGGGGGGAAAGCGGGGGTGGTGGGGTGGTGGTGGGATGAATTGGGAGATTGGGATTGACATATACACATATGTATAAAATAGATAACTAATAAGAACCTGCTGTATAAAAAAATAAAATTTAAAAAGTTACTGTTAATTAAAGAAAAAATCTAACCTGTATACAATTATTTCCCATTTCTTACTAATATTGTTTATGCATCATCTCCATTTTTCTTTTTTTTAAATCAATTTTACTTTAGGTTCTCTTCAAAGAACGATTTCTTTGTAGATACTCTCTTTTGCATTTTTGTTTTTTATTTAAAATTTTATTTGTATTATTTCTAGTCTTCTATTGCTTTAGGTCTATCATATTTAAGTTTATTGTTCTTTTCCTGACTTCTTGTATTAGATGCTTAGGTTGTTATTTTTCAGCAATTTTTAAATTTAATGTAATGATTTAGGGCTGTAAACATCCTTCAAATTATCACTTTTGCTGCATTCTACAAATTTTGTATAGTTTAATTACATTGTTTTGTTTTGTTCCTCCAGTTCCATTCTATCTTCTTTATACTGTCAGTGGTTGTGAACTATATTTTTAGTTTCTAAATTATGTTTTTAAAATGTATCTTTTTGTTATTAATTTCTTACTAAATTGGATTGCCACAAAAAAATCATGGGCCTAAGGCATAGTTTCCTTTCCTTATCCCAGTACTAGTATTAGCATTTACCCCAAAGGCAGAATTTACTTTCCTATTTGCTTTTATCTTGCCACTCTTTTTCCACTTTCAGCTCACTGTTCTTTTTCTTATGTGTTTCTTGGTTCTAGGAAAGTTTTGCTCTTACACATGATTTCAGCAATGCATTAAAGAATAGTTGTGCTAGTGTATCCAGAACGTAGTTAGTTTCTAGTAGTGAAGCCTTTCATAACAACTGCTTAATACCTAGAAAACTCTAAGAAATCTTCTCCAACTACATGTTGGCAATTTTTATTCACAAAGTCAAATGAAAATATAGGGCACTCAAAAGCTTGGAATGTTGTCCAATATTTTCACCTATTCAGACTACTCAACTCTTTATGGTTCCCCAACTGCATGCTAAGAAGAATAATGTCCAGAACTAGTAGTCTAAAAAGGTTTGCTTTAACTAAGTTTGCTTAATTTCAGGCTCACACCATTTCTGGTGTACATAATTATGTATATTGATTTAAGAGATCTTCCTTTCTGGCTCTTAGTGAAAAACAAGTAAACAGAATAGATGGTGTTGTCAAATTTTCTTGGCTATATAAAGAGGTGATTGGAATAGATAAGCTCTAAGATGCCTTTCAGTTCTAAGAAAATATGCCTGTGTCTAAAAACAATAAAACAGTATTTCCCATTAATTATGTGCCAGTAAATAATTGAGAGTTAAGTAAACATTGCATTTTCCCTCTGTTAATGGAGTAGCAACTTCTAAAGTATCTTTTCACCTTTTAGTCCTTACAACAATCTAATGCTGCCCTCAAGTCACTAATAATTGTTGCTGTATTTACCTGTTCTTTATAGATTGAGATTTAGCACAGTCTTTGTTAGTAAATGCAGGTGGGTAATCCATCCCTAAAATCAAAGTTCAAGTATGTACCCTTGGAACAGGACTCCAGGGAGAGAGCAACAGCTCATCTTGCAGCCTGTAACCAGACAGTTCAGAAGGAACAGGCTTATTAAACTGAGGCAAATTCGACCCAGTTTTATTTATGATGTCAGAAACCAGGAAGAGGAAACTGAGTTTGTAAGGTTAAGAAAATATAAGGAGTGACCTTGAGAACAATTGTCATGTTCTGCAGAAATAAGTACTGAAAGAATATTTATTAAAAATACAGGTAGTATGTATATACACACATGAATTCACACACAGACACACACACATACATATATGAAATGAACTTCTAAGAATATATCATTACTTTCTTTGTAAACGTCCTCTAAAACTAGGCTTTCTTTTTACTCAGAATAATTTAAATTTAATTGAAGTACTGAAATACAGTAGAGTCCTTAATGGCCTTTGCAGGGTCTCAAATATATTCAAAGATCTATAAATAAAACTTTAGAAAATAAAACTTGAAAATGTTCATTCCTGAGATCAGATTCATAGGAAATCTGTACATGTAACCACTATTGGCTTTAACTGTTACATAATGATGTAATGTAAAAATAATAAATATTACTATGCAGAATGGAGATAATTATGTAATTATTAGGCAATAATTTCACTTTATAAAAGTTAGTAAAAGGATTCAAGATTGATAGAATTGTATGAATCACACTACTGTAAGGTACAAAATTTTATATTTTTCAACTGGAAAGGTTGACAGTTGAAATATATGTGAAGGAATACTAAGCAGCATACAGATATTCTTATTAAATTAGGTAACTCAATAAATAAAAATCAATCTCTGCCATTAACTTTCTGGAAGTAAATGAACTTAGTGTCTTTTTATTTTTTCAGGTTTGAAATTCCTGCTTATTCTCTAATATTCAATTATAATTGAGAGAACTTAAGTCTAAAAGAGGAAGAAAAATGTCTGGGTAATTTATCTTATAGCATTAATGGGTAAAACAGAGGCTTCTATATAGTCATTTTAAGAAGCAGCTCATACAGAAATGGACTGGAATGTTCTCTCACTCTCAGAATTTTCTTCTTGTGTATCAATTTTCTGGTGGGAAGTGAATATAGAGTAACAACAGCATTGTTTGTCAATGTCTTCATGTGACTGTTAGCAATGCATCCTTGCACATATTGTTTCAGACAAAAAATTAGTATTTTGCATTAGAAGAGGATAATTAGGCAATAAGACACAATAAGTGAGTGTGGTTATCATGAGATAAACACACACATGGGGTGTTATGAGGCACAGCCAAGTGTCTGTAATCCCTCTAGGGTATGATTATCTCGTGATAACCACACACTCTGGAGTTGCCTTATTGCTATTATAAAATATCTTTATTATAGGAAGAAATGTGCATTTCTGTGCAGAAAGGAGATGGAGCTGGCAATTTTGAATGCCGAACAGCAGCTTCAGCTGAGCTACGTGGTTTACATAGATAAATCTATCCCATTGGAATGTTTCCCCAGCCAAAAAAAATGCTCCCTAAATCCAAGCAGTCATAATCTATAGTGATGTGCAGCTATTTGGAGCATTTGAGAAATTCCCTGCCTGGTTCTTTTTTTTTTTTTTTTTCCTGCCTGGTTCTTAAGCTGTTGGTTTGATGGTTGCATGGGGTGAAGGCTGAGATGCACAATGGCAACAGGATCTACACAGTGTCCTGAGAACCCAAATTGTGATTCATAGAAATGTCAAAATTCTGGACTTTTTCTGGTTTCTTGATCAGAATTAATGTTTTAAATTCCTTACAGAAACAGCATCTAACAACTGAAAAGTTAGTAAGGGAGAGAAATTACTAGGGTCGAAACATGAAGATTGAGATGAACTCAAAATGGTGAGAAAAGAGTTTAATGAATGTCCCAGATAAGAGATTATAAACTTGAGGCCAATAGACTACAGAAACCAAGGGCTTTAAACCTAAAGAAAAGAAGGCCAAGGGAAAGAATGATATACACATCCATAAATACCTGAATTATAATCATATGAACTGGATTTATTCTCTATGACTCCAGAGACAGAATTAACTTAAGTAAAAATCATAGGAAAAAGGATTTCATTTTACCATAAGAATCCACTTCTAAAATTTGAGTGATTACAAAATACATCTGTTTTTCCTGAAAAAAAAATTCAAGCAAAGACTGAGTGATACATTGAGATTCCCCCATTAGAGATTTCCCATATCTCAAAAATTGATTCTACAATAAAAATAAAAGTTATGGCTATATATAAAATCTGAGAAGATTCAACAACATCTAATATGCAAGAACTGGAAAGAGACTGTGAACCTAAAGTATTTCTTAGATATCTTCTATTAGGAATAGAAATAACTAGTTCTTATATGTCATGAATTTTTAGGTATACTAAATATAATAAGATTCAATTGTATTGAGACATCCTTGTGTATATGTATAGAGGATTGGCTTACATGAACCTATTTGATTTAAAAATTACAGCTCACTCTTCTGTGAAGCTGATCAATTATTAATCTAATATTCTAAAACTGTGTTGAAAACATGTTGGGCAGTAAACATTTTATTTCAATAAATTTCCATTGTTCAATTGTGAGGTAATATCAGCAATGGACCAGCCTATAAATTGTGTGTAAAATAAAGATCGATATTTATATTCATGTTGGGCAGCCAAATCCTTGGAAAAAATTCGGAGAATTTAGCCCAGTTTGGGTACTTTCACAGTACTCATCAAAATGTGTCAACTCTAGGGCTTCCCTGGTGGCGCAGTGGTTGAGAGTCTGCCTGCCGATGCAGGGGACGCGGGTTCGTGCCCCGGTCCGGGAAGATCTCACATGCCGCTGAGCCATGGCCACTGAGCCTGTGCGTCCGGAGCCTGTGCTCCGCAACGGGAGAGCCCACAACAGTGAGAAGCCCGCGTACCGCAAAGAAAAAAAAAAAAGTGTCAACTCTAATGTAAGACTGTTGCTTAATATAGGATACGAAATCAATGTAATTGATTTGATTGAATTTTTAAAAAACCTTCTAAGAATAAACGCCATACTTTTTAAAAATGCAACAAAGCCAATAATTGGTGTAAGTGTAAAACTAAATTGTGTCTAGAGATCTCCTATGCAGCCATGGTGATGCTTTATTGGTTTCTGCATTTCACTAACTGATATGCTTTCATGTAAAATCAATACCTCACAGTCTAATATATGTTGCATTGTTATGGTGTGGGTTCTGTAGGCTAAACTACATTTTTGTTGTATAACTCCAAATCTTCATTTTACAATAAAACTTGCCATAGGGAAAATTTAAAGGGACACCATTTGCTTTCTGAATATGCAAAAGCATCTTTCACATAATTGACAGTTGTTTCAACGGAATGCTATCATTTCTAGTCTAAATCCCCATCTTTTAATTTAGCCCTAGGCCATACCTTTTAAAGAAATTGCCATCCATGAAATATCAGATGCTCCAACAGGGTCAGACTTGTGTACCTCTCTAGTAGAGCTGTATGAAAATTTCACACCTACACTGAAACTGCCAAAATATGCTTCTTCACTCTTTTCAGTACCAATGGGAAAACATAATTTTTTCCCTTTGGGCAGTTTTGACAGTTTTAATACAAGTGAAAAGCAGTCTTTTGCCGGCATAAAAAAGAGAAAAAGGGAGAAATCTTGAAATTACAATGTGAGAACCTCAGAGTCTTAGGAGGAGGTGGAGGGGAGAGGAAAGTGAAAAATCTAATACTTAATCTTATCCAAGGCTGACCACGTGATCAGCAGTGTTCAGTGTTTGCTGGGGAGGATCACAGCAAGTGAAAGAGGCTAAATATTTTAAAGGTAAAGCCAATACTAGACAAAAATAATTTAAAAATGGCAATAAAACTTGAGCCTCCTGCAGCATTTTCCCTCAGAGTTAGATCCTAAGTAAAGTCAATTACTTCTAAGAATCTATTCCACATTGCCAAGCTTACTTTCTTCCCTGCTGACCCCCACCCTGTGTACTGTCAAAATTTAGAAATCTTCCTTGGCTTTAAGGAGAGAAATAAAAATATAAAAGTCAACTAATATATCCCTGAGCCATTTCATTGCCCTATGGAAAAATCACCTTTTCTTTTTCATTTTCTTTCTCTTGAAATTTTTGAGGAATCCTACACCTGTATGGGAAAGAAGCTTCTTTGCTGAAAGGGTTTTAAATAGAAAATTGTTATTTACAATGACACTTTCCTCAATCACTGCAATCCCAGAACACTCAAAAGGCTTGAGTGTTCTAAGAGGTCTAGAAAATACATATAGATGTAGCTCAGGGAATTCAGCCAAGCAGAGAATTCTGCTGGACCCATGGATTCCTATACCATTTTTACACTCTTTAGTCATGCTTTAAAACAACTGAATACCCAACATAAATATCAAGTCAATGGAAAATCAAATGTGCTGAACCATTTTGCTTCCACCCAAACTCATCTGGTAGAGTACTATACTTTCAGACCACGTGAAATGAATTTTAACTTGACTCATGTGGAAGTCTGTACTACATGTAGTTCAAAGCATTTACATAAAGATGCATCTCTTGTCACTTTGAAGATAGGGTTACTGTGTAATGAGAGACAGAAATGATGGACCTTTTATAAATATATGAAGAGGGGAAATAGCTTTCGTCTTGTTTGGCTTTTGTGATAATTTTAGAAGGGGGACAATTCTGAGTTCTATATTTGTAATTTAGAGAAAAACTGCTGGTGAATGTATCTGAGGAATGCATTTGCCCTTTGGATTATTTTGTACTTTGTCCATTAAATAACAAAGAGTCATTTGAGTAAATGCTATTATTTTAACTTTTGTATACCCAATTACTGTAGACTGTTGGATTTGGGAAACTAACACCTAGGCATAGATAAGCAGAAACTATACCATGTGTCAACATTTCTGGGGGGAAGTAGACAGAGGTGTAAATTTGTTTTACTGTTTTTATAGTAAAAAAATAAACATGGACTTTTCCAATGACATCACACTAACTTTGTACTCATTCGTAGCTGAGAGAAAGTCAACTTTCTCTCCCAGGGACTCCTTCCAATCAATCATCTTCCAATATGGTGGTTCCGGGAATTGGGGCTGGGCTGACAGTGCCTTTTCACTGCCAATTGTGCCTTCCATGGAGTCATTTCCGGCTACTTTCCTCTACTGAGGTAGGACCTCCAGGCGGCCCATGTGCCCCCCGCCCCATGCCTGCTAATGCCAACTCCAATCCAGCAATCTAGTCCTGAAGCCACCTGTGCTGCCTCAGCACCACTGAGGCAGGTGTTACCATTGAAACTGCCTCCCTGTATTGCCTTGTCTGGAGACCCTGGCAGGTTGCTCCCAACTAACTCTGCATTGCTCTTTCCAAACAGACTTTGGGTGAAAAATGTTGTTTCTTGTTAAAAATGTTTAGCTTTCTCTTTCCTGAGGACTCAGATACATGTGCATAGGGGTCAGTCAAAAAGATGTGCAGGTGACCTACCTCATGTTATCCTCAGTGCTGTTCCTTTCCTTCAACAATGGAAGAAATGCTATGGGACAAAGCTCTTGCCTTTGGCTTCCTCTTCGGACAATTTTTTTTTTTTCAGATGCCTCCTCTGCTCATCCCGACTCCCAGACAAGAAAACATACCCCAAGTACACAGATAGTTTGGCCAAATTGTGGCAGACCCTGCTAATTTTCTTCTAGTGTCCTTTTGCTCCTTCTTCATTTTAGTTATAGAATCTCAGCAGGGCACGTGGCAAGTCAGCTAGACACAATATTTCCCAGCCTTCCTTATGCTGACGTATGACTTAGTGACTAAGTTCTTGCAGTAGGTTTGACAAGAAGTGGCCTTTTGAGGTTTGGACCTTAAAGGCTGTCCCACATACATTTCCCTCTTTCTCCTGGCTGGGAAATGGCAACAGCTGGAATAGCTGCCTTGGGCCAGAGATGGAAGGCACACACTGAGGATGGCAGAGTATCCAGCAGCCTGAGCACTACATTTCCTATGGACAAAAGGAAGCCTCCCTCCCTGGACTGCTCAGCTCTGAGCTGTAATGCGAGAGGGATATAGGCTTCTAACTCATTTGTTCTACTCTATTGTTGAGTATCTTTATTACAGCATTTTGACCTGTATTCTAACCAATTTACTAGGTTTGAGAAGAGAGGAGACATTCCACATGCATTATATCATATACCAGAAAGTGTAGTAAATTAGTGAACTCAATCAGCTTTCTTCTATATTTTGGAAGGCTAGGTTTGGGGGAAAATAATCCCACAATTACATCGTGGAAATGGTAATAAAAGATGCCTGGATACCTTTAACGTGGAGACTAATATAGCTTGCAAATAAACCGAACCAGTATCTCAAGATGAAAAATGAAACTGTATGCAAAAATAGATTGTATATGTAAGAATTTTGTGGACCATAAAGTGTTAGTTACATAATAATTATTAATGATTATTTTACCAATAATAATTATTGTGCTTTATCCAGAGACCTAAACAGAACATATTTCTGCTATTATTTCAAGTATACTTTAAAAATCAGAAAATGGTATGTTTCAATCTTTGCAATGTTTCATTCAGTATATATTTGTGGACCATGTGCAGAAGAGCCTGACTATATACCATAGAAGGTCAATAACAGTGATCCTACAAAAACTCAAGTTTCATATATGTTTGAATTCAGATAAATATTCACACAAGATTCTAAAACGAATGTCTCTAAAGAGCAAATTTCCAAATTGCACATTTGTTGATCTGTGTTTATGAATATAGAAAATACACATACAGAAAAATATATAGGACACTGCTTAAGAGAGGGTTAGTGGAATTTTTTAATTATAAGGAAACAATAACAAAATGAATGACTGGTTTAAAGAAGAATTGAATGAGAGGAGAAGGGTATTCCTATGGGGTTGCATAATATAGGAAACTCACATTTTTTCCTATTTGAAATCTGTGGGAAGTATTTTTTATGTTGTGTACCTCTTTGTATGTGTGGTTACGTAACGGTCTTGTCTTCTCTTGAAGATAACTGGTTAAGCCTGTGAAATGTTCATTGATCTAAGTGGATGGGTCTGAGGGGAAGGGCTTGTCAGCTGGGACAGCTTATCAGAAGAGGGCTGTTCCTCTCACCCCCCTTCTTCCTATTTATTCCTAAACGAGAGAAAATTCCCCTGGGAGCATGGAGGCCTCAGTGGGAACATTGGAAAGACTCAAGAGATGAGAAACGGTTTGTAAATGAGCATTTAAAACATGAAAACACTCTTGCTTTTAAAGCCAATGAGAATAAAGTACCAGTGGGAGACATGAGTTGACAGCTGGGACTCTTCATCTGTCTGGCCAAGGGATTCTGAGTCAATCTCTGAAGGATGAAAAGTAGTACTGGGAGAACTCGGGCCTGTCAGAATCTGCTCAGAATTCCTGGGCTTGCCATTTCAAACCAAATTCAAACCTTCCAGAGCTTGAGATTAAAGAGAGTGTTTACAGAAAAATAAAAGAGGCTTGAAAATGCTTATTAAGAGGCATCTTAGAAATCTTTATAAAGCGTCATCTGGGATGATTTACATGCAAATGAATCTGAATGTGCTTGGCATACATTATGTAGGGTTTTCAGATTTGATCAAATCTGGGCTGATCACGGAGAAAGAAACACACACACTACAGCCACGAGAGACTGAAGCAAGGAGAGCTTGCCCAGTCCTGGTTTGTAGCAGAGCAGGGATGAGAGAATACATGAGTGCTATTCATTCAGTCACTTAAGGACAACTTTTGCTCCCAGGGCTGTGGTTTTAGTCCAGAGATAGCGCAAGAGTTTTCTGGGAGCCTAAGATGCCCTCAGAGCTGCATGTCTGTATCAAAGAAGCCTTGAGCAGGAATTTACCCCACATCCAGAAGATGCCAGAAGCTATAGTTTTATTCCAGTGTTCCTTGGGGGTCTGTACTACTTCCATCAGGAGTATCTAGGCTTCCCAGATGGTCTCTGGTCTGAAGGGACCTCTCTCAGTGACAGGACAGGAGCCAGGACCCTAGGCCTTTGCTAATCAGAGTCTGAATTATTAAAGAGGTTTCCCAAGTTCAGGAAGTTGCCACAGAATGTAGGATGTAGATAAATGTAAATAGAGGCAAAAAACTGCCACCAGGTCCTCAAACTGCCATAAGCAGGAAAGCCATGACAAGGTTATATAACAAGCTAAACTAGGTCTCTTGGAAAAGTTATGGAACTTCTGAGTTCCTATTTAATGCTAAGTGACCAATGGTCAGCACAAAAAATATGAGTCCTAGAAACTGCACAAAACAAACATGTAAGGGAGTGTGTGTGTTGCTCCATCAAATAGATAGAATCATCTGCTTTGTGCATTACACAGTACAGCATCCCCAGAATATCAGGTAGTCACTAGCCCTGCCCTCTAGCCAGATTTTCCTGATTTTCCCCCTCAGTCTCTTCTAAAATCAGCAACTCAAGCTCAAGGCCAAAGTGGGCACTGAAGAAAAATACGAAGTAGGCACAAGTTTGCTTTGATGCCTGTTCCCTCTTATGTCTGGACCCTTGTTCATGTCTCTCCTTTATACCAAGTCTCCTCCAATCCCAGGTATAGACCTTACACTTAAAAATAAGAGTTGGTGAAGATGACCACTAAGGGTTTTTGTCCTCAAAAAATATTTGCTATGTTTAAAAATAAATAAGCACCTATTAGATAATAATTTAATTTTCTATAAATATCTAGTTTACCCATTAGTGTTTCATTGGATAAGTCTGGTTATCAGTACGAAACAGAATTTCCCCCAGATCATTCAAATGAAGAGGCTCTTATGAAAGGAAACCTTTTGGAGGTGTAGGCAGGGCCAAGAGAACAAATGAAGAATGGTGAGGAACCCAGAAACCAGCAGCAGAAGAAACCATTAACACTCCTACTGCTGAAGGAGCAAGTGGAAAAACAGTATTACTGGAGCTCACAGAGAGCTAGAGTCATAGAGGGAGGCAGCTGTTCCTAGAGGTGTGATGACAAAGCAGGCAGAGAGCAGAAGATACGCCCCAAACATTTTCTTCTCCTGCTGATGTTTCCCATTGGCTCAACTCAGCCAGAAGCCAGAGCGCAAGGGAGTCCAGTCGCTGATGCATCTGTAGGGGTTGGCCAACTGAGGCACCAAGCAGGGAAGAGGATATAGAATGGAGTAGTGCATGGGTAGAAGGTAGAAGAAAAATCAGCTCATTAATCTAACTTTCTTTTCCTATAGCTCAGTGAGGATGTTCCTTTCTAACACCCTACATTCTACATGGTATTTAAGTCATTCTAAGTTCTGGTTGTAGGAATTCAAGTAAGCTCAGTTTCAAAATCCCTTTAGTATCACAAAAACTTTCTAATTATTTTCTATCTTCTATTCATCTTCTCAATAATCTAATAATTTTCTTAAAATACTACACAATTCAATTATTCTCTTATTCTAAACCCAGCTCAAATGCCACCACTTTTATTATAATTTTCTCAGTTGTCCCAGGCACAGATGAGGCCTCCTGTTTTTGAGTTCTTAAATACACTGTCTGAGCCACTTGCATGGTATTTATCACATGCCTCATCCAGAAAATTATATACATGTTTTCCTCCTATATCATATCAAATCTTCTTAAAAGCTGGGATGGTTTCTTGGATATATCCATATCCCTTACTAGGGACATGTGGGAAATAAGGCTGCTTACGGTTGGTGCCATGTTGTGGAGGACCTTGGTGTAGAAGCCTATGGTTGCAATCCGTGGATGCTCTAGGACAGAGCAGAGTGGAGAAATGAGTCTAGCCACATAAAAGAATATACCTGGAGACACAGAGGAGGAGCTTCAAGATGGCAGAAGAGTAAGATGTGGAGATCACCTTCCTCCCCACAGATACATCAAAAATACACCTACGTGTGGAACAACTCCTACAGAACACCTACTGAATGCTGCAGAACACCTCAGACCTCACAAAAGGCAAGAAACTCCCCACGTACCTGGGTAGGGCAAAAGAAAAAAGAAAAAAACAGAGACAAAGAATAGGGATGGGACCTGCACCAGTGGGAAGGAGCTGGGAAGGAGGAAAGGTTTCCACACATTAGGAAGCCCCTTCGGGGGCGGAGACTGCGAGTGGCGGAGGGGGGAAGCTTTGGAGCCGTGGAGGAGAGCACAGGAACAGGGGTGTGGAGGGCAAAGTGGGGAGATTCCCGAACAGAGGATCGGTGCCGACCGGCACTCACCAGCCCAAGAGCCTTGTCTGCTCACCCGCTGGGGCGGGCGGGGCTGGGAGCTGAGGCTCGGGCTTTGTTTGGAGTGCAGGGAGAGGACTGGGGTTGGCAGCATGAACACAGCCTGAAGGGGCTAGTGCACAACGGCTAGCCGGGAGGGAGTCTGGGAAAAGGTCTGGAACTGCTGAAGAGGCAAGAGACTTTTTCTTCCCTCTCTGTTTCCTGGTCCGTGAGGAGAGGGGATTAAGAGCGCTGCTTAAAGGAGCTTCAGAGACGGGCGCGAGCGGTGGCTAAAAGCGCGGACCCCAGAGACGGGCATGAGACGCTAAGGCTGCTGCTGCCGCCACCAAGAAGCCTGTGTGCGAGCACAGGTTACTATCCACACCACCGCTCCTGGGAGCCTGTGCAGCCCGCCACTGCCAGGGTCCCGGGATCCAGGGACAACTTCCTGGGGAGAACGCACGGCGCACATCATGCTCATGCAATGTCATTCCGGCTGCTGCCGCTGCAGGCTCGCCGTACATCTGTACCCCTCCCTCCACCTGGCTTGAGTGAGCCAGAGCCCCTGAATCAGCTGCTACTTTAACCCCGTCCTGGCTGAGCAAAGAACAGATGCTCTCAGGCGGCCTACATGCAGAGGCAGGGCCAAATCCATAGCTGAACCCCAGGGGCTGTGCAAACAAAGAAGAGAAAGGGAAATCTCTCCCAGCAGCCTCAGGAGCAGCGGATTAAAGCTCCACAATCAACTTGATGTACCCTGCATCTGCAGAATACCTGAATAGACAACACATCATCCCAAATTGAGGAAGTAGACTTTGGTAGCAAAGATATATTATTTTTTCCCCTTTTTCTTTTTGTGAGTGTGTATGTGTATGCTTCTGTGTGTGATTTTGTCTGTATAGCTTTGCATTCACCATTTGTCCTAGGATTCTGTCCGTCCATTTTTTTTGTTTTTTTTTTGTTTTGTTTATCTTATTTTTTAAAACTTTTTTCTTAATACTTATTTTTTATTTTAATAACTTTATTTTATTTTACTTTTCTATTTTATTTTATTTTATCATCTTTCTTTCTATTTTTTCTCCCTTTTATTCTGATCCGTGTGGATAAAAAGCTCTTGGTGCTCCAGCCAGGAGTCAGTGCTCTGCCTCTGAGGTGGAAGAGCCAACTTCAATACACTGGTCCACAAGAGACTTCCCAGCTCCACGTAATATCAAACGGCAAAAATCTCCCAGAGATCTCCATCTCAATGCCAAGACCCAGATTCACTCAACGACCAGCAACCAACAGTGCTGGACACCCTATGCCAAACAACTAGCAAGAAAGGAACACAACTCCACCCATTAGCAGAGAGGCTGCCTAAAATCATAATAAGTCCACAGACACCCCAAAACACACCACCAGACGTGGACCTGCCCACCAGAAAGACAAGATCCAGCCTCATCCACCAGAACACAGGCACTAGTCCCCTCCACCAGGAAGCCTACACAACCCACTGAACCAACCTTAGCCACTGGGGACAGACACCAAAAACAACAGGAACTAGGAACCTGCAGCCTGCAAAAAGGAGACCCCAAACACAGTAAGATAAGCAAAATGAGAAGACTGAAAAAAAAACAGCAGATGAAGGAGCAAGATAAAAACCCACCAGACGTAACACATGAAGAGGAAATAGGCAGTCTACCTGATAAAGAATTCAGAATAATGATAGTAAAGATGATCCAAAATCTTGGAAATAGAATAGACAATATGCAAGAAACATTTAACATGGACCTAGAAGAACTAAAGATGAAACAAACAACGATAAACAACACAATAAATGAAACTCAAAATTCTCTAGAAGGGATCAATAGCAGAATAACTGAGGCAAAGAACGGATAAGTGACCTGGAAGCAAAAATAGTGGAAATAACTACTGCAGAGCAGAATAAAGAAAAAAGAATGAAAAGAACTGAGGACAGCCTCAGAAATCTCTGGGACAACATTAAACACATGAACATTCGAACTATAGGGGTTCCAGAAGAGGAAGAGAAAAAGAAAGGGACTGAGAAAAAAATCTGAAGAGATTATAGTGAAAACTTCCCTAATATGGGAAAGGAAATAGTTAATCAAGTCCAGGAAGCACAGAGAGTCCCATACAGGATAAATCCAAGAGAAACACACCAAGACACATATTAATCAAACTATCAAAAATTAAATACAAAGAAAACATATTAAAAGCAGCAAGGGAAAAACAACAAATAACACACAAGGGAATCCCCATAAGGTTAACAGCTGATCATTCAGCAGAAACTCTGCAAGCCAGAAGGGACTGGCAGGACATATTTAAAGTGATGAAGGAGAAAAACCTGCAACCAAGATTACTCTACCCAGCAAGGATCTCATTCAGATTTGATGGAGAAATTAAAACCTTTACAGACAAGCAAAAGCTGAGAGTTCAATACCACCAAACCAGCTTTACAACAAATGCTAAAGGAACTTCTCTAGGCAAGACACAAGAGAAGGAAAAGACCTACAATAATGAACCAAAACAATTAAGAAAATGGGAATAGGAACATATATATCGATAATTACCTTAAATGTAAATGGTTTAATGCTTCCACAAAAGGCAAAAACTGGCTGAATGGATACAAAAACAAGACGCGTATATGTGCTGTCTACAAGAGACCCACTTCAGACCTAAGGACACGTACAGACTGAAAGTGAGGGGATGGAAAAAGATATTTCATGCAAATGGAAACCAAAAGAAAGCCGGAGTACCAATTCTCATATCAGACAAAATAGACTTTAAAATAAAGACTGTTACAAGAGACTAAGAAAGACACTACATAATGATCAAGGGATCGATCCGAGAAAAAGATATAACAATTGTAAATATTTATGCACCCAACATAGGAGCACCTCAATACATAAGGCAAATACTAACAGCCATAAAAGGGGAAATCGACAGTAACACATTCATAGTAGTGGACTTTAACACCCCACTTTCACCAATGGACAGATCATCCAAAATGAAAATAAATAAGGAAACCCAAGCTTTAAATGATACATTAAACAAGATGGACTTAATTAATATTTATAGGACATTCCATCCTAAAACAACAGAATACACATTTTTCTCAAGTGCTCATGGTACATTCTCCAGGATAGATCACATCTTGGGTCACAAATCAAGCCTTGGTAAATTTAAGAAAATTGAAATTGTATCAAGTATCTTTTCCGACCACAATGCTATGAGACTACATATCAATTACAGGAAAAGATCTGTAAAAAATACAAACACATGGAGGCTAAACAATACACTACTTAATAACGAAGTGATCACTGAAGAAATCGAAGAGGAAATCAAAAAATACCTAGAAAAAATTACAATGGAGACACAACGACCCAAAACCTATGGGATGCAGCAAAAGCAGTTCTAAGAGGGAAGTTTATAGCAATACAATCTTACCTTAAGAAACAGGAAACATCTTGAATAAACAACCTAACCTTGCACCTAAAGCAATTAGAGAAAGAAGAACAAAAAAACCCCAAAGCTAGCAGAAGGAAAGAAATCGTAAAAATCAGATAAGAAATAAATGAAAAAGAAATGAAGGAAACAATAGCAAAGATCAATAAAACTAAAAGGTGGTTCTTTGAGAAGATAAAATTGATAAACCATTAGCAAGACTCATCAAGAAAAAAAGGGAGAAGACTCAAATCAATAGAATTAGAAATGAAAAAGGAGAAGTAACAACTGACACTGCAGAAATACAAAAGATCATGAGAGATTACTACAAGCAATTCTATGCCAATAAAATGGACAACCTGGAAGAAATGGACAAATTCTTAGAAATGCACAACCTGCCAAGACTGAACCAGGAAGAAACAGAAAATATGAACAGACCAATCACAAGTAATGAAATTGAAACTGTGATTAAAAATCTTCCAACAAACAAAAGCCCAGGACCAGATGGCTTCACAGGCGAATTCTATCAAACATCTAGAGAAGAGCTAACACCTATCCTTCTCAAACTCTTCCAAAATGTAGCAGAGGGAGGGACACTCCCAAACTCATTCTACGAGGCCACCAACACCTTGATACCAAAACCAGACAAGGATGTCACAAAGAAAGAAAACTACAGACCAATATCACTGATGAACATAGATGCAAAAATCCTCAACAAAATACTAGCAAACAGAATCCAACAGCACACTAAACGGATCATACACCATGATCAAGTGGGGTTTATTCCAGGAATGCAAGGATTCTTCAATATACGCAAATCAATAAACGTGATATACCATATTAACAAACTGAAGGAGAAAAACCATATGATCATCTCAATAGATGCAGAGAAAGCTTTTGACAAAATTCAACATCATTTATGATAAAAACCCTGCAGAAAGTAGGCATAGAGGGAACTTTCCTTAACATAATAAAGGCCATATATGACAAACCCATAGCCAACATCATCCTCAATGGTGAAAAACTGAAAGCATTTCCATTAAGATCAGGAACAAGACAAGGTTGCCCACTCTCACCACTCTTATTCAACATAGTTTTGGAAGTTTTAGCCACAGCAATCAGAGAAGAAAAGGAAATAAAAGGAATCCAAATCGGAAAAGAAGAAGTAAAGCTGTCACTGTTTGCAGATGACATGATACTAAACATAGAGAATCCTAAAGATGCTACCAGAAAACAATTAAGGCTAATCAATGAATTTGGTAAAGTAGCAGGATACAAAATGAATGCACAGAAATCTCTGGCATTCCTGTACACTAACGATGAAAAATCTGAAAGTGAAATCAAGAAAACACTCCCATTTACCATTGCAACAAAAAGAATAAAATATCTAGGAATAAACCTACCTAAGGAGACAAAAGACCTGAATGCAGAAAATTATAAGACACTGATGCAAGAAATTAAAGATGATACAAATAGATGGAGAGATATACCATGTTCTTGGATTGGAAGAATCAACACTGTGGAAATAACTCTACTACCCAAAGCAATTTACAGATTCAATTCAATCCCTGTCAAACTACCACTGGCATTTTTCACAGAACTAGAATAAAAATTTTCACAATTTGTATGGAAACACAAAAGACCCCGAATAGCCAAAGCTATCTTGAGAACAAAAAATGGAGCTGGAGGAATCAGGCTCCCTGACTTCAGACTATACTACAAAGCTACAGTAATCAAGACAGTATGGTCCTGGCACAAAAACAGAAATATAGATCAATGGAACAGGATAGAAAGCCCAGAGATAAACTGACGCACATATGGTCACCTTATCTTTGATAAAGGAGGCAGGAATGTACAGTGGAGAAGGGACAGCCTCATCAATAAGTGGTGCTGGGAAAACTGGACAGGTACATGTAGAAGCATAAAATTAGATCACTCCCTAATACCATACACAAAAATAAGCTCAAAATGGATTAATGACCTAAATATAAGGCCAGAAATTATCAAACTTTTAGTTGAAAACGTAGGCAGAACACTCTGTGACATAAATCACAGCAAGATCTTTTTTGACCCACCTCCTAGAGAAATGGAAATAAAAACAAAAATAAACAAATGGGACCTCATGAAACTTCAAAGCTTTTGCACAGCAAAGGAAACCATAAACAAGACCAAAAGACAACCCTCAGAATGGGAGAAAATATTTGCAAATGAAGCAACTGACAAAGGATTAATCTCCAAGATTAACAAGCAGCTCATGCAGCTCAATAACAAAAAAACAAACAACCCAATCCAAAAATGGGCAAGAGACCTAAATAGACATTTCTCCAAAAAGATATACAGATTGCCAACAAACACATGAAAGAATGCTCAACGTCATTAATCATTAGAGAAATGCAAATCAAAACTGCAATGGGATATCATCTCACACCAGTCAGAATGGCCATAATCAAAAAATCTAGAAACAATACTTGCTGGAGAGGGTGTGGAGAAACGGCAACACTCTTGTACTGCTGGTGGGAATGTAAATTGATACAGCCACTATGGAAAACAGTATGGAGGTTCCTTAAAAAACTACAAATAGAACTACCATATGACCCAGCAATCCCACCTACTGGGCACATACCCTGAGAAAACCATAATTCAAAAAGAGTCATGTACCAAAATGTTCATTGCAGTTCTATTTACAATAGCCCGGAGATGGAAGCAACCTAAGTGTCCATCATCGGATGAATGGATAAAGAAGATGTGGCACATATATACAATGGAATATTACTCAGCCATAAAAAGAAATGAAATTGAGTTATTTGTAGTGAGGTGGATGGACCTAGAGTCTGTCATACAGAGTGAAGTAAGTCAGAAAGAGAAAAGCAAATACTGTATGCTAACACATATATATGTTATCTAAGGAAAAAAAAAGGTCATGAAGAACCTAGGGGAAGACGGGAATAAAGACAGAGACCTACTAAAGATGGACTTGAGGGTATGGGGAGGGGGAAGGGTAAGCTGTGACAAAGTGAGAGAGTGGCATGGACATATATACACTACCAAACGTAAAATAGATAGCTAGTGGGAAGCAGCTGCATGGCACAGGGAGATCAGCTCGGTGCTTTGTGACCACCTAGAGGGGTGGGATAGGGAGGGTGGGAGGGAGGGAGACGCACGAGGGAAGAGATATGGGAACATATGTATATGTATAACTGATTCACTTTGTTATAAAGCAGAAACTAACACACCATTGTAAAGCAATTATAGTCCAATAAAGATGTTAAAAAAAAAAAAGTAAAACATCACTGGAGAAATCAGCCTTGCTGACTCCAAACTATACTACAAAGCTACAGTAATCAAAACAGTATGGTACTGGCACAAAAATAGTAAGATAGATCAATGGAACAGGAGAGAAAGCCCAGAAATAAACCCAGGCACCTACAGTCAATTAACCTACAACAAAGTTGGCAAGAACATACAATGGAGAAATGATAGTCTCTTCAATAAATAGTCCTGGGTAAACTGTACAGCTACATGTATAAGAATGAAATTAGAACATTCTCTAACACCATACACAAAAATAAACTCCAAATGGATTAAAGACCTAAATGTAAGACCAGATATTATAAAACTCTTCAAGGAAAACATAGGCAGAACCGTCTTTTTCATAAATCACAGCAATAACTTTTTGGATCCACCTCCTAGAGTAATACAAATAAAAACAAAAATAAACAAAGGGAACCTAATTAAACTTAAAAGCTTTTGCACTCAAAGAAGATCATAAACAAAACAAAAAGACAATCCACAGAATGGGAGAAAATATTTGCAAATTATGTGATTGACAAGGGATTAATCTCCAAAGTATACAAACAGCTCATGCAGCTCAATAGCAAAAAAAAGCAACCCAATCAAAAAATGGACAGAAGATCTAAGCCGACATTTCTCCAAAGAAGACATACAGATGTCCAAAAAGCACATACAAAGATGTTCAGCATTGCTAATTACTAGAGAAATGCAAATCAAAACTACAATGAGGTATCACCTCACATGGGTCAGAATGGCCATTATCAAAAAGTCTACAAACAATCAATGCTGTAGAGGGTGTGGAGAAAAAGGAACCCTCCTACACTGTTGGTGGGAATGTAAAGTGGTACAACCACTATGGAGAGCAATATGGGGGTTCCTTAAAAAACTAAAAATAAAACTACCATATGATCCAGCAATCCTGGGCCTATATCCAGAGAAAACCATAATATGAAAAGATACATGCACCCCAATATTCATTGCAGCACTATTTACAATAGCCAAGACATGGAAGCAACCTAAATGTCCATCAACAGAGGAATGGATAAAGAAGATGTGGTAATATATATAATGGAATATTACTCAGCCATAAAAAAGAAAGAAGTAATGCCATTTGCAAAGATATGGATAGATCTAGAGATTGTCATACAGAGTGAAGTAAGTCAGAAAGACAAAGACAAATAAATAACATTGCTTATATGTGGAATCTAGAAAAATGTACAGATGAACTTATTTGCAAAGCAGAAATAGAGTCACAGATGTGGAAAACAAATTTATGGTTACCAACGTGGAAAGGATGAATTGGGAGATTGGGATTGACATATATACACTCCTATATATAAAGTAGATAACAAATGAGAACCTATTATATAGCACAGGGGACGCTATTCAATATTTTGTAATAACCTATATGGGAAAAGAATCTGAAAAAGAATGGAATACATATATGTATAACTGAATCACTTTGCTGTATACTTGAAACTAACACTACATCTTAAATCAGCTAAACTCCAATATAAAATAAAAATTAAATTAAAAAAAAGAATATACCTGGCAAACTAGTTAAGATAATTTTGGATGTGAAAATACTAATTTGTTATTCTTGTTCCTTTTTGTTTTGTTTTGTTTTTTAACATGGGTCTTCAGAAACTGTTTTAACTCACATAAGTGACTTTGGACTCTAAAATCTTACCACCAGATACATCCTTTATGCATCTGGGTGCAGAGATAGGTAATGTTGAACATGGTTTATCATAGAGTGTCACTTAAGATGAGGGAGACTGATGAAAAAATTCTCACATGAGAAACAGGGGACTTCAGGAAGGAGGCTTTGGCTTACAAAGTTACAGTGTTGTTTAGTTTTCCAGGATGGTTAGAACTAATCTTCTGCTGGGTGATCTATACTTTTCCTCACATATATATAGGCTGTTAATAGTTATTAGAAAATTATTTTAAAATGTCCCAGGTGCTGTTTCTTCAAATACTGTAATGCCCCATTCTCTTTTATCCTACTGGGGCTCAAATTATAATATGTTCTTTATTTTTCAATGTGTCCTATGTGTCTCTTATGTTCTTTAATTTTTCCATTATTGTTTCTCTTTGTGTTTTAGTTTGGATATTTTATATCTATATTTTCTATCCATCCACATACCAAGTCATGAAAACTAGTTGTAGTTTTCATTTCCAAAATTTCCATTTGATTCTATTTCCTAGTTCTAATTTTCTAGTGAAATTCTCCATTTTCTATTTGTTTTCATCCATCTTTTCAAATATATTATTAGTAGTTTATTTCAGTCTTTGCTAATATAAATATTTAGATCACCTGCTTGTCTTGCCCTTTTTTCAAAAAAAAACACCTAGTTTTATTTGTTGGGTGGAGTTGTATGGTTCTCTCTCTTGGCATGACTATTTTTGACAGAATGGTTGATATTGCATATATGAATATCACAGGAACTAATAACCAGTTGATATTATCTTCTTTTACAGAGGTTCACCCTTTCCTCTACTAGGCAGATAGAGGTTTATCACCTTAATGCAATCAATCATTGAGCTGAGCTAAGACAAGAATGCAAGCTTAGTAAAGCTCAGAGTAGTTCACTCTTGTTCTTAGGGTGTAGCTATCCATTGTTTTTCATTTTAGGAGCTGTTATGTTCACCAGGATCCCCCCTTTTTTGGGGTTGGGTGGGGGTTCCTCCTATACTCAACACTCTTTTTTGTAGTAAGGCAAGACTGCAAAAAATTCCCCTCTGCTTTTTATAGGTGTTCTGCTTAGTTTCATGTTCTCCTGTCCTCTGTAGCTTCAGAACTCAGCAGATACCTTGAGGGGGAAACCAGCTGTGTATCAGGCCTAGTTCTTTATCCCTTCCTTCTCACTGTGACCTTAAGTACTCAAATTTCCAATTTTATCTCCCAGTCTCATAAGACTGCTTGTTTCTCTGTGACTCATCAGTGGCTCTCTATCCACACAAAATCTGGATTTTCAAGTTTTCTTCATGTGCTGGAATCAACAACAAATGCCTTCAAAGGAAAATGGCTACATGTAAGCTCATCTTTGCAGTTCTCTCTCTCTGTAAACATTTTTCTCTCTTGTCCTGGTTGCTTCAGCAGTTCTCCGATGTCTTTAACAGATTTTTTTTTTTTTTTTTGGTGGTATGGATGACTTTTCTGGTGACTCTCAATGGGATTGTTGGTCTGTTAAAAGCTATTCTATTCTACTCTAGAGTTGTCCTAAATATCATTTCAAAAGAAAAGAAGTAGGTAAAAGTAATTGAAATACAGTTGACCCTTGAACACAGGTTTGAAATGCATGGGTCCACTTATATGTGGATATTTTCTAATAGTAAATACTATAGTATTACATGGTCCATGGTTGGTTGAATCCATGAATGTAGAGGAATTGCTGATATGGAGGGCCAACCATAAGATATATGTGGATTAACCCCTGAATTGTTCAAAGTTCAACTGTAGTGTACTCAAAAATCTGATTTGTTAACTGAGAATTAGGACACCTGGGATATATCTCTGGCTCTGCAATTAATGAACTATATAGGATTGGGCAATTTACTTTGATTTCCTACATCCTTGTTTTCCTATCTGAAAATTGAAAACATTAGACTAGATAAGCTCCAAGATACTCTCTTTGATTCTGTGAGTTTGTATTCTCATGATTTGAACACTTTTGTTAGTTTATAAGTAGAATTTGATATACTGTCATAGGCCATCCTACAGAATCATCATCATCATAAGAAATAGTAATTAAATCAGAGATATGCTTAGAAAATTATTGTCTTTAGGGTTCCATTTTCACTGTAATTTAATTAACATAACCAAAGACGTTTAAAATTACTAAGCTAACAAGTTTTTGTAAGTTTATTTATATTGACCATTACAATTAAGGTGACCATACATACTTGTTTGCCTGGGACATTCCCAGTTTATATTTGTTGTCCCCAAATAATTATGAACAGTTTCTCCATTCACTCTAAAAGTATTTTGTTCTGGCTGAAAAATTATATGGTCATTCTAGTTATAAGTCCAAAAGAAAGAGGAGCTCTAGCTTGATTACATGCATAATCGTTTTTATGAGACTGCTTTGAAATTATAATATTGAGTATGCCAAAAAGCAAAAATGACTATTGACAGAAAATATATTATATTAATTTCTTTTCAGATATAATACTGATAGAATCTAGAATATTCAGGCATTGTTTGGGTCTCTAGCTACACAGTGATTTTCTAAATGTGTTCATGTTTCTCACAGAACAGAGAGAATCACTTGGACAAGAGGTTATTTTGCAACAGGCCAATAAAATATCCAGTATCAGGGCTTTTAACAAACATAAACAACTACAGACACAATATCATCAAGAGTGCAAAAGTGAGTGATGGTGAACTGTTTGTAAGGGGACATGTACCTCTTATACTAATGATCTCTATGGACCTATCTACCTGATATTTAGAGATCTCATAGTTTAATTGTGAGGTTACAATGACTTCAATGAAAATATTTCAGTTTATTACTAGATTTATATATAAAAAATATTTTACTAGTTGGCTATGTTACAGGCAAAATGTGTGTGAGAGACATATTTTGAAAATACTCTGGAAATTAAAAGGAATTACCTTTATTCATAGGGTTCCAGTTTACGATGTGCCTTAGGAAGATCCTGAACTCATCTCCTCCCATGGACACATTGAATCTACAGCTACACATGGAACAATTTCCTCTGGGTTGACACATAATCTCACTATAAAGCCAACCCCCAGCACAGCCACCCACAATTGGGAAGAAACTCAAAGCCCAGAGCTTCTCTCTGATGAGCAAAGATTTGAACCCCTCATCGGCACCCCCAATTTTAAGGTCTGCCTATGAAAGAGGAGCACTCAAAACATCTAGCTTTGAAAATCAATGAGGCTCAAGTCTCCAAGACACAAAAGGCTATAGGGAACTGAGAAATGGCTTTTAATGGGCTAACAAGCTTAGACTCACTGCCCCACGGCCCAGTGCAGAAGAAACCAATTGAGGCACCCAGACTTTATGTGAAAGGGGCTGATATGATTATCTTAAAGTGTTGGCCTGAGGGGCAGGCATCTAATTGAACACACATCTAAGGGCCAATTGAGGTAATCTCTGGGAATAGAAGCTGGCAGGTGCCATCATTGCACTCTCCCTCTGCCTTGCTGTAACTTGCTGACCTCTTCCAGAAAGAAACTTATACCCTCTTCTGGGGCCCCAATTTTTGTGGCTGACACCCACAGGACACTTCTAGATCCTCTGACTCTGTTGGCCAGTAGGGATTACACACGAGGGTCCCACAGGACTGTAGCCAATAGAGAAAGAGTTTTTAAATGACTACCATCTCCAGGGTACAGCAAGAGGAAACATTCTGAAGAGCCTAGTCTTTTCTGTGAAAGAGACCTATTAGCATATATGCATAGCTACAGCCCAAGGGGTCTCCTAAGACCTCAGAAGACAGGTACCATCTTTACACTCTTCCTCTGTCATGCTCCAGGGTGCCAGCATCTCCTGCAAGAAAACTTTTACGTGCATCTGGAGCCCCGATTTTTATGTCTGGTAACCTGGATTTCATGGGTGCAACCCAGGGGATTGCTCTTGATCACATGGCTCTGGTGGCCAGGAGGACTAACATTCCGAGGTCCCATGGGACTGTAACCATCAGAGAGATGGTTCCTAACACCGCCAGGACACTGCATACACAGCAAACTGAAATGTAGCCCCAGTCTTTCAGTGAAAGAGGCCTGTTTGCTTGTCCCAGAGCTTTAGCTTGAAGGCAGGCTTCTGGTTTGGCCCACATCTAGAAATCAATGGAGATATTCTCAAGGAACAAAGGCCAGTGATGCAGTCTTTGTGCTCTCCCTCTGCCTTACTTCAGCTCACCAGTATCTACCAGGAAGGAGCTTATGCCCTTGTCTGGTGCCCTGATTTTTCTGTCTGCTGACAGTAAACAACTATGGAATGCCAGTGGGCTTATACTTGTGGTCCTACAGAACTGTGTATATATATGCATACTTTAAAAGCTGCTGCCTGAGGGTATGACTTCCAATCAGCCTGAATCTAGGTGCTGACTGAGATCCTCCCCTTTGGGACCCAGACAGGTCTTGGCATACCCTCAAATACTGGGAACCATTAAAAATAAAATAGGCTTCTTGGACAATCTCAAGGTTTATAGAGACAACCAAGAAGTAGGGCAGGGTTAAAGAATAAGTTTCATCTCCTACTTGAGGCCAATCCTTCAAGACTGGGAGAGGTGGCTGTTTTATCTAGTGCATAGAAACCAACATAGCAAGTGAAAAAAAAGATCAAAATATCAGAAAAAAACACTTCATAATGAATTGGAAATAAATAATTTACTGGATAAAGAGTTGAAAATAATGCTCATAAGTGCTCACTAAACTTGGGAGAAGAATAGATGAACACAGTGAAAATTTCAATAAAGAGACAGAAAATATAAGTACCAAATAGAAGCAACAGAGCTAAATACAAAAGCATCCACACCAAGACATATTACAATTAAAATGTCAAAATTTAAAGACGAAGAGAGAATTCTAAAAGCAGCAACAGAAAAAACCTTGTTATGTACAAGGGAATCCCCATAAGATAATAAGCAGATTTTTCAGCAGAAACTTTGCAGGCCATAAAGGAGTTGCACAATATATTCAAAATGCTGAAAGAAAAAACTTCCAACTAAGAATATTCTGCCAGGAAAAACTGACATTCAGAATTGAAGAAGAGAGAGAGCTTCAAGATGAGCAAAAGCTAAAGGAGTTCATCAAGTCTAAGCTAGTCTTACAAGAAATGTTAAAGAGCCTTCTTTAAGATGAAAGAAAGGATGCTAATTACTAACAAACAAAAAAACCATATAAAATTGTAAATCTCACTGATAAAGTTAAATACATAGTAAAGTTGTGGAATTAATCACTTATAAAGCTAGTATAAAAGTTAAAAGACAAAAATGGTAAAAATAACTGTAACTACAATAATTAGCTAAGGGAAACACAAAAAGATGTGACATCAAATATATAATTCATGGGGGGGGGTAAAATGTACAGTTTAGCATGCTTTCACTTAAGTTGTAATACGCAAGCCTCTTGGTAACCACAAAGCAAAAACCTATAGCAAATGCACAAAAGATAAAGTCATCAAATTACAAAGGAAGAGAACATGAAGGAAGGAACACAAGAACTACAAAACAACCACAAAACAATTAACAAATGGCAATGTGTACTTACCTATCAATAATTACTTTAAATATAAATGGACTAAATTCTTCAAAGATAGAGTGACTGAATGGATAAGAAAACAAGACCCATCTTTATGCTGCCTACAGGAAACTCATTTTAGATGTAAAGACACACAAAGAATGAAAGTGAAGGAATGAAAAATATATTTTGTGTGAATGGAAACCAAAAGAAAGCTGGGATAGCTATACTTATATCAAACAAAATAGAGTTTAAAACAAATATTGTAAAAAGAAACAAAAAAGGGCATTACGTAATGATACACGGGTCAGTTCAACAAAAGGATGTAACATTTGTAAGTATTTGTGCACCTAAATATATAAAGCAAATATAAAGTTAAAAGGAGAAGTAGAGAGCAATATAATAAGTAGAGGACTTTTAATACCCCATCGCATAAATGGATAGATCATCCAGACAGAGAAGCAAGAAACACTGTCCTTAAACAAATTAGACCAGAGCAACTTAACAGACAGAAAACATTCCATCCAAAGGCAGCAGAATACACATTCTTCTAAAGTGATTATGGAACACTCTCTACAATAGATTCCATGTTAGGCCAGGGGTCCCCAGCCTCCAGTCCACAGACCAGTACCAGTCTGTGGTCTATAAGGTACTGGGCCACACAGCAGGAGGTGAGTGGCAGGTGAGTGAGTGAAGCTTCATCTGCTGGTCCCCATCACTCCCCATCGCTACCTTACTGCCTGAACAAACCCTACCTCCTTCCTCCACCCCAGTCTCTGGAAAAGTTGTCTTCCATGAAACCAGTCCCTGGTGCCAAATAGGTTGGGGACTGCTGCGTGAGGCCACAAAACAAGTAAATTTAATAAGATTAACATTATATCAAGCATCTTTTCCAACCACCATGGTAGGAAGCTAGAAATCATTAAAAGAAAAGAACTGGAAAATTCACAAACAAGTAGAGATATAGCAGCATGCTACTAAATAGTTGGTCAAGAAATCAAAAGAGAAATAAAAAAATACCTTGGACAGATAAAAATGGAAATACAACATACCAAAACTTATGTGGTTCATCAAAAACAGTTCTAAGAGGGAAGTTCATGGAGATAAATGCCTACCTCCAGAAACAAGAAAAACCTCAAATGAACAACCTAACTTAATGCATCAAGGAACTAGAAAAAGAAGAACAAACAAAGCCCAACATTAGTAGAAGAAATGAAAACAATAAGAGTGGACACAAAATAGAGACTAAAAAAATATTAGAAAAGATCAATGAAACTAAGCTGGCTCTTTAAAAAGATAAACAAAATGGACAAACTATCAGCTAGATTCACCAAGAACAAAAAAGACTCAATATCAGAAATGAAAGAGGAGACATTGTAACCGTTACCACAAAAATACAAAGGATCAGGAGAGACTACTATAAAAAAATATACACCAATAAACTGGACAACCTTGAAGATACGGATAAATTCCTAGAAACATACAACCTACCAAGACTGAATCATGAAGAAATAGAAAATCTGGTAAGATGGATTGCTAGTAAGGAGATTAAATCAATAATCAAATATTCTCAACAAACAAAAGCCCAGGACCAGATGGTTTCACCAAATAAATTCTACCACACATTTAAAGAACAATTAATACCAATCCTTTCCAAACTCTTCCCCAAAAATAGAAGAGGAAAGAACATTTTCAAACTCATTTAAAATCAGCATTACCCTGATACCAAAACCAGATAAGGATACCACAGAAAAAAATTACAGGTCAATATCCCTGATAAACACAGAGGCAAAAATCCTCAACAAAATATTAGCAAACTGAATTCAGCAATACATTAAGAGGATCCCACACCATGATCAAGAGGGATTTATTTGAGGGATGCAAGGATGCTTCAATATCCAGAAATCAATCAAGGTAATACACCATATTAACAAAATGAAAGATCAAAAGCATATGACCATCTCAATAGAGGCAGAAAATGCATTCTACAAAATTCAACATCCATTTATGATAAAAATATAATCAACAAAGTAGTTATATAGGGAACATAGCTCAACATAATAAAGGACATATGTGAAAAGCCCTCAGATAATATTATTCTCAATGATATAAAACTGCAAACTTTTCCACTAAGATCAGGATCAAGACAAGGATGCACACTCTCACCACTTTTATTCAACATAGTATTGAAAGTTATAACCTAAGCAATTAAACAAGGAAAACAAATAAAAAAACGTCTACATTGAAAAGAAAAAAGTAAAACCGTCACTATTTGTGAATGACATGATATTGTACATAGAAAACCCTTAAGACTCAACCAAAAATCTGTTAGATTAAACAAATTCTGTAAAGTTGCAGGATACCATATCAATATACAAAAACCTCTTGCATTTCTATACACTAATAATGAACTTACAGAAAGAGAAATTAAGAAAACAATCCCACTTACAATTGCATCCAAAAAAGAAAAACCAAGGAATAAATTTAACCAAGGAGGTGAAAGACCTGTACACTGAAAACTATAAGACACTGATGAAAGAATTTGAAGAAGACACAAATAAATTGAAAGCTATTCATTGGTTATGGATGGGAAGAATTATATTGTTAAAATGTCCATATTACCCAAAGCAATCTACAGATTCAATGCAATCCCTATCAAAATTTCAGTGGCATTTTTCATAGAAATAGAACAAACAATCCAAAAGTTTATAGGAATCAAAAAAAAAGACTCTGAACAGTCAAAACAATCTTGAGAGAAAACAAAGTTGGAGGCCTCATGCTCCCTGATTTCAAACTCTATTACAAATCTATAGTACCAAAACTGTATGGTATTGGCATAAAAACAGACATGCAGATCATTAGAACAGAATAGATAGCCCAGAAATAAACCCATACATATATGGTCAATTAATTTATGACCAAGGAGCCAAGACTATACAATGGGGAAAGGGAAGTCTCTTCAATAGTGTTGGGAAAACTGGACAGCCACTTGCAAAAGAGTAAAACCAGACCATTCTCTTAAACCATACACAAAAATTAACTCAAAATGGATTAAATACTTGAATGTAAGACCTGAAACCATAAAATTCCTAGAAAAAAATATTGGCAGTAAGCTCTCTGACATTGATCTTTCTGATGTTTTTTTTACTTGACAAAGCAAAGGCGAAAAAAGCAAAACTAAGCAAGTGGGACTACAAACTAGAAAGCTTCTACATAGTAAAGAAAACCATCAATAAAATGAAAAGGCAACCTACTGAATGGGAGCAAATATTTGCAAGTCATGTATCTGATAAGGGGTTAATATCTAAAATATATAAATAAATCATACAACTCAATAGCAAAAAAACACAAACAACATGAATAAAAACAGGCAGAGGATCTGAATAGACATTTTTCCAATGAAGACATGCAGATGGCCACAGGTGCATGAAAAGATGCTAAACATCACCATTATCAGAGAAATGCAAATCAAAACCTAATGAGATATCACCTCACACCTCTTAGAATGGCTATTATCAAAAGGCCAAGAAATGAGAAGTGTTGCAGAGGATGTAGAAAATAGTGAACCTTTGTGCACTGCTGGTAGGAATATAAATTGTTGCGTGTACTATGAAAAACAGTATGGAGGTCCCTCAAAAAATTGAAAATAAACTACCATATGATTCAGCAATTCTACTTCTGGGTATTTATCTGAAGAATTTGAAAATGCTAACTGAAAAAGATTTATGCACTGCCATGTTCATTGCAACATTGTTTACAATCGCCAAGATATAGAAATAATTTAAGTGCCCATTGAAGGATGAACAGATAAAGAAAATGTGGTTTATATATACATAATGGAATATTTTTCAGCTTTAAAAAAGAAGTAAATGTTGCCATTTGCAACAACATGAATGGAATTTGAGGGCATTATGCTAGCGAGACAGAAAAAGACATCACTGTATGATCTCACTTATATGTGGAATCTTAAAACAAAAACAAATACACAAAAAAACAAGCTCATAGATACAGAGAACAGATTGGTGTTGCCAAAAGTGGGGAATGGGGAGTAAGGGAGTGGGAGAAATGAGTGAAGACAGTCAAAATGTCCAAACTTCCAGTTATAGGGATGTAATGTACAGCATAGTGACTACAGTTAATAAAAACTGCATATTTGAAAATAGCTTAGAGAATAAATCTTAAAAGTTCTCATCACAAGAAAAAAAAATTTTCGAACTATGTACAGTGATAGATATAAGTAGACTTACTATGATTTTTGTACATTTTGCAATATATACAAATGGTGTACATCTGAAATGAATATGGTGTTATGTATCAATTATGCCTCAATAATAAAAGAAAAATACATATGAAAAAATAATTCATCATTTTAGTATAAGGCCATCAATGAGTTTTCTCTTTGGTTGATTATGGAGTGTACATAAAACTTTTAAGTTGTTTTTAAAATTCTATGTCAGCAATAAGAAACAGTGTCAAAACTTTATTGGAGACTGAAAAATATATATATTTAACTATTCTTTTCTCTGTTTATGCAAATTTCATTTTGGTGGTGATTCCCAACTGGCATGCAGTAAATTAGTGCTTAATTTTTCTAACTCTACTAGTAGAAGTGCCTAGAAGCAATAGTGTGCCTGATATATCTGCAATCATTTCATTCACTAATTCATTCATTCATCAATAAACATCTATTAAAACACTATTTTTGATGCTGGCTTATATTGCCTTTATCATTTAAATTTATTAAATCATAAGAATTTCCAAGCTACTGCCTGGTATTTAAACCCATATTAATTAATGACTAATATGATTCCATTATCTATACATAACAGTTTTCTTAATCATTCTATTGTTGGCTATTTTTGTTATTTCTGGAGTTTTTCACAACTGTAGACCTGTCATAAACATCTACATATAAAGCATTTTGCATGTTTGGGATTATTTCCTTAGAAATGTTTATCAGAATTAGAATTACTGGGTCAGTAGAATTAACATTTTTAAGATCTTTTATATATTACCAAATTGCTTTACAAACTGTATGTATCAATGTACGTTACCAGCAGCAAGCTATCAATTAGGCTTTAAAAATAAAACCAGTTTCATTATGGACAGCACAAATAAAAAAGGAAAATAGCAATAAAATCGTAATACAAGGCATTACAAAGCAACTTTTATTCTTGAAGATTTCAAATACACATTCCTTTCAAGATGAAAAAAAAATTTTCCTCAGTCTTTCAGATAGCAAATTTGTTTCCTTTTAAATGTGTTTTATCTTTGAATTTACAAAATTATAAGAAAAAACTCAGTTTTAGTGTGTAATAAAGAATACAAATATCTGTAAAATAGAATACTTGAATTTAGGTGAAGAATTGGAACCATGTTTCTAAAAGTATAGTTTTATTTGTAAAAAAAAAAAAAAAATTAGAGACAATAATATTGTATGTGAAGCTCTCCTTCCTTAGTAGCTTATGGTCTGACTTTCCCAAACTTACTTTTTTTTTTTTTTTTTTTTGCTGTACGCAGGCCTCTCACTGCTGTGGCCTCTCCCGTTGTGGAGCACAGGCTCCGGACGCGCAGGCTCAGCCCACCATGGCTCACGGGCCCAGCCCTCCGCGGCATGTGGGATCTTCCTGGACCGGGGCACGAACCCGTGTCCCCTGCATCGGCAAGCGGACTCTCAACCACTGCGCCACCAGGGAAGCCCTCCAAACTTACTTTTAATACTAGTAGGAGATTGACATTTACCAACTAATTCAGAAGCATGTATGTGGGCTTACCCCCATAATTGTATTACTTATATTTGGGTACATAACATCTATCCTTAATTCAACCTGACTGGAAATAAGTTTTATTCCAGCTTTGCGTTTAGACTATTTTCCATATTTAAGACTGTGATATTCATTAACTTTCCCATACCGCTTTCACTGAAGCAGCAATTCTAGTTAGTGCACTGTACTTTACAATGGATGTTTATTTAGTATGCTGAATAATAATCTGACATCACTTGGCTTCCTGATATGGTCTTTGATGTTCTCCAATAAAGTTTGATCCCACTTACATCCGTATTGCTACTTATGGCAACATAGTTCTGGAAAACCTTACTGAAGAACCCCCTTCTCTTAAACACACACACAGAAACATATACATCAAAAAGTTAAGTGCTAAACACTCTTTGAATAACGACTAGGAAAGGAATCTCAACTGTTTATCTTCAAGATTTTTTTTTACCAACAAGAGAAATTTTAACATATTCCATTTTATGATCTAACACACAGACAGTCACCTCACACTTTCACGTATACACAAACTGTAGTCAAAATTGTCTTTGCAAAAGCTAAAATACGTGAAGCATTCCATATAATCACCACAGCAGAACAAACTACCCAGTTACAGCTCTCATTTGATCATTAATTACATTAAAAGTTTTCAAATTGTAACATATCAAATTCCTTAAATTTATTCAGAAAAAACAAATGTATTAATTGATCAGGATTCAAGAGAATTTGATTGCTTACATGTAATACTTCACAGACTTTGCAATGCAAAAATCCATATTGAATGCAGTGATGATTGATTTATCATCCAAGTAATTATTGGGTAGAAGTAATTATTTTATGTGTATGCAACATATTTAATAAATCTTAATGCTGTATTTAGTACAGGAAACGAATGAACAGTCTTCAAAAATGGAAGCTTACATTATATTTATGGTCTGTTGTTTGGAAACCAATGATTTTTTCTTCTGGGCATTTGACATTGCATTCCCCTCCTGATTTCCATGATATATTACTCTCCTGACCTTAGTTCTCTGACTGCTAGTCTCTGATTACTCTTTGCCGTGAAATTAGTAACTCCTAAGCATAGTTACAGAATTCCTTCTCCTTTTTGCTTTAGGGAATTCATATACTCAGAAGAAACACTTTACTAACTAAATTTTGTCTTCTCTCAGTTTGATAACGTAGACTTTTGCAGCTCTGAAGGTTCAGGTGTCTCCTGAAAAGTATCATTTAGATTAACTATCAAAACCTAAAGGTGGATATGTCAGAAACTAATCTGACATATCCTCCTCCACAATCTGCCACTCCTTAATTTTTCATTATTTTCTACATTGTTACCATTTTTCTGTTTTCCTTTGACACCTGCAGTCCTTTTCTGTTTTCTCTTTCTTATCAGCACCTTTGCATCAGATATAACAAAGAGACCTGTATCTTCTTTCCATCTCCATATTACCCATCACAAGTTAGGCCCTAACCATTATCCAAACATGGATAATCACACAGATTTTAACTTTAGTAAAGCTTCCTTGAACTGCCTTGCTCCTTGGACTTATTTATGCTTGTAACATTAAATCTGGATTACTCTGTCTGACTTGCTAAATTGGTTTCACTCTCTTTCAGGTAAGTTTTGTTCAATACATACAATTTGTGTGTTTCTTTTGAATATACCGTTTTCTTCTTTCTTCCCAAATCTATTTTCAAATAAATCCCTTCTATTCTTGGTTTGCATAAATTTCAGTTGCATTCAGCACTCTGCCATTGCAATTAGACTCCTAACTCTTCTACTGCTCTCACACAAAGTTAGAACAGTGCTTTCCAGGCTCAGCACCTACTATCTATTCAGTCAATACTTTTGTTGACTAAACTATGCCATGGGATAAATATACAGATTTATACATATATCTATCTTTAATGGGGAGATGGTGGTTTTTCAGTGTGTGATGGATAGCATCAGAATATTAGAATCTATAGGGGGCCCTCTGTCCCCCTATAAGAACATAGAAATCCAAGATTAAAATAAGAGAAAAAGTCAAATGTTTATAATAGCTATCTGCAGAAAATCACCCAGGACACTGTTTTTGATATGTGGCGGAGAAGCCTTGAGAACGTCTGGGCCCGATTTATGTAATGAGTGTGCAACCTCAACTTTAGTCCAGAAATGTAATGAACTTGGAAACCAGAAAAGAATCAGTCATGTGGAGACCAGTCTAAAGAAATGTGTGAGCAGAAACAGGTTGGTCTGAAAGAAGTCTAAAAAATAAAGATGAGTTGGAGACTATGAACATTCGTGAACACTGTCAGAAGGAGAGGAATATTGAATGTGGGAGAATAGGAGCCTTCTGAGGAAGGAACAACTCTCTATGCCCTTCCCTGTCATCAGTAAAATTTCACTTAGGATTTCCATGGGCTCTGACTCAATGGACTGAATAAACTTTATTTGCCCATCCAGATCCAGTTTCCATACTTCTCTGCTTTGCTCTGTGCCCCAGGATGTTACTTTCCTCAGCCTGTACATGAGGACTTCTTTAACTCAAACTTCTACTTGGTCTCAGTCAATGGAATAGAGGTGGAAGTGCACCAAGATGGGGAGGGAACCAGGAGGAGAGGTCAGGGTTCAGCCCTTGACCTAAAGCCACAGTTTCTGTTAGGTGGCCTCTATTCAAAGGCTACAGCTCTCACCAGGTTCTGGTCACAGCTAGCTCCCTTTGACCTTTCCGGTCAAGCATTGGGAATACTGACCATTGTGTTGAGACTTCTTGGGTTCTTCTTAAGCTCATCATTATCCTTAAGCCCTGATCATGCCTATCTAAAGAGACATTTAACTATATGCTCTTCAATTACCCATTCTGTGTCATCTGCTTCTTCCTGGGACCCTGACATATACACATCATAATCACCTATTGACTGCTTTCTAGCTTCTTTGGAACTCTGTTACTGAAATAGGGGATAGAAAGAAGCATATTCTGGTCAATAATTTTATACATATATGTATGTGTGTATATATTTAATGTGTGTACATGTGTGCATATGTTTGTGTGTGCACACGCCTCCCTCATTATAAAAGAATGAGCTTTTGTTCTAACTTAAAAATCTCTAAAGGGTTTGGCTTGCCATAATCAATCTTTGAGAACATGTTCTACTTTGGGTACACTGACAAACCTGAAATGTGGGGTCACTAGGCATTATAGAACTTTAGGCTGAGTGAGAAACAGGCATAAGGATCTTACCTAATTTGAATTTTTAGGAAAATGTCAAAATTGAAGCCTTTGAAGCCAGAAGCTAGTTTAGATTTTAATCATATAGTGGAAGTTGTATGATGGAGTTGGGCCAAATCTGGTTTCTTCTGTGGAATAGAATTACTGGAGCAGTCCTATATTGGAATATGTTCTTTAGTTACATGATCTCTGTGTACTTTTTGACTACTGAGTCATTTGTTAGATCTGTAATGGGAATATTATCTTTCAGCCTGGGACCAAAATGTTGCATTTTGTTGGCCTGCCTAGACAAGATAAAAACAATTCTTTAATTTTCTAAAAAGAGATAAGCAATAATCAACAACCATAGAGAAAAAAAAATTTAGACATAAACAGGCAATTCATAGAAATGACATGCAAATAGTGCTTAGCAATATGAAAAGATGCTCAAATTTGCTCATAAAGGAGATCTTAAGGATGAGTGAGAAAATTGACAATCTGAGCCTGAAATATTTCATCACTTTAGAAAATAAAATTCTTCATCACTACTAGGGTCACGTCAAAACAAAACAAAAACTTCAGAAACCAGCTAAAAGAGGCTCCCATTGTCCTACACAGGACAATTTGAGCATCAATAAGGGACAGTGTGTGAAGACAACTAAAGCATAAAACTATACTTAAATCCATGAGATCACAATGATATTAAAACAACAGCTAATTTGCCATATTTGAAGCATGCCAAGGAAGCAACTCCTTGTTTTAAAAACTGATAAAAAAAAATGGAAAGAAACAAGTGTTTATCCTGCACTTCCTCTACAAAATTACTTGACAAGGAAAGTTTCTCTAGAAATGTTTCAACAAAAAAATGAAGAAGGAATGATAGATTTAGAATATCACCATTTTCAATCCCTAATGCAAACATCAGATAAAGAAAAAAATCAGATACAATGTGGCTCCTGACAGATATGTATTACCAAAAGTATTCTTACTGCAAAAGAAATAAAAAGTCAAACCTGAATTCAATCAAGCCACTACACCTACCTACCACTAATCAGGAAATACAGAGGACAGTGAAGTATGCTAAATGACACCATGGGAGCAATCAACAAAATTCAGACTGTTAGAAATACTATGGGTTTGTGGGGTATTTAAATATTTTTAAAATTAGCTGTCAACACTTAAAGCTTTAGGATATTTTAAACAATAATCCTTAAGGCCAACTTTTACTGAAAATTCAAAATATCTGGTAACACTGTGTCTTCAATATAGAAAGCAACATTTATCTTGGGCCAGGTAAAGTTATATCCTCAAGACAGGCCATGTTTTCTCCAATTTACTATAGAACTCACCAGGCTCACTCTCATCCTGTTACTATAGGTCTCTAGATTTTCCATCTCTGTTTTAATGGGTTTTGTCATCAACTATAAGACTGAACCATCAGGCGTCGTTGTGCTCCTACCAGACATTGTCTGGACATACCACAGTTTTCTTACCCATTTATCTACTGAAGGACATCTTGGTTGCTTCCAAGTTTTTACAATTATGAATAAAACTGCTATAAACATCCATGTGCAGATTTTTGTGTGACATAAGTTTTCAACTCCTTTGGGTAAATAACAAGGGATGTTTTTGCTAGATCATGTCATAAGGGTATGTTTAGTTTTGGAAGAAACTGCCAAACTCTCTTCCAAAGGGGATGTACCATTTTGCATTCCCACCAACAACAGAGGAGATTTTGTGTTGCTCCACATCCTTGCCAGCATTTGGTGTTATCAATGTTTTGCATTTTGTTCATTCTAAAAGGTGTTTAGTGCTATCTGATTGTTTTAATTTGTACTTCCCTGATGATATAGGATGTGGAACATCTTTTAATATGTTTATCTGACATCTGTGTATATTCTTTGATGAAATGTCTGTTAAGGTCTTTGGTCCCTTTTTTTTTTATCAGATTGTTTTCTTATCACTGAATTTTGAAAGTTCTTTGTGTATTTTGGATAATAGTCCTTTATCATACATGTCTTTTGCAAATATTTTCTCCCAGATTGTGGCTTGTGTTTTCGTTCTCTTGACATTGTCTATTGCAGAATATACATTCTTAATTTTAATGAAGTCCAGTTTATTAATTATTTCTTTCACAGAAAGTATCTCTGACATTGTATCTAAAAAGTCATCACCATACTCAAGGTTATTTAGGTTTTATCCTATGTTGACATCTAGGAGTTTTATAGTTTTGTGTTTTATATTTAGGTCTATGATTCACTTTAATTTTGTAAAAGGTGTAAAGTCTGTGTCTAGATTTTTTTTGTTGTTTTTTGCATGTAGATTTGCAGTTGTTTCAGTGCCATTTGTTAAAGAGACTATTTTTGCTCCATTGTATGGCCTTTGCTCTTTCATGAAAGATCATTGACTATGTTTATGGGGTCTATTTCAGGGCTCTCTATTCTGTTCCACTAATCTATTCATCTGTTCTTTCACCAATACTACATTGTCCTGATTACTGTATCTTTATAGTAGGTCTTGAGTTGGGTAGTGCAGTCCTCCAACTTTGTTCTTCTTCAAAATTGTCGTGGCTTTTCTGGGTCTTCTGCTTCTCCATATACACTTTAGCATCAGTTTGTTTATATCCACAAAAATAACTTGCTGTGATTTTTGACTGGGATTGCATTGAATTTATAGATCAAGTTGGGATGAACTGACATCTTGACAGTATTTAGTCTTCCTATCAATGAATTTGGAATATCTGTTAATCCTTGTTCAATTTTTTTCAGTTTTGTAGTTCTCCTAACATACATCTTGTTCATATTTTGTTAAATTTATCCCTAAGTATTTCATTTTGAGCAGTGTTAATGTAAATGGTGTTATGTTTTTAATTTCAATTTCCACATATTCACTGGTGGTATACAGGAAAGCAATTGACTTTTGTATAATTAACCATGTATCCTGCAACTTTTCTATAATCACATATTAGTTCCAAAAGGGTTTTTTTGGTCAATTTTTTCAGATTTTCTATATAGATGGTCATGTCATCTGTGAACAAAAAATTTTATTCCTTCCTTCCAATCTCTGTCCCTTTTATTTCCATTTCTTGTCTTACTGCATCAACAAAGACTTCCAGTATGATGTTGAAAAGGAGTGGTGAGAGGGCACACGCCTACCTTGTACTTGTTCTTAGTGGGAAAGCTTCCAGTCTCCCACCATTAAGTATATTATGTTAGCTGTAGGTTTTTTGGTAGATCATCTCTATCAAGTTGAGAAAGTTTCCCTCTCTTTCTAACTTACTGAGACTTTCTATCATGAATGGCTATTGGATATTGTCAAATGCTTTTACTCTATCTATTGATATGATCACGTGATTTTTCTTCCTTAGCCTGCTGATGTGATGAATTACATTAATTTTCAAATGTTAAGCCTTGCATAGCTGGGATTAATCCCACTTGGTGATGGTGTATAATTCTTTTTATACATTGTTGGATTTGATTTGCTAGCATTCTGTTGAGGATTTTCACATCTATGTTCATGAGAGATATTTGCCTGTAGTTTTCTTTTATAACAAGATGTCTCTGTCTGGCTTTGGTATTAGGGTAACGCTGTCCTCACAGAATGAATTAGAATGAGTTATGAAGAATTCCCTCTGCTTCTATCCTCTAAGAGATACTGTAGGAAGTTGTTATGATTTCTACCTTAAATGTTTGGTAGAATTCACTAGTGAACCTATGGGCCTGGTACTTTCTCTTTTGGAAGGTTATTAATTGTTGATTTGATTTCTTTAATAGCTATAAGCCTGTTCAGATAATGTATTTCTTCTTGTGTGAGTTTTGGCAGATTGTGTCTTTCAAGGAATTGGTCTATTTCATCTAGGTTATCAAATTCATGGGCCTATGGCTGTTCATAGTATTCTGTTACCACTTTACATTTTCATGGAATCTGTAGGGATGTGACCTCTTTTCATTTCTGATATTAGTAACTTGTATCCTCTCTCTCTCTCTCTGTTGACCTGGCTAGAAAGTCACCAATTTCAGCTTTTGATTTCACTGATTTTTCTCCATTGATTTACTATTTTCTTTTTCATTGATTTCTGCATTACTTCTTTTTTTTTAAATCCAGAGAAACTAAGACACAAATGTATTCAAATAGAATATGACATACACTTCTACTGAAAACAAACGTGAAATTGCTTAGGGTAAATAAATGGATTGTTCTTTTTTTTTTTTTTTTTTTTTTTTTGCGGTACGCGGGCCTCTCACTGTTGTGGCCTCTCCGGTTGTGGAGCACAGGATCTGGACGCGCAGGCTCAGCGGCCATGGCTCACGGGCCCAGCCGCTCCACGGCATGTGGGATCTTCCCGGACCGGGGCACGAACACGTGTCCCCTGCATCGGCAGGTGGACTCTCAACCACTGCACCACCAGGGAAGCCCTGGATTGTTCATTTTTTAATACTACTTATTCAGGTCTACCATTCTTATTCACTTAACCATTACCTTAGATAGTATTTATTTACCATATGTCCTCCCAAAACCTGAACCTAAACCTGTTATTTGGGGTAATTTAAGAAATTGAGTAATTAGAAAAAAGCAAATTAAAAATGGGATTTTACTTTTTGTCAAACAAGTTGACCAGATTTTTAAAATTAGTGTGAGTAAAAATGTGGGGAAATGGATAAATTAACACAATTTTCTAAAATTTGACCATATTTATTTGACCACATATACTTATATTAAAAACAGTAGGTACTTTGATCCAACAACTCTCTTTTTGTTAAAGTCCATTTTATTCTGGAAAAAAATCTGCATTACTTCTTAATAAGAAGTATTTCTTAGAAATAATATTTCTTTTCATCTGCTTACTTTGGATTTGTTTTTATTTTTTTAGTTTCCTAAGCTGGAACATTAGATGATTCATTTGAGAACCAGTAGACAGAAAATATTATACTTATAGATACTAATATACTTATTATACTTATAGAATTATAACATAGTTTGATTTTATAATTTTCCTCTGAAAACTAATTTCACTGCATTCCACAAATTGATAAATTGTTTTCATTTCATTTTGTTCAAAATATTTTAAATTTCTAGTGAGATTTCTTCTTTGACCCATGTGTTATTTAGAAGTATATTGTTTAATCTGCATACATTTTGGGATTTTCAGTTATCTTTCTGTTATTAATTTCTAGTTTAATTCCATTGTGGTCCTTATATCCAGTTGAGTGATGGTGTTATTGAGTTCAACTATTTACTTATTGATTTTCTGCCTATTGGATCTGTCCATTTCTGATAGTGTTAAATGTCTCCAATGTGATAGATTTATGTATTTCTCCTTGCAGTTCTATCAGTTTTTGCCTCACATAGTTTGATGCTCTCTTGTTAAGTGCATAGACATTAAGGATTATTGTGTCTTCTCAGAAAATTGATGCCTTTATCATTATGTAACACCCTTCTTTACCCTGATCTCTTTCCTTGCTTTGAAATATTCTTTGTCTGAAATTAACATCCTGATTTCTTTTGATTAGTGTTAGCATGGTGTATTTTTTTCTACCCATTTTACTTTTAATCTAAATGTGTCTTTATAGGTAAAGTAGGTTTTTGTAGACATCCTACAGCTGGGTCATGTTTTTTGATCCACTCTGACAAACTCTTCCTTTTAATTGATGCATTTGGACAATTGACAAAGTAATTATTGATATAGTTGGATTAATAGCTACCATATTTGTTACTATTTTCTAATTGCTGTGCTTGTTCTTTGTTTCCATTTTTGACTTCTACTCTTCTGTTTTTGTTTTAATTGAGAATTTTATATGATTCTATTTTCTCTCTTAAGATATTAGTTATAATTTTTTTGCTTTAAATGGTTGCCCTAGAGTTTGCAATATACATTACAACTAATCCAAGTCCACTTTCAAATAATACTATCACCTCATAGGTAGTGTGAGTACATTATAACAAAATCATCCTAATTCTTCCTTCCATCCCTTGTATAAATACTGTAATTTTTATATATAAGCATACATAAGTGTATATATATATATACACACACACACGCATGCACGCACATATATAACTATGCTTAGGAGCATATAAATATATATACTTACATATACACTGACATAAGCATACATAAGTTATATACATAAACACATATAATCAAACATTGTTGCTATTATTTTGAACTGTTACTTGTTAGCGCAATTAAGAATAAAAAAGAAAGCTGTAATTTTACCTCTATTCCTTCTTTTATGTGCTTTCTTTATGTAGATCTGAGTTTCTGATCTATATCATTTTCCTTATTTCTAAAGAACTTCTTTTAAAACTTTTTGCAAGGCAGGTCTACTAGTAACAAATTTCCCTCAATTTTTGTTTGTTTGAAAAGTATTTTTCCTTAATTTTGAAGGATAGTTTCACAGGGTACAAAATTCTAGGTTGGTGAAGTTTTTTTCTTTCAATGCTTTAAAGCATTTCACTTTACTCCCCTTTTTCTTGCATAGTTTGGGAACTCAGATGTGGTTCTTATCATTGTTCCTTTATATGGAAGTTTTGTTCTCTTGGCTTCTTTTAATATTTTTTTTCTTTGATTTTCTGTAATTTGAAAATGATATGCCTATGCATAGATATTTTGGACATTTATCTGCTTGGTGTTCTCAGATTCCTGGATCTGTGTTTTGGTATCTTACATTAATCTTGGAAAATCCTCAGTCATTATTGATTCAAATGTTTCTTCTGATATTACCATTATATGTGTATATATTACGACTTTTTTAGTTGTCTCATGGTTCTTGGATATTCTTTCTTTTTTTTCAGTTTTTGTTATCTTTACTTTTCAGTTTTGGATGTTTCTATTGAGATGATCAAACTTAGATATTCTTTCCTTAGCCACATCTACTACTAATGGGCTACTAATGAAGCCATCAAAGGAATTATTCATTTCTGTTAGTACTTTTTTTGTTTTAATCTCTGGCATTTTTTTTTCCTTAGAGGTTTTATGTCTCTGCTTACATTTTCCATCTGTTCTTGCATGCTATCTACTTTGTCCATTCATTAGTCCCTTAGCATATTAATCATAATTGTTTTAAATTCCCAGTCTGATCATTTCAACATCCCTCTGATGTCTGTTTCTGATGCTTGCCCACTCTTCAAATTGTGTTTTGTTTTGATTTTTTTTTTTTTGTCTTTCAATATGCATTTTATTTTGTTCGCTGGTTTGGGCTTTTGTTTTGATAACTGGACACTATATACTGTGTAAAAAGAACTGCTGTCAATAGGCCTTTGTAATATGGTGGTGAGGCATGAGGGTGGAGAGGAATGTTCTATAGTCCTGATTAGGTCTCAGTCTTTTAGTGATCTTATGTTTCTGGACTGTGAACTCCACAAGTGTCTCTGAGGTTTTTTTCTCCCCACTTAGGTGGGAGAGTATAGGTAGAGTGGGCTGGAGCTGGGAATATACTTTTCCCAGGTCAGTTAGGCTCTGACATAACATAGCAGCTTAGGCTCTAGTTAATGAGCTTCTCCTAAGTGTAGAACTTAAGAAAAACAGAGTGCTTTGGCATATTTCAAAATGGTTCCCTTTCCCCTCCTCCTGCAGAAGCATGAGAGGATTTTTCTCCTGTATTTACTGTGGGAACCTGGTCAAGCTCGTAGAAGTAAATCTCACAAAATTGTGAGGGTCCCCCCTGGAGTTTTTAACTCAGAGTTGTCTACACTGAGCTTCTAGTAATTTGCCAATTACAGTTCAGAATTTCCTACCTAGCCCTGGGTACCACAGTGGTTTCTACTTAGGAGTCTCTGCTTTGATAAAGTTGTTAGTCTATGTAATTCACCTGTTGGTATCTCCAATTTGCGGGGCAGCTGTTTTCCCTTAGTCTCCACCACTTGTAGATGCTAGAAGAGTTGTTGAGTTTTCAATCTGTTTAGCATTTTACTTGTTAGGCCAGATTAGCAATCTCTAAACTCCTTACATGTGGAACTGGAAACCCTTGTCCTCATCTATACTTCGTAGTATGACATTTGCTGACTCTGAATTATTAAAGTTTAGTTGGGAAAAGGAGTGTCCCCTTCAGCACAGATTGATGAAAAGGGAAAATAATGCAAAGTGATTCTGAAGTTTGGATAACCAAAAGATGGAAATTGCCAGTAGCTTTTAGAGAGACAATGCTCTGTTCAGACAAGATGATTTTGAGGTGATAATATTCATGTGAAAGTATCTCTTAGGAAGTTGGGAAGATGCATGTGGATGTCTATTCTCAGTCTTGCCCTATATGTGATGGTTCAGAACTGGAGATCTATCACATTCTATTTAGAGAGGGGAATGCCAAATATATTTTAACCAGTAATTTGAAAAGAAAAAATAGTCATCCAAATAAAGTAATATTATTTCCTGGTGCATAAATTTCTGATAATTTCTTATGTATCTGTCTACTTAGTGACTTCTATATAGTGATTATTAATCCATGGTTAGTCCACCTTGCCTCATAGCAGAGTACCTAATCTAATTGTTCCGCTGTCCCACTCTTCAGGTGATGTTTTTCAGGCAATGTAATTAATATTTATATGTTTCTAAGCAAAATAAATTTAAGTAGTAAGTCTTCTTTTAACAAAACAATATCATATTCCAAAACTAAAAGCAAATGACCTTTGGATTATTTGTACTCATATTTTCTCCCATTGGCATGGAAACAGGAGAGTAGCTTTATGAACTGTGTATAAGGGAGAGGAAGGATTACAGAAACTGGAAATAGTAATAAGGACAGCCAGAACAAATGAGGAAAGATGCACAGACAGAAAATAAACAGAAAATAAGACCATTTTAATTAGTTAAGACAAGGACTTTAATTCTAAGCTTTACTTTATCAGATATTTTCCTTCAGCCTCCTAGAACAACACTCTTGCCCTGTGGACACACTTTCAGTAAGCAGAGCAGTGAGGAGAGATTAACTACAGATTTTTACTTAGTAAAGTTTTATCTTCAGCTACATCATTAAAATTGACAGAGACATCGCCAGAATTTCAGATGGGTGCAAAATGGGGCTCATGAATAAAAATAAGGAAAGATCAATTATAAATAGTTGCTTGATAGGAAAAAAAAAATCTCAGGAATGGAGGAGACTATTTCCATGTCCAGACAGTTCAGTGCTAACTCAGCCCCCAATTTATAAATTGAATTCTAACCTGAGTATACATTTAGTGAAGCATTGCAGGTTTATAAATAATTCTTGTGACCTGCAGAAATTTGATTCATGGCATCCTAATTGAGCAGGGCTTAATGTAGAGAACCTTGTGTTTATGTAAGAGTGTTATATGTACATGGGTCTTTGTCCATTGCACCATTATTTCTCTCAGCTCCCTACAACCTGAGGCTCAAACTCTCATCCCTGCTTTCTGGATAAATCCTGAACACTTGCCAAGCAGGAAGGACTCTCCAGAATTTTGCCCTAAAATGCATTTCCTCTTTGCCTCTTTACCTTCCATTTACAAATTTTCAGCTCTAGACAAAATCAACTACTCAAGCCTCTTGCTTTTCAACCTCTTATTATTTGTGCAAGTAGTGGCCCCAGCTGCAATATTCACTACTTTGGGCCCATCTATGGTCTCCACTTCTTCCACAAAGCCTTTCCTGATTCTCCTGTTGGCATAACATTTTCCTCCTCTGAAAGCACTTACTGAATATACAAGTTTTTTCGGCAGACATCTCCCATGTCTCTTAACACAAGTTAATTCTGTGTATTTGGTATAAAGTGTCCCTCAAACTATATCATTGTGTCTCCCATGACAAGTACTCATTACAGGGCATCCTACTTAGACCCTCACGCTCTGAAAAAGTGTCTAACTTGGGCATAGGTTAGTGATGCCTCCTACTCTTAAGTTTGATTTTTGCAATGTGCAGTCCCAGGGGCAATATCTTCTTTATGCCAGGCATTGTTTTTGAATGTGAGTTTATTATTTCTAAGCTTCACCCTCCTAAGAGATGGGTGGTCTTCATCAGGAAACTTAGAATTCAAATAAGTTACTCAAGGTCATGAAGCTCATAAATGTCTGAGCCAGGTCTCTATCCCCGCCCCACCAGCCTCTATATCTTACTTGCTTTTTACTGTGCCCTGATATTTTTCCTATATTTTTCTTATTTGATCATTTATCTTTAAAAAACACTATTTCTTCATACAGAATGTGTGTCTGAGTGTACATTTTCTTTTAAGTACAGAAGCCCAAATTCTCCCTCTGCTCAGTCCATGTCCCAACTTTTTCCCTAACACCCCCCCAACCCCCCTCCCCCCAACACACTCCCTCACTCTGTCGCTGTCTCTCTGATGTACATGTCTGTTTGGCATGTGGTGGAGGTTTCTGTGTACTTAATAAAAATTCTGGAATTCCTGCCTGGTGACTCCAAGAACTTCACAGGTAAAACAGTAGGATCCCTGACAGCAGTTGGGTGCAATATTTCCCACCATAGTCCCCTAAACTAAGACCACTGAGACCCCCAAATCCACTGGTCAAAGGACTCTCACCTCTAAGATTTATACCAAGGGAAGGAGCTCACTCTAAGAGGTGACGGCTTTTTGTACTTGCTCCGAAGATGTTTTTGTGTCAAAAAGGAGTGATAAATGATTACCAAGTCCCTGCATTTATCCTTCAGATTATTCTCTGACCCAAATTTTAGGAATTTGTAGCATGACAGTGTGAAAAAATATTAAAATAAACATACACACAGTTTCACCTCTATTTCCTTGCTCAGGAAGAGAGTGTTATAAAAAAATTAATATTCAGAATGCAGCCTTTCCTTAGTTTGCATCCCAGTTCTGCTGCTTACTTACTGTCTGGCCTTGCCTCAAAGTTATTATCTATAAAATGTGGATGATATCACTACTTATTTAGGGTTATTGTGATTGGATTAAAACAAGAAGAATGCACGTCTCAGAATAAGTACCCAAAATGTTAGCTATTACTATTATTATTGGTTTCTAAAAATTTATGGTGATTATTGACTCCTGATTAGAAGAAAAGAGTTGAAAGAAGCTAAGAGAGGCTAAATTGAGTTATATTACTTATGTTGGGATAAAATTCATAAAACATAAAATTCCCCATTTTAACCATTTTTGAAATGTTCAATTTAGTGGCTTTTAGTATACCTATAATATTGTACAACCATCACAGTTATCTAATTCCAGAAGATTTTCATCACCCCAAAATGAAAACCACACCTATTAAGCAGTCAGTTCCAATTATTCCCCAAACCCTCAACTTGGGGCAACCACTGGTTTCGCTTTCTGTCTCTATAGATATACCTAATTCTGTATACTTCATTTAACTGGAATCATACAATATGTATGACCTTTTGGGTCTGGCTTCTTTCAATTAGCATGTTTTTAAGGTTTGATCCTGTTGTAGCATGTATTCTTTTTTCATGGCTTCATTCCCTTTTATGGCTGAATAATATTCCATTGTATAGACACGTGATATTTTGTTTACCCATTAATCAGTTGATGGACATTGAGTTGTTTCCACCCAAATGCCAGCATTGTCTAAAAACATTAACTAATAGTGGGGTAGTGGAACAAGTGAATTATGTTTTGGCTATTGTGCTTTTCCATCCTCTCACTTTCAACCTATTTGTGTCTTTAGATCTAATGTGAGTCTGTTATAAACACCATATAGTTGGATCATTGTTTTTTATTCATTCTGCTGTGGAGTAGGTAATTATAACAGCTAAGTTAAACACTACAAATCTCTCTTACCGAAACGTAGCTCTTCTTTCTTCACTGAGCATTCCCCTGGTTGTGGTATGTTTTGATTAGATTCCAGAGACCTAACCATTGCTTTTGTAGAAGGAGAGTTTGGAGTTCCCTACTCCATTTTTGCTGATGTCATTCAATCAATTGATTTGTATTTTAAAAGGATTGTAGAATTTGAAAAGCACAGCTGAAGTGTCAACAGGGAAAGGAGAAGAGAGATTGGAGCATGTGTTCTGGGTCCCCAAGACTACTCCCAGGTTTGATGATTCTCTAGAATAACTGGGTATGTAGTTGTACCCCTGATGATGATCTTTTACACTGAAAATACACAAAACAAAACCAGGAGAAAGAAAAGACACATGAGGCAAAGTCCAGAGGAAACAAGACACAAGCTTTAAAGAGTCCTCTTTGAATGGAGTCAAATAGAGTGCACTTAATTCCTCCAGCAACAAATTGCAAAATCAATAGTGACAAGCTCATTAGAAACTCAGTGCCCAGAGTTTTTACTGGGGGTTAGTCATGTAGGCACTCTCTGCCTGACTCAAAAAAATTACAGACTCCCCCAAAGAAATCAGGTGTTTGGTATAAACAACACTGTTTATAGAAACAGTTTAGGGATAGTGAGCCATCCTTATCAGTGAGGGTGATGGGAACCCTCCTGAAATCCGAGGTCACAGATATCAGCCAACCTTGCAGCTGGTCTTTCCAAGATAGCAGTCTCAGGCCTACTATGTTAACTCCTTGTTACACAGGCATTTGCCATGTGGTATTAAACTCTGGTATATAAGTGAGTGAAAAAGATACTTAGGAAGTTTTGTAGTATATTTTGTGATGAAATTTTCCCCCTTTGTCTTCTTTCCTTTATTAGGAGATGCCAATAAAGACTTTCAGCCTCATGGTAACCACAAGCAAAAACCTATAGTAGATACATAAAAGAAAAAGGGAAAGGATTCTAAGCATACCACTACAGAAAATCATCAAATCACAAAGTAAGAGAGCAAAAGAAAAATGGAACAATGGAAGAGAAAAACAGAAAACAATTAACAAAAGGGCAGTAAGTGCTATCAATAATTACGTTCCTATCAATAATTACTTTAAATGTAAATGAACTAAGTTTTCCAATCAAGACAGTGTGGCTGAATGGTTAAAAAGGAAGACCCAACTATATGCTGCCTACGAGAGAGATTTACTACAGATATAAAGACACACACAAACTGAAGGGATGGAAGAGTTATTCCATGCAAATGGAAACCAAAAGATAGCTGAGGTAGCTATACTTATATCAGACAAAATGGACTTTAAAACAAAGACTGATAAAAGAGACAATGAAGGACATTACATAATGATAAAGGGGTTAATTCAACATGAGGATGTAACATCTATAAGTAATTATGCACCCAACATAGGAGCACCTAATGTGTAAAGCAAATAATAATAGGCCTAAAGGGAGAAACAGACCACAATACAATAAATAGTAGGGGATTTTAATACCCCACTTTCATCAATGGATAGATCATCTGGATAGAAAATCAACAAGAAAACTTCAGCATTAAACAACACATTAGACCAGATGGATTTAAAAGATGAATACAGAACATTCCACCCAAAAGCAACAAAATACACATTCTTCTCAAATGCTCATAACATTCTTCAGCATAGAACATATGTTAGGCCACAAACACGTCTTAATAAATTTAAGAGGACTGAATTCATATCAAACATCTTTTCCAACCACAATGGCATGAAACAAGAAATCAGTTATAAGAGAAAAACTGGAAAGTTTACAAATATGTGGAGATTAAACATGTTTCTGATCAATGGGTCAAATAAGAATTCAAAAGAGAATCAAAAAATTTTTAAATTAAAATTGAAATACACATACAAAATCTTATGGGATGCAGTAAAAATAGGTCTAAGAGGGAAGTTAATAGCAGTAAATCCTGACCTCAAGAAACAAGAAAAATCTCAAACAACATAACTTAACATTGCAAGGAACTAGAAAAAGGACAAATGCAGCCCAAAGTGAGAAAGTGAGTAAAAGGAAGGAAATAGAGATCAGAGAGGAAATAAATAAGACACAAAAAGGACAATAGGAAAAAAAATCAATAAAACTAAGAGCTTTTTGAAAAGATAAAATTGACAAGCAAGACTCAATTAGAGAAAAAGAGAGAAGACTCAAGTAAAATAAAAAATGAATTAGGACTAGGGCCATATCTCTTGCACCTGTGGCTGCCAGCTTCCCTGCACATTTGGCGCTGCTGGGGCTCCTGCAATCCAAGGAGTCATACCACCTCTGTGCCTGGTCCTCACAGAGGCAGACCCAAGAGCTCCAAGGTAGCCTTAGGATCAGATTCCTGTGGGTGGACCACACACAGAAGTGGGGATAAAACCAAAGCTGAACCCCAGGGATGGGTTGACTATGGAAGAAGACTGAAAATCTTTCCATCAGCTGTACAAGCTGCAGATTAAATCCCCGCAATTGGCTAGGTAGACCCTGCATCTATGGAATATCTGAGTAGACAATGAGTGTTCCCACAAATGAAAACACTCTAGCTCTGGCAGCTGTGGACCTTGGGGGCAAGCACATGCAGGAACTGGGCCAGATCAGAGTCTAAGTGTTCCCCACAGGGCGCACACCAGGTCCAGAGACCAGCCCAGAGGCAGAGGAGAGCTTCTTGCGGAGGCGGAGGTGGGCTGTGGCTCACAGTGTGTGCAAGGACACTTACAACGGAGACCTCAGGGAAACAAAATTATTACTATTAATTTTATTATGTTTTGATCCATTCTATTGTTGGTTCTAGCTTTGTTTTTTGGTTTCTTTTTGTTTGCTTGCTGTTTTAGTTTTTTTGTTATTTAGTCTTTTGGGATTTCCGTGTTTTATAACATATTTTTTATTTTTATATTTCAATTTCTACTTTGCTTTTCTGTTCTCCTGTGTTCTTTCCCTTTTTATTTTATTATTTTTTAAATCATTTTTATTAGTTTGTTCTGTTTCCTTGCTTTATTCTTCAGTTGGCACACTGCATTGGTTTTGTTTTTTGGTTATGTGTTTTTGTTAGTTTTAATCCTAAATGTTTGATTTCGTTTTTGAGTTCTATTTGTCTGCTTGATCTCTTGCTTTTTGTTTTGTTTGGCTGTTTTTGTTTCTTTTACATGTGTTTCTTTGTTTCTGTTTTTCTTTGTTTCATTCTGTTTTTAACCTTTTCTCTGGGGTTTTGTCTTTTTTTTCTTTAATATATTTTCTATTTTGATTTTCTATTTTCCATTTCTGTGTTGCTTTTCTTTTATTCTGTCTTCTTTCCCCTCTTTTTTGGTTTTCTTTTTTTGGGGGGGGTACATGGGCCTCTCACTGTTGTGGCCTTTCCCATTACGGAGCACAGGCTCCGGACGTGCAGGCTCAGCGGCCATGACTCATGGGCCCAGCCGCTCCATGGCATGCGGGATCTTCCCGGACCGGGGCATGAATCCGTGTCCCCTGCATCAGCAGGTGGACTCTCTACCACTGCGCCACCAGGGAAGCCCTCCTTTTTATTTCCTAATCATTTTTGTTGGTTTGTTTTGTTTCTTTGCTTTATTCTTCAGTTGGCACTCTGCTTTTTGGGTTTTTTTTAACATCTTTATTGGAGTATAATTGCTTTACAATCTTGTGTTAATTTCTGCTGTATAACAAAGTGAATCAGTTATATGTATACATATATTCCCGTATCCCCTCCCTCTTGAGCCTCCCTCCTACCCTCCCTGTACCACCCTTCTAGGTGGTCAAAAACCACAGAGCTGATCTCCCTGTGCTATGTAGCTGCTTCCCACTAGCTATCTATTTTACATTTGCCAGTGTATATATGTAATGCTACTCTTTCACTTCGTCCCAGCTTACGCTTCCCCCTCCCCATGTGCTCAAGTCCATTCTCTGCTTCGGTTTTGTTTTTGCGTTTTTCTCAGCTTTCTTTTTAATTGTTTGATTTCGTTCTTGGGTTCTGTTGTTTGGTTGTTCTCTTGGTTTTTTATTTGGTTCTGTTTCTGTTTCTTGTGTGTGTGTGTGTGTGTGTGTGTGTGTGTGTGTGTGTGTGTGTTTCCTTGTTTCTGTTTGTTTGATTTTACTTTTTACCATTTGTCTGGGGGTTTGTTAGTCTTTTTTTTTTTTTTTAAATCACCTTTATTACCAGGATGAGTGACTTGTGGGTTCTTGGTACCTCCACCAGTAGTTGGGCCTGAGGCTTGGGGGTGGGAGCACTGAATCCAGGCTAATGGACCACTAGAGAATTTCTGGCTGCAGAGAAGATTAATCACTGAGAGCTCTCATGGAGACCACTATGTAAATCCAAGATCCGGCTTCACCCAACTGCCAGGAGCTCCCAGCACTGGATGCCTCACACCAAACAAAAAACAAGAGAGGAACACAGATCCACCCATCAGCACACAGACTACCTTTAAGTCATACAAAGCTTACAGACACCCCAAAACACATACCTGAAATGACCCTACTCGTCAGAGGGAAAAGATTCAGCTCCACCCATTAGAATGCAGGAACCAGTCCCTCCCATCAGGAAGCCTATGCAAGCCACTGGACCAACCTCACCACTGGGGGCAGAGAAAAGAAGCAAAAGGACCTATGCCCTGCAGCCTGGGGAAAGGAGACCTCAAATACTGTAAATTCGACAAAATGAGAAGACAGAGAACTATCTTACAGGCAAAGGAGCAAGATAAAAACCCACCAGACCAAATAAATAAAGAGGAAATAGGCAAACTACCTGAAAAAGAATTCAGAGTAATGATAGTAAAAAGTGATTCAAAATCTTGGAAACAGAAGAGAGAAAATACAAGGAACATTTAACAAGGACCTAGAAGAACGAAAGAGCAAACAAACAGTAATGAACAACACAAAAACTGAAATTAAAAATACTCTAGAAGGAATCAATAGCAGAATAACTGAGGCAGAAGAACGCATAAGTGAGCTGGAAGAGAGAATGGTGAAAATAATTGGCACAGAGCAAAATAAAGAAAAAAGAATGAAAAGAATGGAGGACAGTCGCCAAGACATCTGGGACAATATTAAGCACACCAGTATTCGAATTACAGGCATCCTAGAAGAAGAAGAAGAAAAGAAAGGGTCTGAGAAAATATTTGAAGAGATTATAGTTGAAAACTTCCCCAACATGGGAAAGGAAATAGTAAATCAAGTCCAGGAAGTGCAGAGAGTCCCATACAGGATAAACTCAAGGAGAAACACACAAAGACACATATTAATCAAGCTAACAAAAATTAAATTCAAAGAAAAAATATTAAAAGCAGCAAGGGAGGGCTTCCCTGGTGGCGCAGTGGTTGAGAGTCTGCCTGCCGATGCAGGGGACACGGGTTCGTGCCCCGGTCCAGGAAGATCCCACATTGCCACGGACTGGCTGGGCCCGTGAGCCATGGCCGCTGAGCCTGCGCGTCCGGAGCCTGTGCTCCGCAATGGGAGAGGCCACAACAGTGAGAGGCCCGTGTACCGCAAAAAAAAAAAAAAAAAAGCAGCAAGGGAAAAGCAACAAATAAAATAGTAGGGAATCCCCATAAGGTTAACAGCTGATCTTTCAGCAGAAACACTACAGGTCAGAAGGGAGTGGCAAGATATATTTAAAGTGATGAAAGGGAAAAACCCACAACAAAGATTATTCTACCCAGCAAGGATCTCATTCAGATTCGATGGAGAAATCAAAACCTTTACAGACAAGCAAAGCTAAGAGAATTCAGCACCACCAAACCAGCTTTACAACAAATGCTAAAGGAACTTCTCTAGGCAGGAAACACAAGAGAAGAAAAAAACATACAAAAACAAACCCAAGGGCTTCCCTGGTGGTGCAGTGGTTGGGAGTCTGCCTGCCAATGCAGGGGACACAGGTTTGTGCCCTGGTCTGGGAAGATCCCACATGCCGCGGAGCGGCCAGGCCTGTGGGCCATGGCTGCTGAGCCTGTGCTCCACAACGGGAGAGGCTGCAACAGTGAGAGGCCCATGTACCGCAAAAGCAAACAAAAAAAAACCCAAAAGAATTAAGAAAATGGTAATAGGAACATACATATTGATAATTACCTTAAATGTAAATGGATTAAATTTTCCAAACAAAAGACACAGACTGGATGAATGGATACAAAAACAAGAATAGTATATATGCTCTCTACAGGAGACCCACTTCAGACCTAGGGACACATACAGACTGCAAGTGAAAGGATGGATAAAGATATTCCATGCAAATGGAAATCAAAAGAAAGCTGGAATAACAATACTAGTATCAGATAAAATAAACTTTAAAATAAAGACTGTTACAAGAGATAAGGACACTACATAATGATCAAAGGATCAATCCAAGAAGATATAACAATTATAAAAGTTTATGCACCCAACATAGGAGCACCTCAATACATAAGGCAAATGCTAACAGCTATAAAAGGGGAAATCAACAGTAACATATTCATAGTAGGTGACTTTAACACCCCACTTTCACCAATGGACAGATCATCAAAAATAAAAATAAATAAACACAAGCTTTCAATGATACATTAAACAAGATAGACTTAATTGATATTTATAGGACATTCCATCCATAAACAACAGAATACACTTTCTTCTCAAGTGCACATGGAATATTCTCCAGGATAGATCACATCTTGGGTCACAAATCAAGCCTTGGTAAATTTAAGAAATATTGAAAGTATATCAAGTATCTTTTGTGACCACAACCCTATGAGAT